>NC_050463.1:18556614-18896614 GCF_903995425.1 Onychomys torridus
GCATGCACACATACCACAATACAGAGGTACACACACACAGGTGCACACACACACACACATACACAGGTGCACACACACACACACACACACACATTTTTAACATTATACATTTCACCGAAACAGATTCAGTTAGAGGCTTCTACAACATCCCAGGCTGCTGGATGGATGGCCTAACCTTAAGGTTGTCTCTCTTGCTACGGTTGTCTAGCCCTTTGCCTGCTACTGTGCAACTTGGGAACCTTAGTAAGCTCTGCTGCCCAAGTCCTACCCTATGGGTCCTGAGTCAGTTACCACGAGTTAAGACCTGGCCATGGAGATGTCTGCAATTGCTCAGTAGCATCTCAGAGGCAGCCTGGGTTGAGAACAATGATCTGGAAGGACCCTGCTAGATGAGTAAGAGAGGAAGACCCTGATAATGAGAAGAAAAAAAGGGGGGGCATCTCCTTTGTAGTGTGGAACAGTCCCTCTCACTTGACCCATCTCCCGGTTCACTGTCTCATCAGCACCGAGAGCTGGACACACCTTGGAAAACCCTCTCTCCCGGCCAAGTAGGGAAGATCTGTCACTGTGTTCTCCCCAGAGAGTTGACTCAGGTCTTCTGCAGAGTGCAGGGAGGGGAGCTGAGAGTCCCCACATTCAGGACCATGGGAGGGAGAGCCAAGCAGGGCAGGGCTGGCCCAGGCGACCTCTTGGTGTACACATTTCATTTCACAGCCCTCAACTTTTGTGAACATCTACCCATTTAAAATGAGTGCGCAGGAGAGCTGGGGAGATGGATAAAGCTCTTGCCGTACGGGCTTGAGGACCTAAGTGTGAATCTCAAGAACCCACAGAAAAACTGGCACCGCAGCACGTGAATGTAATCTCCTTGATTCTACAGTGAGAAAGCACCAGTGGTCCAGACCAACAAGAAGATGACAAGATCCTGTCTCAAAAGAGTTAAAGGCTGATACCTAAGTTTGTTCTTTGATCTCACACAACACGGTAGGCACACCTATCCATTACACATCATACCTGCACAAACACACAATCTACTGTCTATGGGCAGCTTTTCTTTGAAAAACTGAGACGGTGACTGAATTTCATACCAAGGCTGAAAAAAACACAGGATGTCACCAAGCCCCTGAGGATGATATGGCCCTGAGATGGCAAACTCATTCTGCAGAAGGCTTTGGACTGAGACTCGTATGGTTTAATGCCACTTTTATCTAGACCTTGGAGCATGGCAGCCCCCAGGTGACAGCTGAGTCATACTGGCATCCATCCTACACTCAGTCACTCACTGAATACCATGCCTGCACCCATGCCAAGGGGGAACGATGGAGGTTTGGGTGAGGGAGGACTCTCCTAACAGTGTTTGCTGAGAGGGCTCTCAGGGGTGCTTGGGTGGGGCACCAAGGCTGGCCTAGACACGGCATCTGGAGGAAGGGAGCAAGCGTCGCCAGGCTTACAGAGGGCAGGACTCTGTTTTGTATCTTATTATAAATGAGAGATGACGCCAGCTTGAAAAGTGGCCATTGGCCAGGAACCTGACACAATTAAACACATAGAAATCACTTCATTAAACGACCCTGCACCCAGCCCCAGACTCATACCTGGGAACAGTTTCATTTGCTTTTCTTCATCTTTCTAGCTTCCACTGTGTGGAATGGGAGGACCCATTTTGAAAAGTTTCCGAGCGGCCTTTAGCGCACTGATGGTTCCCAGGCAAGGAAAACACCTATTAAAAATGTTCGTTCCAGGCGGATGGCTGCTTCCAGCAGCCTCCGGTGCCAGAGTAATGGGTCTAGAATCCCTAGCTCTTGCCCAAATCTCAATGGCTAGTAATTAAATTTCCACTAACAGTTTGTTTTATCACCTCAGTTAGCTTGTTGACATATAATAGGTGCCGCTGAGAGTTACATCTAGTTAATGGTTTTCTTTTACATATTGATATTAGTTCCTGGAGTGGGGACGTGTCCTCTTCAGAATATGATTACTATTTTGAAATCTCAAGCACAGGAGGGAAATCTGTGGCTATAAATTAAACAAGAAGTTCGGAGAACTTCTATCTTCGGCTCCATCCGGACACTATGCATCTCATTTATGCGGCACGGCTGCCCCGAGTTATCTGTGTCACACAGACGACTCTTGCATGTCACATTGGCTATCTTTGAAGAAAGCTCAGAGTGGGCTGGTAACCGTGCCCTGAGCCAGGGGCCGAGACAGAGCGCAGAACAGGAAGAATTCATTGCTCATCCATGTCAAGTCACTTGGATATTTTAATTCGAAAAGGAAAGAACCCGTGTCAGCTAAAGATGGAGCCATAATTAAACTGATAGGTGTTCATAATAGCCTCCCACCTGCTCGAGTGGCCAATTGTCTCTTTCAACTACGTGAACTCCATTATCTCTGCAAACCCATGGGTAAGGGTTGTGTGCCAGCCACTGATGTCTGAGGAGAGCCACCAACAGATGGAAATCAGTGTCCTGTATTTGGATGGGGACTCAGGCCCTGTCTCTGATGCCCATGGCAAGGACTTCCTGTTAAGAATGCTGGGAGGAGGGCCGTACAAAGTGACTTCACCTCTGGAGCGGTCTCCCCTTAGCGTGTGTGACTTACACATCATGACAATGTCCCCAGCATACCCCAGAGTGACAGCTCCAGGTCAAGGGGGGCTGACATCCTGGTTTGAAAATACCTCTTGTGTGTCGAGGGTGCTAGCCACCTGGAGCAGTGATAGGCACTGGTGTGGACAGGATCTGAAACGGAATTGATGCGATGTCATTTTGACTCTCCTAGACCCTGGTTATCTCTCGCCAAGACTTCACGTCTGATTAGTCCGCTTGGAGGGGACCGAGGACTTTATCAGCCTCACATCCCGACACTCCGTCAACTTCAGAAATGCAGAGAAGGAATTTAAAACGAGGTGTCACATCTTCCTATCAGATTCCTTTGTGAGCCACCCCTGAGTCGGACGCCTGGTCTGGAAACATTAATGAGGGGGGAAATGGAAGTTTTGTCTGCCTGTAACCCGACGATGAACTCTGCAGGTACGTCTTCCTGGGGTTTCCTGTCCTCGTCGCCGGTGCGGAGACAGCCCTGTGAAGGTCAGCCCTGTGGGTTGACAGCCAAGTACAGGTGTGGGGCCATGTGAATCCTGATGGAGATGGCGAGCCACACCTGTGGATGTCCCTGTCCGAGGATGAGGAGTCACCAGGGGAACCCAGTGACAAGAAATCCTCCCTAGCTGTCACCTTGTTACCCAGGCTGTTGCTCCAGCTCAGGGTCCCTAGCAAACCCCAGGCCACACAGGGTGTTACAGGCTGGCTCCCATGCCTGTGTCACCCTCTCTACCCACCCCACCTCCCTACTGCAGCGGCTGTCCCCAGAACAGATCTGTGACCTACTCCCCAGCGCAAAGCCAGGGGACAGCAGGATTTGTGCTTTGGGGAAGTTAGGCTGGTGAGCAAATGACTTCTTAACTCATGTGTGTGCTTATATGAGAAATCGTGTAGTGCTTCTACAATGCTGTGTATGTATGCATGTGTGTGCTTATGTGCATGTGTGTATGAACATATATGCATATATATATGCATATGTGTTTGTATGCATATGTATGTGCATATGTGTTTGCATGCATTTTGTGTGCATGTATGCATTGTGTGTACATGTATTTGTAGGCATATGTATGTGCCTGTGTGTGCATATGTGTAAGCCAGAGGACCACATTAGGTATCCTCACTAATTGTTTTCAATCTTATAATTTTGAGTATCTAGAAAAACCTGGAGCTCAAAGAATGGCTAGATCAGTGGATGATACCTAAGGAATGACACCAGAGGTTGTCCTACCTTCAAACAAACAAACACACATGAACCGGCATGGACGGAGACACACACACACACACACGCTTTCCCACTAGGTAGTCACATATTCTGCTTCTTACCAACAAAGAACTCTAAGTCCTGGAGGCTGGAGAGATGACTCAGCAGTTAAGAGCACTGGTTGCTCTTCCAGGGGACCCAAGTTCAATTCCCAGCAGCTTACAACTGTTTGGAGCTCCAGTTCCAGAAGATCGGACACCCTCACATAGACATACCTAAAAACAAATAAATCACTAAAAGAAAAGAAAGTGAAAGAGACATTAAATAAAATCTAAATCCTGTTTGCTCATTAGGTTATGAATGCCAGTTCTGGTCTATTATTTTAGCAAACTTGACAGCAACACTGACATCTTTAGGAATAAAAGTTGGGAAACTTAAGCCAGGCAGCGGTGCACGCCTTTAATCCCAGCACTCGAGAGGCAGAGGTAGGCGGATATCTTCGAGTTTGAGGCCAGCCTGGGCTACAGAGTGAGCTCCAGGAAAGGCGCAAAGCTACACAGAGTAACCCTGCCTCAAAAAACAACAACAACAACAAAAAAAAAACTTGGGAAACTTGTGGTGATAGCCAGTAGTACAACTATGTCACCCTGAATAAAAGTGACCCCAGATTCTACAGGGAATTAGTGGAGAGGTGTGGCTAGGGTGCAGGCAGTCTCTGAGAACCTCTGCAGATCAACGCCCCAGCATTCCTCCAGGGAGAAGTCATTATATAAGTGGCAGTCTAGTGGGACAGAATTCTGAAGAGTTCGCACTCAGAGATGAACCTCACAATAGCGTCTGTCTTATTTGCTAGTTGGTTTTATTCAGACAAATGTATTTATTTACTTATTCATTAGAGACATGGTCCCGCTACAGCCCAGGCTGGTCTAGGACTTGGGATCATCTCCAAGTGCTAGGATTTTAGATACCATCATGCCCGGCTCCCGGATGGTCCCCCACCTCCTCCTCTTGAGGCGGGATCTCACTACATTGGGGCAGTAGCCCCAATGACCTGAAACTCCCTATGTCAATCAGATTGGCCTTGAACTCATGGAGATCTGACTGACTCAGGCTGCTGGGATTCCAGGCAGGTGCTACCATGCCTGGCTTCTGGGTGACTCTTATTATCTCAGATTTGCACCATTCCTACCTCTTCTACCTTCCCTGCAAGGCACTGGGCAGGTGCTGGCAGAGCCTTGGAAGCCTGTCTGCCTGCTTGCTACCTCCTTCTAAGCTGACCAGGCCTCGTCTTTCTCCGTTGACATTTTAAAACACTCAACTTCTTCCAGGGCAGCTCACCAGCTAGCCCTTGCTCTCTCATGCAGGCATGATCCTAGGAGCTTCTCTTTGCTATTTTTAGGGACAAATTGATTTCTTTTTGAATCATTCTGCCTGCTTTATTCCTGATGTCTTCAGACAATACTTCTGGTCGGACTTGACTATTGACACCTAACCGAGGCACCCCACGGATCAGTTAGCAGGCACCACAGGAGGGAAGGGGCTGGGGAAGGAACCTCAGCTTCTCTGGCCCCTCTTCTTCCCCTGCAGAAATAATCACGATAACAACCACAAAGCTGACACCCTGCATTTATACAGAACATTGTACTTTCCAAAGAGCATGCTCTTTTCAATGAGTAACACATAATATCTTTCTAAGGAGAGAAACAGAATGATATGCCAGAAGAACAAGTTTTCATTGGGGGAAAGGAGGGGGTGTAGCAGTGAGCATATCCTAGAGTGTTTTTTGTTTGTTTGTTTGTTTTTAAAAAGCCAATTTCACATTTCTGTAGAGGAAGGGAAGTCTATTTATTCTGTTGATCACTTCATTAACTAGACCTTCTGATTATTCCCCAAAGATACACTTCAACCTGGTAAAATTAAGATTGAGTATGTGTCTGACATAAATGAAGAGGGACATGCACAAGAAGAAGACATACACGACTTTATTTAGAATGGTTTCCAAAGCGGAACTGACCTCAGTGCCTACCCAAAGCTGTGCAGGGGAAAGACAATCTGTTCCAGCCACTCAATGGAATATTTCACGGCCGTGAAAAGGAACTGTAATAATACTACAAGTCATTGCTGAGGAAATGAAGCAGATGTAACAGAGCATCCAAGGTGTGCTACTTATGCACAGGGTGTAAGCAGGAAAAACGTGTCTTTGGTGACAGAAATCACCTTTGGGGGAAGGGGGCAATATTGACTGGGAGAAAGGTTGAAGGAATCTTTCTTTGTGATGCTCAATATTATTAGCTTTTTTTTTTTTTTCTTTTAAGATAGAGTCTCACTGTGTTGCTTTGACTGGCTTGGAGCTTAATCTATAGACCAGGCTGGCCTCAAACTCATAGAGATCCACCTGGTTCTTCCTCCGGAGTGTTGGCATTAAAAGGTGTGGTCCACCACCGCCCAGCTGCTCTTTCTGATTTGATTTGAGTCAACCAAAATATTCTTGTTCCAGAGTCAGCAGGTAAGGTATAGGACAAGCCTTCTCAGAGTGAAGACTTCTGGGAGAGCCTCATGGCCTGGGACTAGGCTACCAGAACTCTCACAGCCCTGCCTCTCCACTGCAGCTGAACCCCTGTTCTTTGGACGTGAGCCCTTTGAACTAAGCCATGCCCTGGCAGCATTTCCTGGCTTCCTTGTTTGTACTGGAGAGGGATGGGAAACTCCATTCTCAGGGTATTTCAGGATCTGGTCTTCCTGTCCAGTCCCTGAAGAAGGAAGTTCAGAGAGAGGCAAAGGTTCAATCCCATCTCACCATTTTGCAGACCATCCGGCCACCTCTGCCCTCACCCACCTGATGGTTGTTTATGTTGCTTCTCGGCACCAGCACCCGCTGGGGCAGGGCCTTCTCTCTGTGGGTGGAAGGCTCTCCAAAAGGTTTCCTACTACAGCTTGAAAGCTTACCACCTTTTTGAGAGCCAATAAATTACCACAAGAATGATTGCCCTGGACACAGGAGTGGACCCCCTATTTTCAAAACTTTCCTTGGCAACCTATGAAACCAGTGCTGGTGGGCCCCAAGTTCCTCCATTGGGAAGGTGTGAACCTGGGACTTGGAAAGGAAGAGAATTATTTCCAAGTCTCTCAGGGCTTCCATGTGAGAGTCCAGGAAAGAATCTAGACTTTACACCACCAGCGTCTCTACCCTTCTTTGTGGCACCCTCTGTGTGACACCCTTGTCCCCCTCTTCAAAGAGTGAGCCCTACCTTGGCAGTGAGGAAGCCTGTCATCATAGAAACTGAGGCTAACAGCGGCTTTGAGACAATGAAAGTCTTGACAAGGGAACTCTAGGGCACTCTCTGTTGGGGTTGTCCATGTCTGGAGGGTCAGGACAGCAAACTCAGTGCTCAGTGCTCCTCAGTGATAGGTAAATCTTCAGCACACAGGAAACAGAGATCCATGAGCCAGCCTGGCGCTTCTCAGTGATTATTTGTTATCATTAGTCAGTGACAGTTTACTTTGTGTTCTAAACTTGACTTTTTTTTTCATTGTTTATTTCAATAATACACTGATTTGTTTTTGTTATTGTTTGTTTGTTTTTTCAAAGCAGTGTTCCTCTATGTAACCCTGGATGTCCTGGAACTAGCTCTGTAGACCAGGCTGGTCTCAAACTCGCAGAGATCCTCCTGCCTCTGCCTCCCAAGTGCTGGGATTAAAGGCATGCTCAACCACCGCCTGGCAATACAATGATTTTACGGAGTCCTTTATCTATTTTGCCTCTCAAATCAGATTTATAGGTGAGAAAAAACTGAGGCTCAGTTTAGTGGCTTGCTCAAGGTTATTTGGGAAGTAGGGAGACAGATTCAAGTCCAGGCAGTCCAGGTTCAGATGGCAGCTTAGTGGAGAAGCAGATCTCTCTTCAGACACTCTGCTCAGGACCAAGGGCATTTCCAGGCATCCCCAGAATGATGCTCCCCATCTGTCAATGTCCATCTGCTGGTCCACCTGTAATAACTGTTTCTGCATCTCTTCCCCAACTAATTTTTAAAATGCATGTGTGTATGTATATGTGTGTACATGTGTGTGTGTATGCCCATGTGTGCACATGCATGGGGGCCAGAGAACTATCTCAGTTATCCTCAGAAATACCATCCATGGACACAGAGTCTCTCGTTAGCTTGGACCTCACCAATTCAACTAGACTGGCTGTCTAGTGAGTCCTATGGATCCTCCTGCCTCTGACTTCATAATGCCTGATTACAAATGCATGCCACTATGGCCAATATCGTTATGTGGGTTCTGGGGTCTCCATGCAGGTTCTTGCACTTGCAATGCAAGAGCTTTACCAGCTGACTAACTCTCTTGCCCTCCCAAAACTAATTTCATTTTATTAAAAAAAACACACATTTTATTTTTTATGTGATTTTTATTGACAAAGTCTCACATAGCCCAGGTTGACCTTGAACTTCCCATGTGCCTAAGGATGACCTTGAATTTCTGATCTTGTTTCCTCTTCTCAAGTGCTGGGATGGCAGGTGTGCACCACCACAGCCAGCTTAAGTGGCTCTGGGGATCAAACCCAGGACCTTGTTTACCATAGGCCAGTACTCTGTCAAGCGAGCTATGTCCCCAGCTGGCCCTGTCTGGGTCTCTGGTTCCTTTCTCTGTCTGTGTCCTTGGTTTCTCCTCTCCCTTCCCCAAGCTGTTCCCCCTCCTCCCATTGGCGTTGCCTTCATCTCTCTCTCTTACACCAGTGGTTGGCACAGCCAGTGTGAGGGAGGAAACTTATATGGAGTGGGAAGTGGGTGTTCCCAGAAGCCAAAGGTGTTTCATCTATGAAGATGAGCCAACTGTCCAGGGAGTCACCCATTTACTTAACACCCGAGCACCAGGTACCAGTCACTTGGTGGACACAGAGTGCTGAGTAGACACAAATAGTGATCCAATATCAATGTCAGAAAGGGAAGACACCTGAGTTAGCATAACTGGGGGGCGGGGCTCTGCCCAAAGGACAACAGGGACACTGGAGTGGATTTGCAAAGGATAACAACGAGTTAAATGTTTGTGGCATGGGATGTCAGTGTCTCAACATTTACACAGTTTATGGAGTGTGGTGATGTTGCTGGGCCCACTTTTCGAAGAGGAAGCTGTGCCATAAAGAAACCAAGTGAGCCGGGGAAATACGCTCGGTATGTAACGTCTACATACAGGAACACATAGGATGAAAGTAAAGAAAACTGGAGAAAAAAAGAGCAGCTTAATGATGTGATCAAGCTCAGGAAGCCAATACACAATAAGGTGCCTGTGTATTTTACTATAACAAAATACCTGATGCTAGGCACACTGGAGACAAGAGAGGGCTGTTTGGATCTTGATTGGAGTGGCTACAGCTGGACCAGGTTTTCAGCCATGTCACAGCATGGCAGAGAGTTGACAAAGAAGCAGAAGGGGTGTGTGAGGAAGCAAGGAAGCAAGAGAGCAGAAAAGGCCAGGCTTACTCATTTTATTCAAACCTGCGTCTAGGAGAACTACGGTAAAAGAGGCCAGGTTTGCTCATTTTATACAAACCTGCTTTGAGAAGAACTATGGTAACTGCTCCTGAGGCAGGTGCTCTTCTTACTTAATTGACCTAATTATCTTCCTCTAGCCGCACCCACCACACACACACACCTCTTAAAGGCTTCGCTACCTCAGTGCCTTCACTCAGGGCACCAAACTTCCAGAACACGAGACTGTGTGTGTTTGGGGTGGGGGTGGGAAGTGTGGCACCTAAGCCATGTATGACTAAACCACAGTTCAAAGTCAGACCTTGACAGTAGAGCCCAGAGCCTAAGCTGTCAACCTGGAGGCCAGGTGGCTGAGAAGGTAGGGTGAGCTTTCTCTGTCAATTTTCATGTGTTCATACCATGTTGTGCATCCCATGTGGAGACTGTAGAGTATCTTTGGGGAGTTTAGGTCTTTCCTCCCACCTTCATGGTCTGTATGACAACTGCCTTTACTTCCTGATCAGCCCACTGAACCCTGTGCCAGGCTTTGTTGAGGAAGGACAAGTACAGTCAGATGTAGGATGTTAAGAGCAAGTTCGAAAATCTGCACCAAAATGTGTCTGTTTCCCTCATGTCTGTCCCTGGCAGACATCACTAAATGATCACAGCACCTTTTTCTTCCCTCAGGATTCAATTTCAGATTCCTCAGAAAGAATGGTTCAGAAGTCCCTCCTGGTGGACAGGAACTGGTCCAAGTGTCAAGGCCTATTCAGAAACCTGGGTTTGCTAATACTCAACCAGCAAGACAACAAAATCCACTGTTTTGTTTTTTTAAACGGGGTTTTGTTATGTGTCTCTGCCTGACTTGGAACTCACCGTGCAGACCAGGCTGACCTTGGACTTGGCAACAACCCACTTACTTCAACCTCCTGAGTGCTTGAATCACAGGCTTCAGACGCTATACACCTGACCAAAATCCACTTTAATATAATCATCAGCGCCTCCTCTGTGACCGTGATTGCAGCCACTGGTTAGTCACCTACTGTTTACAGCAGTTTGGTTTGCCCATATGCCAGTTCCTTGAGCTATCAGGACTAGGTTTTTCTTTTCCAAGCACAAGGTAACCAGAAGAGATAGGCAGGGGACCTGGAAGACATGCTGACTTCCGGGGGGTGGGGAGGGGAGGTGTATATGGGAAGGGAAAATCAGCTGTGCCTGGTGCAGCAATGAGATGATGCCTATCTCTGAGTCACAGCCAAATAGAAACCATGCCAGCAGTGGCAGTCAGGCCTGGTCCTCACATCTGAGTCTAGGAAGGGAATTCAAAACATCTGCCCAAATGATGACACCCCCCCTCCCCACATCCCTGCTCATGGTGCCCACCCTGCCCAGCTGTTTGTGGGCAGCAGAGTCCAGCTCCCTCGAAAGAACAGAGCAGAGAGACAAGTAATGGCAGGCAGTGGCCAAAACAAGGCCCTAAAAATCGTTCACACCTTAAATAGGTCCTCCATGTTTCTTAAGCCCTGCACTCCCATGACACATTGTCCTTAAAACATATATATACATTCAACACGATAATGCCTGCATGAATAGATCAGTATGATATGAGTGATATTTAGTAACCGATAATTACTACATGTTAGCCATCTGCTATTCCCGGGGTTTCACCAAACCCTTTCATAAAAGCAAAATGATACTCCACAGCCAAATTATATAACATTAACAGAATATTTTATATGCGAAATGCTGTATTTCTTTACTTTTCATTCAGCTGAAAATGTACACAGTCAGTAACGAGTCATTTCAGCTGCATATTTATCCAAAACATTTCATAGGGGAAAAAAAAAAGTCAGAGGAGGAAAAATAACAGTTCAACCACATGAGGGCTAGGAAAACACATTAGAGAAGGGATCCTCATTACAATAATAAATGAGGGTCCAATTAAGGCTGCCACATGCGGGGTGGGGCCATGCCTGGCTGGGAATGCAGAGCTCTGGAGGCTTTACCCTTGACTTTGAGAGCATCCCCAATACCTTACAAGCACAGTCAGGCTGGGGCTGCTGCAGCTGCTGTGGGCACAGCCACAGCTCCAGCCTCAAGCAAACACCACTTTCCAGACAGGCCTAGACCCCTGGCTGGCCGCCCCAAGCTCCAACTATCTCTGAGTATGAAAGGAAGGACTGAGGCCCCACCCTCCAGGACAGAAGCAAGGAGGCAGACCTGGGAAGCTGAGCTCAGAGCCTCTGGGACCCCAGCAGCAGGCCAGTGACCCAGGCCACAGGAGTATGACCTGGGAGTCTTGGGGGAGGCAGGAAGAAGGCTTAGACTCTTCTCCTGTGGGACTGTTAAAGAAGAGTGAGTGGGAGTGTTGGGGTCGTAGATGATGTGACTCTGATCTCAGCACTTGGGAAGTTGAGGCAAGAGGATCAGGAGTTCAAGGTCATCCTTGGCTATCTAGTGACTTTGAGGACAGTCTGGGCTACAGGAGACCTTGTCTCAACAGAAAAACAAAAAATAAAAACCAGCTTAAAATGGGGTTGGGAATATAGCTCGGTTGGTAGAGGGCTTCCCTAGTACACACAAAACCTTGAGTTTGATACTCAGCGCTGTATAAAACAGGCAAGGTGGTAGACGGCTACAATACCAGCACTTAGGACGTGGAGGCAGAATGATCACAGGTTCAAGGTCATCTGTGACCATAGCAAAAAGAGTTTGAGGCCTGTCTGAGCCATGTGAGGTTGTCTTGAAGGTGTAGGAAGAAAAGAAAAGAGAAGAGTAGAGAAGAGAAGAGTAGAGAAGAGAAGAGAAGAGAAAAGAAAAGGAGGGAGGGAGAGAGGGAAAAGGGGAGGGAGGGAAGGAGGGAGGGAGAGAAGAAAGGAAGGAAGGAAGAAAGGAAGGAAGGAAGGAAGGAAGGAAGGAAGGAAGATTAGAGCCCACATGAAGGAGGGACAATCAAGGAATGCTGCCTGGAAGAGGCAGCTGTACCCAGCACCTCGGAAATGCTAATTACTAACCTCCCAACCTTTGCCAAATTACTTAACCCTCCCCAGGCAGGGTCTTCTCATCTGTGGAATGGGACAGTGGCAGTACACACCAAACAGGTTTGTTGGGCAGCTAAGTGAGATAATATAGTACACTCACAGTTTAGTACAGTGTGGGGTGAGCACCTACTGCATGTCCAGACACAGTCAATGGAGAGTGAATGAATGGGTTCCAGCTATAACTGGGGGGTGGGGGATGGAGTCTCTGAGAGGCTGGAGGAAAGAGATCTGGCACCAAGACCTAGCTCCACCCAGCTATATTTGCAAAACAACAGTTGCTTTCAATGTCCCTTCAGCCTAGGTCCCAAGACCTGAAGAGCTTTGCTGACAGCCTTAACATAAGTGGGCCTCTGGCTAGGCTTAAAAAAAGTTCATGTCACAGGGCACATTGCAGTTTGGGCTCTATTGTCAACAACAAGGGCATCGTCTATTGAGCTGTCTGTATCAACAGGGGACAGTGGGTCCAACTTCCTAGAGTTTCTGAAGCTGCCCCCAGACCATGACGCTAAGTAGGCAGGGCACTTGTCTAGATGACTGGAGGGACTGCTCAGTGGTTATGGTACTTTCTGTTCCCAGGGAAGAGTGGAGTTCAGCTCCCAGCACCCATGTTGGGCAACTCATAACTGCCTTTAACTCCTTCTCCAGAGGCTCCTCTGACACCAGCACTCACTTGCACATATCTGCACACCCACACACATAGACACATAGTTAAAAACAAAACAAACTTGCCTAGGGCTGTCGAGATGGCTCAGCAGGTACAGGTGCTTGCTGCCAAACGTGATGACGTGCGTTCAAGTCCTACAATGCACACGAAGGAAGGAGAGAACTGACTCCCAAAAGTTGTCCTCTGACCTCTGTACTTGTGTCATGGCGAGTGCGTGCACACACACACACACACACACACACACACACACACACACACACACCCAAATAAACAAATAAAATAAATTTTGAAAAAGAACTTGCCTGGTCTAACACCATCCACTCTTCATTTATTTATTTGTTTGTCCTCCCAGACAGGATTTCTCTGTGTGGCTCTGGCTGGCTTGGAACTCTCTCTGTAGACCAGGTTGGCCTCAAACTCATCGATCTGTCTTCTTCTGCCTCCTGAGTGCTGGGATTAAAGGTGTGTGCCACCACCGCTCAACTTATTTCTGTTTTATAGACAAAGAAATGGAGACAGCCCCAGAGAGGTCAAGTAACTTGCCTGAAGTCACCCAGGTAGCAAGTGTCAAAACTAGAACTTAAATCCAGGACTGACTGGTCCTGATTCCCAGTAAGGAAAGAGGAGGGGGTGGGAGCTGGAAACTTCTCTATGGAAGGAAGCTCGGGACAGATAAAGGGAGCACACAGTGCTGCTGATCCTCACCCCCACCTACACCTGACTGTGTAGAGAGTGCTGGAGGCACATGGACCCGAGCAGTAGATGCCCCATGCTTTGGCAAGAAGTCATCATGGATGGATCTCACAGTGGGCAGTCCTGGCATTTGGGTGCCTGAGGGATGGAGAAAGGTCGATACACCTGGCTTTGCCGTCCTAAGCATCTCTGTTCTTTGCGTTCTTGGGGGTAAGGTAGGAAACACTGATTCAAAGAAAGTCAGGCCGGCTGTAGTGAAGGGAGGCAGCTGCTGACGCCGAATGGGGAGCACAGGACACATAGCCAGGACCAGTGGGCATCATCTAGTGCAAAGCAAAGCAAATTTACAAGCACATTATGGAAGCCCCAGGGAAGAGAAGACACAGAAAGGTTGTAGTGAACAAGGAAATTGGAAGTGGAAATTGGAAGCTGCCGGTCCAGGGCTGGTTATTATTCATGTGCACTGTGGAGAATGTTACTGATCATGTGGTTGCCTTCGCTTCCTCTCTGATTTATCGATCACACAAACATTCAAAAGGCTCCCAGGGGCCCCTTCTCCTCATTTCCTGCTCCAATCTTATTTCCACGTAACATCTTAAATTCCTTAAATCCCGGTCTTTCTGTGTCGGGGGTCATCTTCATAACCCCAAAGCACCTAGGGCATATTTGGTGGTTCCCGGTGGGTTACAACTGCACTTTCCATCTCTGGAACTCCACTCAGGCTAAGCCTGGAACATGCAAACACGAAGTGCTCAATAAATACCTGCTGTGTGATGAACACTTCTCTGTCTCCCCTCCCAAGGATGCGCGACAATTTGGCAATTGGCATTGGAAAGCAGCAGGACAAGGCAGTTAGTTCTGGCTTTTGCCAAATTGGGGCTCTGAGTGAAAACCGGTCCCCACGTGGTGGAGATTGGCGCCTGAGAAGAGCTCACCAGGGAGTCTGAAGCCTGTGTGTTTTCTCTGGGT
Organism: Onychomys torridus; assembly: GCF_903995425.1. Classification (NCBI taxonomy): domain Eukaryota; kingdom Metazoa; phylum Chordata; class Mammalia; order Rodentia; family Cricetidae; genus Onychomys; species Onychomys torridus. Next base: position 18,571,254 of record NC_050463.1, read on the forward strand.
GGTTCCTGTTAGAAGTGGATCGAGAGGAGAGCAGAAAAGCCAACCATTACAGCCAGGAAAGACAGAAGGAAGGCACAGAGCACAGGTTTTGGACCACACCAATCCCTTGTGAGATACAAAGATGGCCCAGCGCCTGCTTGGGACCAAGTCCCTGGGTGCAGACCCCAAACCTGGAGGAGAATGGAAGAGCAGAACAATTTCCATTCATGAAGAAAATGAGGAGGCTGAGTGTCTTTTCAATGAGTCAGCTGTAGGCGAGGGGATTTATTTATAATATTATTATTTGGTAGAAAAGAACTTACTATGGCCAAATGTAAAAAGTCTTTTTGATAAGTTAAAGAGATTAAGAAAAAATCAGGCTGATTTTGACAGAGAATAGTGTGTAAGCGAGAGGTGTTATCAGGGAGAATCTGGCACCAGCTCCATTTTGTTATGCTGGAAAATATCAGTATTATTTACTAAGAAGATTAAGGTTGAATTGGAAGAGAGGCTGGCTGTTCCGTGCAGATGGAGATAAGATACGGATTTTCCCTTCTCTGCTGAGCCGAATGCAGTACACACAGCACTGTTATCTCCGGCTTGGCAAGCAGGGGGATATTAAGATGTACGTTGTAATTACCAGTGGCAGGAACAAATTTCATAGCGACTATTTTAAACCCTAATAAAATGCCGGCCTTTAATTATACAGCTTTGAAATATTTTTTCTCAGTTAATTGCAACGGAGGAAAATAAAATCAACCTCACATTTGAAACTGACTCTCCCAGGAAAAAAAGCCCTCAGCCCGGGCGCTGCAGCTGCCTGAGAACACCATGGCCAAGCCCGGGGCCTGCCTAGCTTCTGTGTTTTCTAGGTTCTGGGGACACCTCTCCCTCAATTCCATCAGAAAAGAAGAAAGAGTGAGGTGTCTTTGTGTTTCTGTGAGTGAAGCCTGTTTTGGGGGTCCTGGGGGACCAGGGCTTCTGTTCTGCAGAGGCACCCCAAGGAATCCAGCCCATAGAACATTCATCACACCCCAGCTGCTCATGGGTACATGGAGACTGTTGCTGTCTGTCTGCAGCCAATAGTCCCACATATATCCTTACTCCTTGGGCACATAGACTCTTGGGACATCAATTCTCTCCCAACCAAAATTCATAGAAAGGCAGGTTGAGTATTCCTAATATAAATGTATCTCAGATTAATTTTTTTTTCCTTTGAGGTATCTGCACACATATAATGAAATGTCTTGGAGAGGGGTCATAAGTCAGGATGAAATGTTTCCTATATTCCTTGTGCCCAGGAATAGTCCAGAAGCAATGTGTAGTGTATCTTCACTGCAGCCTAGTACAGGAGGCCAATTGTGAGGTTTCCTACCTTGGGTTTCATGTCCACGCTCAAAAAGTTTTAGATTTGGGGGCTCTTTGGATGTTGGATTTTCAGGTGAGGGATGTTCAACCTGTGCTTTTAAGAACAGGTAGTAAGTGTTCTAATAATAGATTGTCATTGCCAGACACAATCTAGTGACCTTAGATGATTTCTGCTGTGTGAAGCCAAGTGCAGCAGTCAAACACCTGGTTCAGACAGCATAAGTAATTTGACTACCGTCATGCTTGGGGTTGCCACTCAGGTCTCTCTGACCTCCAAGTCCTTCACCACCTGTCAACAACTAACCTCTCCTTTGTCTTGCCTGCCCCACAGCCTTTGGCCAAGTCCCCATCAATTCCTGCTCATGGAGATGACCTCACAACTGGTCTTCCATTACCTTCCAAGCACTCTCCTGCTCCTTCCCTTGTCAGTAGAAGCCAAGGCCACCTCCACAGACTGGCCCTGTTGGCCTGTCCTTGTACATCATCCACCTTGTCCTCACCAGAACCTTCTAGGATGCTGAACCTGGTGCTCATCAGCCTCCGAAGGCAATTGTACTCTCATCTTCTCCAAGCTTGGACCCTCAGAAGCCTCTCATAGTGATGTTTACCAGGGTCCACGTCAAACCTGGTTGTCCACTGAAGCTGAATCCTGCCAACCCTGGCGCACTCCAGCTGTGTCTCATGCATCCACTGAGGACCTTTTTTTTTTTTTTTTACCAGCTTGTGTTTGTGGTGACTCTGACGGGCAATGTAAAATGGGAGCTTCTGAGGGCAGAGAAGTGTCCCCTGCAACACAGCTCCCAGCTGAGGTTTCATGACTAGTCTCTGAGTAGCTATTGGCTCATTTTCCTCTTCCCCGGGGAACAGAAGCTGCTTCATGGAGTGGACTATCAAATGTCAATTCGTGGCACAACTGCAGCCCAGGCCTGCCAGCCATGCCTGGGATGGGAAAACGGTTCCTTAGGTCCCCTGGTCCTGAACAGCCGAGCACCTTTGGGCAAGAGGCTGAGGGGCTCATTGATCATAAGGGACCAGGAACATTGGTGAATACTTCCTCTCCTTGGCCTCCAGATTCTAAAGCCTGTCTTGTTGGCTGGCACCAAAAAGAGCACCTCTCACCCTATGCCCTGATCCCTGAGCTCTGGCCTTATGTTAAGCAGAGGGACGGCAAAAAGAGCATTATTCCCCCAACTCCCCATCACCAATGAGACTTGGATTGTTTTTAGATTCAGGGCTTCAGGGTTCCATCTAATCCCCATAAAACCTTCTGGGGTGACCACTATTACTATCTCCCCATTTCTTTCTGATGAGAAAACACTTAAGAGAAATTACTTAACTGGGGTTTGACAACAATCTTACTCTAAAATTCTCTGCCTCTGTCTCTTTCTGTTTGTATCTCTCTGTCTGTCTTTGTTTCTCTTCCTCCTTGTATCTACCACGTGAGTATTCTACCACAGAGCTACACTACGCAAAGCCTCACATAGCACTAGGTGTGGGTGTATCATTTCTGTTGCCCCCCCCCCTCAGAGGGGTGTCTGATTGTATAATTTCCTGTGCATTAGTATACTGGCTGGTATCTGCAGCAAGCCCACATGGCCATTCCCAGACCTCTCAATAGTCAGCAATGGCCAAAGGTTTGTGCTGCTCTGATTTGGGGAAGTATTGTCCCTTCCAGCCTTCAGGAGCCAGGAGGCACGTGGTGCTCTTGGTCATAGAGTTCTGAGATTGCCTCTGCAGCTACAGCCCCAAGGTTGCAGTCTTTGTGGGTGCTGCCTGGTGTTGGGGTTCTCACTGCTGTAGAAATCATTAATGGCCTGGACACTATCTTGATGACTTTTGGGAGACACATCTCGGCAGACTGGGATGCTACTGGTTGATGCGAAATGATATATATTTTTCAATCTAGTTCATGGTGGCAATAATTCAGAGACAGAAGTATCTTTGCCTTCTACTGGAGCTTTGTGCTACTTAGGAAGGAAAAACTGACAGAAAACCACACAGAGAATCTCGTTCACTAGGGAACTTAATACAATCGTAACTGGGTGCTCAGAAAAATGAAACATCTTCTAAATTTATGCTATTGAACAAATGGCTTTCCCTCCTCATGAACAACAAAAGGCAGGAGGTCCAGTAGAAGTCTACTCACATAGAACACAGCCAGGGGAAGATTTAAAACTGTGACTGCCTTCCAGCCCTCCCCGCCAGAAGCGGCACGTTTATTGACATCCTTGAGCAATCACTCTGTTTGGAAGGGTAAATGTGGAACGTGAAGTCAGAGACCCATACGGATTTTTAGATGGCATCATATCTTTGTTCCTATCAACTTTAGAATGCTTTGTCTTGTCACTGGCTATAACGTACCAGGTCCAGGACGGTTCTCTCGGAGAAAAGCTCTGTAGGTGCCACGGGCTCATTCCGTGACATCTGGTCGTTCCTCCTTGCACATGACAAGCCGAGCCACTGGCAGCGGTACACTTTCATGAGCTTTCTGAAGCTCCTGATTTTCCAACCAACACAGAATTCAACAAGCCCTGAGCCATCCCTAGGCCAGTGAAGGGCTGTGGTTTCATGTAAATAGTAGTTAGTGCACAGCAGTATCTCAGAACTTGCAGAGATTTGGGGACAGAAAATCTATCAGAATCAAGTTTGAGTATTTACTGTAAACTAGTAGTTCTCAACCTTCCTGGTGCTGTGACCCTCCAATACAGTTCCTCATGTTGTGGTGACCCCCAACCATAACATTATTTTCTTTGATACTTCATAACCATAACTTTGCTACTGTTATGAATCATAATGTAAGTATTTTTGGAGGTAGAGATTTGCCAGAAGGGTCATAACCCACAGGCTGAGAACCTCTGCTGTAAACCTTCCTAAAACATCATTCTTGCCAGACACATAAGCACAGGGTTGAAACATAACTCTATAAGGCTTGTACACAACTCCCTTTTCGAGTTCCCCAGAGGTTTCTATCGTTTATTCTCATATGTCTAAATGTTATTACTAGATTTTTTTTCCAGTTTTAGAAACATCTAAAACTTTCTGTTAAGATTCAGCTTTAAATTTTTTTTGATTAGAAGAGACTGTTTCATAGCAGGTTTCTTGGTTATTCTGGCTCTGGCTGTAGGAGAAGGAGAATTACTATCTCCCAGGGATGAGCTCCTTATTGGTGGTCCAGTGCAGAGTAGTCAGCCTTGAAACCTTATGCACACCACCAGCATAAATGGACTCAGCAGGTTGTATTTACACATGTGTGTGCATACACATGTGTACACAAGCACATACATGTAACAATAGTAATCAAAGTAAAAGAAGCTATGCACTTGGGAGTGGGGAGTACATGGGAATGGTTTGAGGGAGAGTCTCTGGAAGGGGTTGATGGGAGGAAAGGAAGGGGGACATGATATAACTGTTTCAATTAAAAATTGCATTTTTTAGAAAAAGATTTGTTCATTAGTAGTAGTAGTAGTAGTAGTAGTAGTAGTAGTAGTAGTTGTTGTTGTTGTTTTCGAGACAGGGTTTCTCTGTGTTGTTTTGGTGCCTGTCCTGGATCTCACTCTGTAGACCAGACTGGCCTCGAACTCACAGAGATCCACCTGACTCTTGCCCCTCAAGTGCTGGGATTAAAGGCATGTGCCACCATCGCCTGGCTTGGTTTACTATTTTTAACCATATGTAGGTGTGTGTGTGTCTGCAAATGGGTATGTTCATGTGAGTGCAGATGCCTGAGGAGGCCAGAGGTGATGGATCCTGTGGAATTGTAGTTACAGATGATCGTATGCCACCTGCCATGGCTGCTGGACACTGAACCAGGTCCTCTGTAAGAGCAGCAAGTGCTCTTAACGGCTGAACCATCTCTCCGGGCCCTGAATTACAGTATCAGAGGACAACTTGTGGGAGTCCGTTCTCTCCTTCCACCATGTGAGTTCTGGGCATCAAACTCGGCAGGCTTTGAGGCAACCATCTTTACCTGCTGAGTCATCTTGCCAACCTTGGCATTTAGCTTTCAAATCTCCCTACCCCTTGTCCCGTACATGCCCCTTCCCTCTCCACCAACATTTTCTTTGTTCCACACTCATAATTTTCCATATGGCTGTTATTTGGTGTTTATGTGACTAGGTTGTGAACACATTATTTACAGTGGGTCTACAGGTACTTTCTTGTAGTCATTTTTCTCTTTTTGAGTAGAGTTACTACCATTCTTTTGCACAGTTTCAGTGGGCTTGTCAGAGATTCTTAAATACTGCAGTCATGTCTCAAGGTGCCCAAAACAGTATGAATTTGATAAATCTTAGTTTTGCCTAGAGACTGCCACTGCATGACTACCTATCCCCCACTTCATTTTTAATTAGTTATACCTTAGGCTATGTATAGTTACCATTCTGGGATCTTTCCTAAGATGATTTTGGTGATCTTGTCAGCTTTTCTCTTACATTGAATTCCTTTTTCTAGAATCTAAGGACTTCCAATATCATGGAAGAAGCTTTATCATGGGAGGATATATAAGACAGTGTAGAAATTATCTTTTTTACAAAGTTTATTAAGAAGTAAAGAACCCGTTTTCTGAAGCTTGGAGTGGGGTAAGGGAACAGACTCAAAAGTGAGTTACCCAAAGAACAGACTAGAAGAAAATTTTTTTAGTTCTGCTATGAATGAAGTTGTCATTATTTTACATGTCTTCCCCCGCCCCATGATAGTTTAGCTAGGTATAGAATTCAAGGGCAGAAATGATTTTTCCTCTAGTTTTTAAAATCTATTTCTCAGGATTGCATACTAAGGTCAGAAACAACAAGGCAGTAAAATTATATCAGCAATTATCATAGATAACAACAGGTAGATTTTAACTGGAGGGAAGCTGCAAGAAGAACAAGAAATTTTCTTCCATTCTTTAAAATGCTTGTTTATGCTGGGCGGTGGTGGCGCACACCTTTAATCCCAGCACTCGGGAGGCAGAGACAGGGGGATCTCTGTGAGTTCAAGGCTAGCCTGGTCTACAGAGGGAGATCCAGGACAGACACCAAAACTACATAGAGAAACCCTGTCTCGAAAAACCAACCAACCAAACAAACAAATAAACAAAATGCTTGTTTAGATGAACTATTTTCTTCACTCTTCTGCCCATATGACCAAGTTTGGCTTCTACTAAATATCATTCTAATTCCGACTCACTCTGCACCATCCTAGCATACCCCTCTAGTCCAGTTCAAATGAGCCAATCTTCTTCTTGTCCTCTGCTTAGTTTTCCTCTCCATCAGCCAGGAATTCTTTCTCCCGGAAGATCCCTCTGAAAACAGGCTCCACACACTTTGAAGACTGTTTCCAAGCCCACCTCTTCATTGGTTCATTTCACCTTTCACGTATCCTCTCTGTAACTGGACCCATTTGAAAGCCAAAAAGTGAACTTCTCAAATTTTCTCGGATCTTGGACTCTCAACTTGAATTTAGTCCTGCCTGACTAGATATACCTACAACAGATTTAAAATCAAATTGATTTGCGATTTAAAATCCAGTTATTCACCATAGCTTTGGAAGAAAAAAAAAATGGATAAGGCCAAAAACTGGGGGGAAATATTTCCAAACTCTCAAAGAATCAGATAGCCTTCTTGACTGAATCAGAATCTACTTCTCTATTTGTTGGTTACTCAACACATGTTTACTGATTGAAGAATTAATAATCTCCAGAAAACTGCTAGAGATTTTAAAAGTGGAGGTCCCCGTTAGTCCCACCCCAAGTAAACAATCAGGAAAGAAGCAAAAAAGGAACAAGAAAGGGAAAAGAGAAAAAAGTCCCAGGAAGCCAAGCTTGTCGGGGCAGTGCAGAGTCCTCTGTGGTGGTAGGCAAGGGGAGGGATGGCGGAAGTGGACAGTGATGTTTCATCAGCCTTGTGTAGCACAGTGAAGAATCATCTCCCCAGATCTGCCTGGCTGCCACTCTTCTGTTTTGCTAACTTTTAAAATGAGATTCTCTCTCCTATGTCTCCTTCCTTTGCCGCGCCTCGCATCCAGTTCACTCACTACCTGCAAGTGTCATGAGTCACTGCTTAACATTGTACATGATCCCAAATTGAGCTCTGGAAAGCCCCACTGCTCTCCGGGGAACTCAGACACACCTGCCTTGCCTCACTTCTGACATAAAGAGAGACTGACATGTTCCACAGTCAGACAAATTAATCTTCCAGACCAGGTGGTCTTTGGAAAATAGTGTCAATCTAAACACCACCTCGAGTCCTCTGTGATCAAGGTTGATTCCTCCTCAGTCCTCTCAGTGTCTGCTCACCTCCTGCCTCCCTACATGGCCACTCTGCTTCAGTTCGAATAAGCCCTTCTTTTACATATGACAAAATAGATAACTCATGGGTTCAAAACAAGGTTCTTGAAGTGACTGCCGACTAACAACGTTCTCACGAGGGGGCCAAAGGGGCAGCCAGAAGCAGAACGAGAAGCAGCAGCAGCAGTAACTAATATCAAGACATCCAAGCACTGTTTGGCATCTACTGTGCTAAGTGGTTTCGAGTAAACTATTTTGTTTAATCTACACCATGTGAGGCACTGTGAACTAAGTAAATCAATTTGTCCAAATCAGTCATTGCTGGTGACAGTGTAGGCTTGAAGTTAAAGCATGTGATTCCAAGACATGGTTTCAAGTTCTGTCTTTCTTTGAACTCACGAAGAACTCAGAGTACAAACATGAAAAACAAAACAAAACAAAACAAACAAACAAACAACAACAACAACAACACCCAGGAGAAATCATGTCCAGTAACGGTTTCATTGTTATTTGTTTCAGTTTCATTTAGCTTTATGTTTTTCAGCCAGAGTCTCATGTAACTCAGACTGGCCTTGACTTTGCTTTGACTGAGGCTAGCCTCGAGTTCTTTGTCCTCCTTCTGTCTTCCAAGTGTCGATATTATATTGTGAGTCACCACACTTCAAATAATGGTTTTAGGATGAGTATGGTGGTGGAGGTAACTGGCTGGGAATTGTTTGTCTTAAGAAAATAGCTCATGGTTTGTGATCAACTCTTTGCTACAGGGACAGAGACAGAAACTAGACAGGCAGAGATATTCTGCAGCCAAGGACAGTCATGTGCATTCCTCAGGGTGACTTTGATAACTAGATGACATTTCATTGTCTGGAATGATTTACAAAAGCTCATATCTCTCCATCCCCTTTCATCCTGCATGTCTACCATAACCAGTCAGGTACATTGACTTCCTCAACAAAAACTAGAGTTTGAAAACCAGTGCATAGCTTTGAATCAAGTATCTTGTGAAAATTTCTGTCCTTTACTAACAGATTCATCCACTCAGGGAATACATTTTGAGTTCTCCTAAGTACTCAGCTGCTTTAAACCTTGTAACTCTTGAAAGTAAACAAACTACTTATTGTGCCATATAAAGCTTGCTATCTTAGGGCAAAGACTAGGAAGACTCCAATCAATTATGGATCCATTCAGAGCGAATAATTGAGAGCCTTAAAAATGATAGGGACCAGAAGAAAAAGATAGAGACCAAAAATACCATTTTGTATTTTTAAAAAATGAATGGAAGGGTAAAATTGTGTGTGTGTGTGTGTGTGTGTGTGTGTGTGTGTGTGTGTGTACATGCTTACCTGCACATATCAGGCTGACATCAAACTCTCACTGCCTCCCAAGTGTTAGGATTAAAGGTGTGCACCACCATGATTTTCATGAATATTAAACATAATAACAGGAATATGACCTATATATGTATAATCTAGCAGATACCAATTAATTCTGATTTGTGATTTTCTTCTACAGTTAAGAGACAATACATATTTTGCATTTATTTGTTGAAAAATATGATAGTATTGAGCTGGAGAGATGGCTTAGCGGTTAAGAGCCCTGCTGCTCTTCCAGAGGATCCAGGTTCAAATCCCAGTACCCACATGACAGCTCACAACCATCTGTAACTCCAGTTACAGGGATCCAATACCCTCACACAGACTCACATGAAGGTGAGACACCAATGCACACAAAAATAAATCTTAAAAAATTAAGGCCGGGCAGTGGTGGCACATGCCTTTAATCCTAGCACTCAGGAGACAGAGCCAGATGGATCTCTGTGAGTTTGAGGCCAGCCTGGGCTACCAAGTGAGTTCCAGGAAAAGCTACACAGAGAAACCCTGTCTCGAAAAACCATAAATAAATAAATAAATAAATAAATAAATAAATAAATAAATAAATAAGATAGAATTATATACAGGTGCTAGATAAAAATGATCTAGCTGGGTATGGTGGTGCATGTCTTTAATCCTGGCACTCAGGAGGCAGAGGCATGTGGATCTCTGAGTTTCTGGCCAGCCTGGTCTACAGAGTGAGTTTCAGGACAGCTAGGGCTACATAGAGAAATCCTGTTCCAAACAAACAAAACAGTCTGAATGGAACATAAACAAAAATAAGGGGAATGTTCTAATATATATGTGATATATATCTATATGTGCATATATATTCACATATAAATGTATGTATATCATACACACACACACACACACACACACACACACACACACACACACACACACACACACGTGCGTGCTCGATAGTAGCTTCCCCTACGTTCTTTCTTCCTCCACTTGAGAATCAAAAGGTTAAAAGCACAAAACGTGTGACGGAGAGTACCGGCTTCCTCCAGAACTGTCTCTCTTCCTCATGTTCTTGGATTGTTAGGTTGATACTCAGGGGCAGAGAGGTGTATTTGATGGCTTCTGGGGAGTCCTGTCAAAATCAAATGGTACCCATCCAAGTGAGGTTTCTAGAACTAAGCATTGCTTGGTCATTACCAAGGAGCTTATAGCTTCCAACACATGATCAGGGGCCCTTTTCTCCACACATGTCCAGTTCTCCACCAGTTTTGATTCTCATTGTAATCAAACCCATGGCTTCTAGACACAAATCTTAGATGTCTTTCAGTAGTACTTGCCAGCTGAAGTATTTTATATTGAGAATATCCTACCTCACTGTCTTGGAACTAAATCCAAAACAAATGTCTGGTATTCATCTCTATATGGGGAGACAACAGAGCTACTCCCCACCATGGATGTTTGGAAGATGGTCTCAAAATTCTTTCATCTATTGGAGGCAGAAACGCAGATGGAAAGAAAAGCTAAGTCCCAAAGCTGAAGGCTGTTATATGGACCAGTCTGCTCTGGGTTTGCAAGCTGGAAGGTGAGATGACCTAGGAGAGAGCATATTTTCTCTCTCAACAAACTACATTTCAGTTGGGAAGATACAGGGCATGATTGGACTCTAGGGAAGCACAGAGCAGTTCAGAGAAGAGAGGTCAGAGACTCCGTGAGAACCATGGCTGGCAAGGCCTCATCCTCCCCAGTATGCTCAAAGCTGTTTGCCCGCCCTGGAGAAGCACTCAGCTTCTCTGGATTCCCGTCCCATATAGACTCTTCCCTCTCCTCCCCTCCCAGAACTATTGGCAAGCCTCTCTAGTCATTTGTGTTTCTTTACATTATCAAGGCCAGAGGTATATCTTCTCTGATAGATAATGGCTCTCAGTTAAGACTAGCAAAAGCTATTTTGCTTGATGTATTAGCGCCCTATTTTAGAATAATCCTATTCCCTTGATTCTTTAGTATTTACAATTCTTCTAAGTACCGATTATATTTTCGAAGTCAAAGTGGGGTAAAATTAGTGCCCTGTTGTCACTGCTTTCTGGAGTAGTCTGTCTTACGTATTTGAACAATACCACCCCGGTGTAATTTTAAAAGGTAAGAGCTCAATTCTTTAAAAAACACTTAGATGGGCAGTGTGAGCTCTCTCCGAGGATTCTCACATTAGCAGTGCTTTACATATACCACACAAAAGGAAAATGCATTCTGCGGGGATTGGGCTCATCCCGAGCTGAGAGCCGGACCTGATCAATGGTGCCAAATGGGCCCGTATCTGCCAGCTGCACGCCGCCGGCTGGCCAGGTGACGCTTGAGGCTGCCTTCCATTAATGGACTTAGGGTCTGGGGAGCGGTAGAGAGGCCCTGAGCACCCTCACTGACGGTGGACTCTATAAAGGAAGGGCCCATCAAAAATAAGACCATTTTCCAGGGTTCCCAGCTAAGCCTCTGGTGTTGGGGATGCAGTCCCTGCCCATCTGTAGTAGTTCCCATGGGCTTTGGACCCCATTGTCTTGAACTGTCTAAAACTCCCAGGGGCTTGTCTAGCATGCGTAAGGCTCTGAGTTCCACACCCAGCATTGAAATAAAGGAACAAACAAAATGCTTTTAGCTTAAAAAATAATAATAAAGATTAAAAGGTAATACACTAAAGAGTGGTGGCTTCCAGGGTTGAGTGACTCAGTGAAGGGAGAGAAGAATGTGAGCCGGAACAGTCAGGGAAGGCTTCCTGGAAGAGTGGGGCTTCAGCAAGGCATGAAACGGTGACTGAGATTTAGATGGGCAGAGCTGAGGACAGAGACAGAATCTGGTCATGAGCTGGATGTGTTCCCATCCTAAGCGCAGTCTTCACTTGGTTCTTGGAGACCATCCCTGTGGGAACGTCTTAGCTGCCAAGCTCCTTACAGAGCAGATTCACCACTCGGCTGACTTTTCACCTTCAGGCTCTGCCTCACCCATGTGAACCTGGCTATCTTGGAACTCTATGTAGACCAGGCTGGTCTTAAACTCACAGAGCTCTGCCTGCCTCTGCTTCCTGTTGAGTGCTTGGGTTAAAGGTGTGTGCCACCACCACCAGGCCATCCTTAACATCTTAAAAAATGCCTAAAGGCATGGAGGATATTATAACAAATGCCCATGCTATCCCAAACAGGAAGAGATTTTACTATATGTATTCAGATGTTTATATAGCAAGATTAAGTTGACATATAATAGGGTCTCCATTATCCTGCCCAGTCCCACCCTCCTCAGAGGGCTATCTGGTTAATCTCTTTATCTCTGTCTCTGTTTCTATCTGTCTCTGTCTCTGTTTCTCTCTCTCTCTCTCTCTCTCTCTCTCTCTCTCTCTCTCTCTGTGTGTGTGTGTGTGTGTGTGTGTGTGTGTGTGTGTGTATGTGTGTATGTCTACAGTCTCCTGTATCCCGGGCTGACCTTGAACTTCTACCTAACCAAGGATGAGCTTGAACTTATAATTTCCTTCTTCTACATTCACCGTTGATAGTGCATGCTGGGAGTTTTTGTTTTTGTAATCTTATTTTAGGTGGTTTTGAAGAGAGATGATATAGTTTACCCCCTGTCACTGGACCAGAAACCTCTGCCATACTCACAAATGTCTGAGACACAGACACAGTGCAGTTATTACCACCTGTGCAAATATCTCTCAGTATTTTCCATATCCATTACTCATGCATAGCAGACACTGGACCATAGCATCTCTACAATCTTGCTTGCCAGGAAAAGAGAGCCAAAACTAGCTTGGAAGACAGATTCTACCATGCTATCTTTCCACACTGATTGGTAGAACTTAATTTAACCCAGTGCTATCTGCAAAAGAAGCCAGGCAGTTTAGCTTGGCAGGACATGAAGGTAAGCCAGAAGGAGCTGGGAAAGAACGCAGTGGATCTGCCGACTAGTCCTTCAGAAGATGAAATAGTGTTTGCTGTGACCACTCATCTGTTGACTCAAAAAGAGCTGAGAATCTCCCTCAGTTGGTCCCCACAGGCAGGTCCAGGGTCTCTAGACAATGCAAATTCCTGCCAATCAAGTGCCAATATAGTGGGCCAGCTGTTACTAAGGAAGGAGAATTGAAAGACATTTGCAGGGGCTTAGGAAATGGCTCACTGGGTCAGACATTGTCTGAACAAGCATGAGCACACGAGTTTGGGTCCTCAGAATCCATGCAAAAGCCAGACATCAGTCATGTGTGTTTGTAATTCCAATGTTTCTGTAGTGACATGGGAGATAGATTGAAGAATCCCCGAGTGATTTTTGGCCAGTGTTTTTGGACAGTTAACTCTTGATGTACACAGTGGCAAACAACAGAGAGACCCTGTCTAAATACTAGATAGGATGTAAGAATGGACGTTAAGCTTGTCCTTTGGCCTCCACACACACTTGATGGTGTGTGTGTACCTGTACTCATATACGGATATGCAGTATACAAATGCACCCACACAGAGACCTTTTTTAAAAAGATATTGTCAAAGATGGCCTCTTCACTCTGACACCTCGACACTTAAACTATGGCAGTGGCTCCTAGTTGTAAGGCCCCTGATTTCTGGATCACAGCGCTGACAGTGACCTTGAACTGGTGTCTCTGTGGTGGTCTACTGATATCTTTTCTTCTTTTTCGTGCTACAGATGGCATTAACTGGACAATGACACTCCAAAAATTATCTTTGGAGCTTTGGTCAGCCTGCCAAAGTTCCAAAGGCACCTTCTTTTCTGTGCCAAGTACCTATTTCATAATCCCTGGCTATCATGAATGCCTGTAGCTCAGACGTTTACCCATCTGTGCAGAGCCCCAATTCTGTCCTGTCATTCAGCTTTCTCCAACTAAGCCAAGGATCTAAACCAATCCTGGTGACTCCATGTCCTTTGTAACTTGGGAAGAACACTGGTACCTCTCTGGACTTCTTAGTGCAGGTCTCTTGTGTGGCCAGGCTAAGGGATCTCCACTTGGAGGGAGGAGGGGTTAAGGAAGAAATGGTCCATGAGGCGGTGGTGGCGCACGCCTTTAATCCGAGCACTCGGGAGGCAGAGGCAGGAGGATCTCTGTGAGTTTGAGACCAGTGTGGGATACACAGTGAGTTCCAGGAGAGCCTGGGATACACAGAGAAACCCTGCCTTGAGCAAGTCCCCCCCCCCCAAAAAAAAAGAAAGAAATAGTCCTTTCTCAAGAGATTGAATGCTTCTGTGTCTGTGTGTGAAGCTGGGAATAGTGGAAACCATGTGATGGTCAACAGGAGAACATATTTCAAATCCATGAGTGAAAATATAGAGAAATCTAAGTCATGGGTAATAGATTTAAACTGCTGAACAAAATGCCTTAAAATTATCCTGCTTTTGAATCTCTGAGTGAGACAATGTTAACTACTCTATTGCTGCAAAGAGACACCATGACCAAGGCAACTTATAAAGGAAGGAATTTGATTGGTTGCTTGCTTATAGTTTCAAGGAGTTCGTCCATAGTCATCATGGCAGGAAGTGTGGTAGAAGGCTGGCCAGCATGATGCTGGAGCAGTAGCTGAGAACTTTACATCCTGATCTACAGGAAGCAGGCAGAGAGAGACCGAGCTCATGTGACCTTTTGAAAAACTGGAAGCCCACTCCCAGTGACATGCCTCCTCCAACAAGGCCACACCTTCTAATCCTTCTCAGACAGTTCCACTAACTGGGAACCAAGCAGTCAAATATATGAGCCTATGGGAGCCATTCTCTTTTAAACTACCACAGACAATAAATACCTCATTTATGAAACCTCCTGAACTTGGATTTCTTTCACTTGCTCTGAAAAGATCCTGAGGCTGAATATGGCAGTGCACACCTTCCATCCCAGCACTGTTGGGCAGAGGCAGGCAGATCTCTAGGAGTTCAAGGTCATCCAGGACTACATAGTGAGACTCTGCGTCAAAAACAAAAGCTCTCAAGGATCTTAATTTACAGGGCATCTGTAGATTTCATTACATACATGTGCTCATAAACAATATCGTATTGTTTTGTGTTTTTTTTAATGTGCTGAAGTGAAAGTCATAGTAGTCTTCTGTTTCTGTTCCTTTGCCTTTTGTTGTTGTTGTTACTGTGCTTTAAACACAAGTCCACTCATGTGAATCCATTCAGTGGTTTCAGAACCATTGCAGCCTTTTCCCTCGACTTTTGCACAGTTTGATTTGCTGTGACCGTTCTTGTAACATCTCCCTCAAGGCACCTGCAAAGGATGCCTTGAGTATTTTCCACTAGAGATGGATCTGTCAAGGCATAAGGCACACTTGATTCACAGTGTGCTGGATTTTGCCAAGTCCATCACCAAAATGCTTGTGCCGATTTGCATCTCCTCCCAGTGTGTGTCTGAATTCCCAGGGCCCCCGTCTCCTTTCCAACAGTCAGAATTTATTTCCTGCTCATCTGATGTATGTGATTTTAATTACTACAACCTATGATTACTCTGTGACTGAACCGTTTGGAATGTGGTTTTAGGTTACACAGGTTTCTTCTTACAAGAATTACACATATTTCTGTATGGTTGTTTACAAGTCTTCATTCAGAATAGTAATCTCTCCACCCCCTCCCCTGCTCTCTTTTGGGTTTTTGAGGCAGGGTTTCACTGTGTAGCCCTGGCTGTCCTGGAACTCCTCTATAGACCAGGCTGGCCTCAAACTCAGAGATCCACCTGCCTCTGCCTCCCAAACATTGGGATAAAAGGCGTGCACCACCACTGCCGGGCCATGAATCTGTAATCTCTTGCTTGTTATATACGATATGCCTACCTTTCTCTGTGTACCATGTGACCACTCATTTTCTTTGTAGTTTCTTCGTGCCACAAAGCTTTTCATCTTCATGTCCTTTTCTGATCTTTTCATTTATGTGCATATGTGTGCATGTGTGTGCCCTTCAAAGAAACAAACAAAACCCAACCACCACTACAGTGGGCATGTTGTACACCTTTAACCCTGCTATTTAGGAGGCTAGGGCAAACAGATTATGAGTTCAAAACCAGCCTTGTCTGTACAGTGAGTAAAAGCCCAACATGGGCAATATAGTGAGACCTTGTCTCAATAAAATAGGATGAAATGAAATTAAGTAAATTTAAAAGTCTCAGTGAAGTAACATAAGTTTTAAAAGTTAAAAATCTCTCCTTTTGGGGTCCGTAAAGGTGCTTTCGTATACTTTGTCAGGGTATAGGAAAACTTTTATTTTAGAGCAGCTCTTGTTCATGGTGAATAGCAGACACTGTATGTCCACATTTATGTTTTAGAAGTATAGCCCCATCCAAGGTCATCTGGGTTTGCACTTACGTCATCTTTTAGAAGTTTTATAATTTGGGGGTTTAATTGACATCATTTTGAGTTAACTTTTGTTCAGAAATATTATTATTATTCTTATGTTAGACAGTGCTCTGCCACTGAGCTACATTCAAGCTTTTTGTGTGAGTTTTTGTCGTGGCTTTTTTATTTTTATTTCATTTTTATTTTTGTCTTTTTACTTGTGGCCATTCCCTTACAACAGCAGCATCTGCTGAAAGACAGTATTGCTCACTGTATCACCTCTGTTTGTTCACTACATACCCCAAGTGGACCTGGGACTTGCCACTTAGCCCAGGCTAGCCTCAAACGTATTCTGCCTCGGTTATCCAGGTTCTGAGTTTACAGGCGCATGCCGTAACCCTGGCTCTCTGCGGTTTACTTCTGTACCCTGATATATTCTAGCATCCTGTCTTTTCTGGTTTCTTTTGTTCCCACCACCACTTCCCACTGTCTTGGTTACTGTACCTTTATGCAAGTCTTGTTCTCCTTAGTAACATATGGGTCTACTCACAAATTCAGTCAGCAACAATTTTTCCAGGCAGAATCCACAGTTCTAGGTTAGCACCCTCCTTTCTGCTCCCCTCCCCCACTTCCTCCTTTCCCTTCCTCCTCTTTTGTTTTTTCTTTTCTTGCATAGTGTCTGAGGAAAAGTTGATTTCATTTTTACACTCCCCCCCCACCCCCAGTTGATAAGTGCTTCCCACTATGGCTTCCTTCATGATTTCTACGTTTATTCTTTTGTTTCTTTTGTTCAGGGGTGGGTGGCTGGGTGGGTATGCACTCCATCATGATGCTTGAATGGAGATCAGAGACCAACTTGCAGGGATAGGTCTTTCCTTCTACCATGTGAGGTGCTGGATCGAACCTAGACCATCAGACTTGGCAGCAAGCGCCTTTAAACCACCGAACCGTCTCAGTGCCCCCGCCCCCCCACACCCGATTTTCTAAAGTTAGAACACAGCTAGGTGTGGAGCCTTCTGGAACTGTGGTATTCAGGAGGCTGGGGCTGCGGGCTGCCGCGAGTTCCGGTCAGCATGAACTACATAGTGAGGCCCTGTCTAAAGAAGAAAGTTAGAAGGCGGCTAGCCTAGGTGCTAGAGGCCATCTTTCTTTTGCAGCGTTTGACCTTAGGGACCTTGATCCTGCCTTTGTTTCTCTGAGCTTTCCGGAACTACAGTTGGCATGTGACATTAATTTGGGGAAATTCTCAGTTGGTGTTGCTTCAGAATTTTTTTTTTCTTTTCTTTCTTCTTCCTGTAACTCTGGGGTTTTCCCCAGAGTTCTTGGGACTTGAGTAGGGTTTCTGTTTTCTTTTTGGGTCTTTTCTCTTTGCCTTTTAGTTCTGGATGTTTACCCTGCCACAGTCCTAAGATGAGAGATCCCTTCTCGCCTCCGGCACCAGGCACACAAGTGGTACACAGGCACACAGGCAGGCAAACATCCATACACAAAAATAATTTTTAAAGAAAAAGATAAGCATTTGAAATACATCTTGAATGTGTATTTGGCTCTATCTGTTATGCGGTATATATTCCTTTTAAACATTTTATTACATTTATTTATTGTTTGTGTGTGGGAGTATAGAAAGGTGTGTAAATGCCATAGTGTGCAAGTGGAGGTCAGGGCTGGCAGGAGTTGGTTCTCTCCTATTATTGCTTAGTGTTTAACTAAAGGTCAAGAATGTTTCCTAAAACATTTTCTGTGAGCCAGTGGTCTGTGCAATTAATCCTTCAGTAAATTGGCTTTGGGGAAATTGGCCTTTGGCAAACTCTCCAGTCACTGAATTGGCTGTTTTACAGGCTGGCATTTGGTGAACGTGCCAGCCACATAGCATGTCCTGATAGCTTGCAGACCAAACCTTTATTTTTCTCCTTTAAAAGATTTACCCTAGACACTTACATACTTATGGATCTTTTGTTTTGTTTTTTGAGACAGGGTTTCTCTGTGTGGCCCTGGCTGTCCAGGAACTCACTCTGTAGATCAGGTAGACCTTGAACTTAGAGATCAGTCTGTCTCTGCCTCTTGAATGCTGGGATTAAAGGTGTGTGCCACCACCACTCAGCCATACTCATGAATCTTAGAATCAGATTAGTATTGTGAAAAAATCCTGTAGGAACTTTGGAATTATATTAAGTATAAAGTCTCCACTAGCAGATTTTACTATGCCTAGAAGAGCTGATCCTTTTGTATATCGGTACTATAAACATAGCCTTGCCAAATGCTGTGAGTTTTACTTGAGTTGATGGTTGGACTTTTATGTAGATGCTTAAAATTATAGTGTATAAATACTATGTTTGTCTTTCTTTTGCTCACTCTTCTGTTCACACTGCTGCATTCTCTGGGACCCCCAGTACAATTCCATGTAAGAGTAGCAATAGCGGGAACTCAGGTCTTACTCATTTTTGGAGGAAAAGGAAACAGGATTTTGCTGTGTAGTCCAGGCTGGTCTGGATATTGTAATGCCCCTGCCTCATCTTCCACAGTATAGGATTACTGATATATATCACCATCTCTTTTTTGTTTCTTCTTATTTTTACTTGTGTGTGTGTGTGTCGTGTGTGTGTGTGTGTGTGTGTGTGTGTGTGTACATGTGCGTGTGTGTACATGTGTGTGTGTGTGTACATGTGCATGAGTGATGTATATACATGTGTGTATGGGTGTTCAAGTGCTTGCATGTGTATAGAGGCCAGAAGAGGAGGCCGAGTGTCCAGCTTCATTTATCATCTCTGCTTTATTCCTTTGACACAAGGTTTCTTACAGAACTGAAAACCAGGGTGGTAGATAACAATTCCAACCAAGCCTCATGTGCATACCCCACATAGCACAGAGGTTACAGGCAAGTACCACCATGCCCAGATTTTAAAATATGGATGCTTACGCCTTAAACTCAGGTCCTCATGCCTGTGCAGCAAGTGCTCCCAGCCCCACTTTTTTTCCTGGTTATGATGAGATTGAACCCAGGATCTTGCACATGCCAGGAACGCCACTGCTGAGCTACTTCTCTAACCCTCCTACACTGTCCTCAACTTTTAAAACTCCTGCAGAATAAGATGTCGTGGGTAGGAGATAGGGCTCAGTGAATAAAATACTTGCCATGCAAACTTGAGGACTGGAGTTCAGATCCTCAGCACCCACAAAACTTCAGATGAGATAATGTACATTCTTAATCCTGATATCCCTATGGCAAGATAGATGGTAGAGCCCGGAGAAACCTTGGGGCTTTCAGACCAGTTAGCTTGGTATACACAACCGCAAACAAGCAAGGATCCTGTAGTAATGCTTTCCCTTTTGGGAAAGCCAGCCCACAAATGATGACACAGAGACTTATTGATTATGCACGTTTGGCCTTAGCTTAGACCTTCTCTCAACTAGCTCTTCTAACTTAAAATAACCCACATGTTTTCATCTATGTTCTGCCTCACACTCGTTTCCTCATCTCCGCACTGCACAGCCTGCTTCCCTTCCATCATGCTGGCCTATCCCCACCTCTTTTCTTCCCAGAGTTCTCTCTCTCCCCAGAGATTCCCACCTAATCTCTTCTGCCAAGCTGTTGGCCATTCAGCTCTTTATTAAAATCAATCACAGTGACACATCTTCACACAGTGCAAACAAATATTCTGCAACATCCCCCCCCCCTTTTTTTTGTCTAAATAAAAAGGAAAGGGTTTAATTCTAACACAGTAAAACTATATATAATAAGAACAACAGGCCGGGCAGTGGTGGCACACACCTGTAATCCCAGCACTCAGGAGGCAGAGCCAGGTGGATCTCTGTGAGTTCAAGGCCAGCCTGGTCTACAGAGATAGTCCAGGACAGGCCCCAAAGCTACAGAGAAACCATGTCTCAAAAAAAACAAAACAAAAAAAAAACAAAAAACAAAAAAAGAACAACTATCAGGTAAGAATTGCATTTACAATGTCCAGTCCAAAATTTGGCAGTTTCAGAGAAAAGATTCCATTATCTCCCCTGTCTTGATGAGCCCAAAGGTTTATACCTTAACCATTTTCTATCATAACTTGTATTACTATCTTTTTAGAACTCAAAATATTGTCTTAGGTAAACAACTTAAGTTTTTATGTTTCTCAACCTTATACACTTTACATCTCCTTAGTGAGTTTTTGTTTTCTTTCTGAATTTGGCAACAGGAAAACTGTAACTGTCTTCAGATCCCGTGAGAGATCCAAGAAGGATACAATATTACCTGAGGAAAAAGGAGGTGCACAGCAGACAACTCCCAAAACTACAGAAATGACAGAAACAGCCACCCAAGGCTCCTCGCCAACACGGGGGCATCATCTCGGTCTACAGGCCTAGCATATCTGACAGACTTTTCTGTGAAGCAGGAATTTTGAAGAACTATCTGCCTTGTCTTGGCAAAGTTTGGCAGTCACCTTCTTTTGTGTCCCACTCATCCAATTTGGACGGCGTTCTGTCAGCAATTGAGGCATGGGCAGTTTCTTGCCACAATAAAAGCAAACTCCATATGGAGTTTCTTTGATGCCCATCATCCTTTTTTGGAAGCAAATTGATGCTGCCAGGAACAGACATGTCTCACTGTCATGGAAAGCCTTGTATTGTTAAAATATCTTAAGTGCCATAATCTGTAGGTCTCCATAGTCTGAAGACAATCTATCTGAAGTATATCTCTGTTTGACCTTGAAAACATACCTAACGTGACTACAAGTTTGATTGTTATAGATGACTAACTAAATTGTATTTCTTAATTATCCTAAGTAGTTTATAATAATGGCTTTCAAGGATTAGAAATTTATGTTACATTGTTAAATGGGCTGAATAGGTATAATACCTTAAACAGGAATAGAAACATATATACAGTATAACAAAAATAACCCTAAATTTGTATCATTATACAAAAATCCATACTAAAGTAAAATATTTAAGGCTAATAGTTGCTTTTTAGTTTCAAAATAGATTCAATAATCTCTCCTTTTTCATATCATCCCTATATCCCCCCTTTTCTTTTCAGAATGAGATCCATAAATTTAATCTCCTTTGCTTAGTTTCCTCTCTAACTATGACCAATAACTTGTAACCAGCCCTTCCTAAATGATGACAAACATCCACCAAATGACCAAAAACCACCTACCCCACCTCTTAGGAATATGGGTGTTGTGTTCTTAAAATTACTTTCTGTTGTCTGGGGATGATGGCATCTTTAGGGGACCCTGAAAAAACTGAGATAAAGATGAAGTCCTGGGAGAGCTAGCTGTTGTCCAGTCTCAGTGTGATAGGAAAATGTAGAGCTTGTCTGAAGTCCTGGCTGGAGTAGTCTGTGAGGCTGGACCATCTTAGCTAGCAGTTTTGAAGTTATTCTGGATGCAGAATTTTGAGGAAACTGCAAGAGAGGCATTCTGAAACTGAATCGCTTGGGCTACTTGTCTCTATTGGCATCTGGTCCTTTTTATCTGAAAACACACAAACTTTTAAAGGTAACATTTATTTCTGTATTAACACAAGAATGGAATGTGTGGGGTGCACAAGTCAGCTAAAGATGATTTTTTGTTTTATGTTTGAGTAGGCATATATCAACTTTAGAAGTCCATTTGGACTGTATAACCAAATTGTCATATAAATCTCTATCCATTCACACGAAAAGATGGCATGTAATAATAAGTCATGAGGACTCTGTAGCCAACAAGATTTATCATGTCTCATCCAGTATGAGAGCTGTTCTCATGTGGAGCAATCAGCATACACATTACCTGTCCTGTAGTCTTTCCTGGCTTCCTCCCTCATGTCTGCAGCCAAGATCCTCAGGAGGTTGTAGCTGGAAGTTTCTCCGGTCCTGTCCAGTCCCTTGGTCAGGATGAATCTCTCCCACCTGTGTCCCACAGTTGCTTGGTCCCTAGTAAACACACAGAGGCTTATATGATTTATAAACTGTATGGCCTATAGGTCAGGCTTCTTGTTAGCTAGCTCTTACAACTTAACTCAATCCATTTATATTAATCTATATGTTGCCATGAGGCCATGGTGTTACCGGTCTGCTGGCATCTTGTTGTTCCTTGTGCGTCGGCAGCTGGTGTCTGCCCTACTCTCCTTCCTTCTCCTCTCTTTCCAGTTGGAATGTCCTACCTAACCTTATTCTGACTCTGCCTCACCATTGGTCAAACAGCTTTATGTATCAACCAGTCAAAGCAACACATGCTCACAGTGTACAGAAAGACATCCCACAGCAGGAGGTCTCCCCATGATCAAATCTGGTCTTCCTTAATTTTGAAGCTTTTTGTTTCCTATGGAAACAGAAGAACAACCTCTCCCCCAACACAACATATTTCTTGACTTCCATTTTGAAGCCAAGACATCCCTAAAGTATATAAGCTGGTTTAATTCAGCTGTCCCACAATCCAATGTCTCTCAGCAGCTACTTACTGTTCTCTGTTCATTAGTCTTCAAAAAATTCAAAGTTAACAAATCACCATATAAGATCCAAATTTCTGTGTTATAATATTTCCCACCCTTACATGGCTTTTTAAAAATATTCTTTTACTCTCTCTTTAAAGATTGTACTTTACTGTTTTTAAATTTTTTTCTATGACTGTCTATACCTGTTTTATTTTCTTCGTTCAGGACCTAAGTGTAGCTGGAGACCTTCTCTCCAGATGCCACCAAGCCCTGTTAGTTCAACAACCCACTTATAAAATAAACACACAGACACTTACATTATTTAAACTGCTTGGCCATTAGCTCAGGCCTGCCATTGTCTAGCTCTTACTCTTATATTTAGCCCATTTCTATTAATCTATACTTTGCCACGTGGCTTGTGGCTTACCAGTACCTTACATCTTTCTTGTCATCACGGCGGCTGGCAGTGTCTCTCTGCCTCTGCCTTCCACTTCCCTGAATTCTCTTGTCTTCTTTGTCCCACCTATATCTCCTGCCTGGCTACTGGCCAATCAGAATTTTATTTACACAGAGTGATATCCACAGCACTTAAGCCCCTCTTTAGGCATACTGTACCTTTTAGAGGTTTATTGTGTCTGGACCTGGCTTTCTGTGTGTCTGCAACATTCTCTGACCGTGTGAGCCAAGCCTTGAAGGGTCAGTCCACAAAGCCATGTCCAGCTCCTTGTACAGAACTTTTCTTAGCTTTCTCAGGCCCGATGTTTAGGTATCCAAGGCTCCATGTTAGACACCACATGTAGTCTGATTTTCTCATTGGGACTGCCAGACTGCCAACAATGACCTGGAGAGTTATTATTAATTATAAAGGCTCAGCCTTAGCTTAGGCTTGTTCCTAACTAGCTCTTGTAACTTAAATTAACCCATTTTTTGTTATTTATATTCTTCCAAGAGGCTTGATACCCTATCTCCCTACTGCCCATGCTGTTTCCCCCACCAGACTCCATCTTTCTTCTTCCCAGAGTTCTCTCTCTCTCTCCCCCAGAAATCCTGTGTATTCTCTCCTGCCTAGCTGTTGGTCATTGAGCTCCTTATTAAACCAATCACAGTGACACCTCTTCACACAATGTGAACAAATATTCCTCAACAAGATCCTTCCTGAAGCAAGGTGTAAGGTGAGGACCAAAAACTGAGGTTGCCAGGTGACCTCTACACCCATGCATGCACACACACACACACACACACACACACACACACACACACACACACACACAAAGGGATTGAAAAGATGGATGCTCTTACAGAAGAACTAGGTTTGGATCTCAGCATTCACAAGGAGGTTAACAACAGTCTGCAATTCTAGTTTCAAAGGGAATCTGACTCTCTTTTGGACACTGCATGCACATGGTGCACACAGACATTCATTCACTCATATAAAATAAAAATATGGTATTGTAGACTTTTTCTTTTTTGAGATTATAATATAATTATATCATTTCTCCTTTCCCTTTTCTCCAAGTATGGTAGATTAGATTTTTAGATAGCACTGTTTATAGATCAGAAGAGGTCCTTTTTATTTCTAGTTAAGCATTTTATTTCACTTACTAAAGAAAACTTCTTTTGTTAAGTATGCTCTACACCTACAGGAGTGATCATGTTTTTCTCCCTTAACCAAGTCAATAATCAACTACATGGATGTGTCTATCAGTGAGTGAAATCCAGCATGAATGCTGATGGAACATAGTGCTGATTTTAAAGAATTCTGAGTGTAACTTGATTTAGTATTTTACTTCATTTCTGTGTTCACAAGCAATGTATGTGTTTGATTTTCTATTTTCTTCCTAGATTTTCTGTGGGTTTATTCAGCACCAAGTTGAAACTAACTTTGTGTAGTAAGTTAGTTAGCTTTCTCTAATTTTCTGTCCTCTAATATAATTTCATTGAATGTCAGCCATATTGAGTTTGATTTCATTGATTTTTTCAGGATTACAGATCCCTTAAAATTGTCAATTTTCCTTGAGTCAGTTTTGATGGCTTTCCATTTGTGTTTTCTAATTTAATGATATAAAGATGAGTATAAACTATTATATGATTTTAAATTTTCTATTGTATCTGTAGTCATATGCCCTTTACTACCAACTATAATTAGTTATTTATCCCATTTTTCACTTAATCTATTGATTTGATAGTTTACTAAACCTCCCAAACCATGCTTTTTTTTTTTTAAGAGTATCTGTTTTTAACTTTATGTATTCTTCAGCCATTTTAATAGGCACATGCAGCTCTATGATAACTATACACGTTGAATGTCTCAAATCTCTAAATTTAGATCCTAATATGGCTCAAGAAAAGAGCCTGTGGAATGTTTGAAATGCCAGTGTGATGCCACCATGGAAAATTCCACACCCAATGTCCTGTGATGGGTCACAGTCAAAATATAAGTGTGCTGAAAATATTGCATAAATTAGACTCCCACTTACGTACACAAGGTGTATACAAAGTATAAATGAATTCTTATTCATTCTTAGACTTGGGTCCTATTCCTAATACATCTCAGTATATATGGGCAAACATTTAAAAACAATCTGAAAACAACAACAACCTGAAATCTGAAGCAGACAAGGAAGCCTCAGCCTGTACCTCACTTGTGAATTAGTCTTCCATTACACAACTACACTTACCATTAACTCTTCCTAACTGAAACCATAATCTGTCTGATCCAGTTATTTTGACTAATATTTGCCCCTTGTGCTTTTTAAACATCAATTTGCTTTTAATTTGCCTATAGTTTTGGCTTGGGTTGTACTTAGAGGCAGCACATATTGGTATTTAAGAAACCTAATGTGGGACTGGAAGGATGGCTCAATGGCTAAAAGCAATGCATGTTTTTTTCAGAGGACCCAGGTTCTATTCCCAGCACCCACATGGTAGCTCACAAACACCCGTAACTCCAGTCTCAGGAGAACTGATGCCCTCTTCTGGCCTTTTTGGGGACCAGGCACTCTCCTGGTGTACAGACATATATTCTGGCAAAACATCAAATTATGTTTTAAACATTTAGGGGCTGGAGAGATGGCTTAGTGGTTGAGAGCACTGGCTGTTCTTCCTGAGGTCCCAGGTTCAATTCCCAGCACCCATATGGCAGCTCACACCTGTCCATAGCTCCAATTCCAGGGGATCTGACACCCTCACACAGACATACATGGAGACAAAACACCAATGAACACAAAGTAAAAATAAATTAAAAAAAATTAAAATTTAATGTGCAACTTAGGGGATGGCCCCATCAGTAAAGAGCCTGGAAGTATGTGAAAAAACCTGATGTGACCCACATTGCTATTACAAGGGCTACAGAGGTGGAGACAAGCAGATCCCTGGGGCTTGCTGGTTACCCAGCCCTGTTGTAGAATACTATTTTAAGATGTGTTACATTTGTTTATGCTGTGGAACATTTATTTAATGGTGCAAAGATGTGTTGCATTCTTTTATGTTGCATGTTTAACTCTGTGAAGCTGTGATACCTTGCCTGTCTAAAACACCTGATGGTCTAATAAAGAGCTGAACAGCCAATAGTGAGGCAGGAGAACGGATAGGTGGGGCTGTCAGGCAGGGAGAATAAATAGAAGGAGAAATCTGCAAGGAAAAGAAGAAAGAGCAAGAGAAGAAGGAGAGGAGGATGTTAGGGGCCAGCCACCCAGCCACCCAGCCATCTATGGAGTAGGAGTGAAAGTAAGATCACAGAAGTAAGAAAAGGAAAAAGCCCGGATGCAAAAGGTAGACTCAATAATTTAAGTTAAGAAAAGCTGGCTAGAAACAAGCCAAGCTAAGGCCTGGCATTTATAATTAAAAATAAGCCTCTGTGTGTGATTTATTTGGGAGCTGGATGGTGGGCCCCCAGAAAGCTAAGAGTAAATAACCAAAAAACTACACAGCCCAGCCTACTTGGCAAGCTCAAGGCCAAAGAGAGATCGTGTCTGGAAAGAAAAGTCTAATATAATAGCTCTAGGCCTTCCCTAGCTGAGTTAAACACTCTGATGATCACGGACATGGGCATTATTCTGTGACATTCTTCTTAAGTCTCCTTGTTGTTCCTCTTCTGGCTACTATTTGATTGATGACTTCTTTTTCTTCTCCTCCTCCTCCTCCTCCTCCTCCTTCTTCTTCTTCCTCTTCCTCCTCTTCTTCCTCCTTCCTAATATCCTGACTGCTTTTTGTTTACCCTGATATTTTACAAATAGCCTATTTTAATAGTTAGTTAGGCAGCAGTGACACACACCTTTAATTCTGAAACTCGGGATGCAGAGGCAGGCAAATCTCTGTGAGTTCAAGGCCAGCCTGGGCTACAGAGCAAGTTCCAGGACAGCCAAGGCTACACAGAGAAACTCTGTCTTAAAAAAAAAAAAAAAAAGTTACTAACAAATTAAAATCTTTATATCCTGAAAAGTTAAAAGCATGTAGGTAGTTGTATAGAATGACAACACAGTCATAAAGGGATTCATTTAGCTTCATAGGATATTAATATTTGATCACAATTGCTTCAGGTTTTGTTTATACGTAATAAATATAAAGAGCAGTTGAAAACCTTGTGTACCTGTTTCTACTTAAACTTTTCTTTTCCCTTCCAATTACATCCACTAATCCAAGGGTGCCATTTATCTTTTCTATCTATATGACACGTGTCTCCCTAACAAATATATAGCATTAGTTTGTATTTTAATATTTTTATATGAATGCTAAATGGGTAAGTGTACAGCATTGTTTCAACATTGCTAAGCTGAGATTGATTGATTTTCTCATCAGTGGCTCTCTTGTGTAATGTTAATGGTTGTGTTGTGTCAACTGACGGGAAAACAATGTTGTAGTCTACCATACCAATGATTGTTTCCAACTTTTCAACTGCCAAATACATTTTCTTTCTTTCCTTTTCTGCCTTCGCCTCTTCCTTTTTTGTTTTGATTTGATTTGGTTTTGGTTTCTGGTTTTATTAAAACAGGGTCTCACCATGTAGCCCTGGCAGGCCTAGAACTCACCATGTATACCAGGGTGCCTCAGACACACGATGATCCTCCTGCCTCTGCCTCCTGACTATTAGGGTTATGGGTGTGCACCACCATGCCTGCAGGTCTTTAGGAATAACTTCCATGTTTACAGTTCTGTGGATGGTGTGAGAGAGTTTCCTCAGAATGGTTAGTTACTCAAAAGCAGAATTTTTCTATCCTGGAGTAAGTGCAATTTCAATTCAACAGGCTGCCATTTCTGTATCCACTGGTGTGGTGGGATTCTGTTCCCTGAAATATTGTGCACCCTAATAAACTTATCTGAGGTCAGAAACAGAACAGCCACAATATTAAACATGAGGATAGGCAGTGGTGACACATGCCTTTAATCCCAGCACTCAGGAGGCAGAGCCAGGCGGATCTTTGTGAGTTCAAGGCCACATTGGAAACAGCCACGTATGGTGACTCACGTCTTTAATCCCAGAAAGAGAGCCTTTCATCCCAGGGAGTGATGGCAGAGAACAGAAAGATATATAAGGCGTGAAAACCAGGAACCAGAGCTAGGTAAGCTTTTAGCTGGTTAAGCATTCAGGCTTTGGAGCAGCAGTTCAGCTGAGATTCATTTGGATGAGGACTCAGAAGCTTCCAGTCTGAGGAAGCAGGATCAGCTGAGGAACTGGCAAGGTGAGGTAGCTGTGGCTTATTCTGCTTCTCTGATCTTCCAGCATTCACCCCAATACCTGGCTCAGGTTTGATTTTATTGATAAGAACTTTTAAGATTCCTGCTACACAGTGGTAGTGCTGACTCGCATGCATCTGGTGTGTTTTCAGATTCGATTGCATCCAGGTTTCCAAACATGATCTGTTCCTTCCAATGAGATGTGCATGTGTGAGACCTGGAAAGTAGTGAAGCTGAGGCCGAGAC
Organism: Onychomys torridus; assembly: GCF_903995425.1. Lineage (NCBI taxonomy): Eukaryota > Metazoa > Chordata > Mammalia > Rodentia > Cricetidae > Onychomys > Onychomys torridus. Next base: position 18,599,825 of record NC_050463.1, read on the forward strand.
TTGAGCATGTTTGCAAGTTAGCACAGCTGCAGAAAACTATAACTTCCGTGGCAAGACTAGTGGAGACCCAGGGACTAGTTCCCTGTCTGTGGTACATGACATCCTATTTCCAGTGGCTGATTATGATGGCTCTGGAGCCGTATGAGAGGCTGCTTTGGGAATGATACTGAAACTCTACTGAGCGTCTGCTTTCTTAGGGCAAGAGTTCTCTGCACCATTTAATAGACTGAAAATAACTACACTCTGCTAAATGTCGTAGCGCAGACTCTGTTCTCTGCAAAGCCCTAACCCTTAGAGTAATTGCTTTTAGCTATTTCCATAGACTCGGGTGCATTATACTTTGTGTCCTTTGTATAAAAGTCCACTTAAAAAATTTAAACTCACCTTTATTATGACCATCATTTTAGCTTATTCAGTATAACTTTTAAGAAAAGGTAATAGATGCCTGTGGTAAACGGCACTAATGGGTAAAGCAGGCCTTACTACTTTCTGTGAGGGGATCTCTGTTTCCAAGCAGCTCGGGTCCCCAGCAGCAAGCACAGCATCCGGTCTGCCAGTCCTTTGTGAGCTATTCCCACACATGTGCAGTCATTGATGCCTGTCCTGGCTTTCCGTTCAACACTGTCATCCTATGTAAGTGGCAGTGGATCTGCCTTTTGTGCAAAAAAATTATCAGAGAAAATAATGGACATACGAAATACATAAACAAAAATCCGTTATATGCAAGAGGTTAGAGCCGTGGTTTAAACCTTAAATGACCTCCCACAAGCTCATGTTTCTATTATGCTTAGTCCTCAGCTTCTGGTATTTTGAAGGTTGTGGGGTCTTGAGGTGGTACAGCCTGGTAGGTAATTCATTAGGGGGTGGAACTTTGAAAGGTTACACCTACTTCTGGTCCAGGCCTGAGCACTCCGTGTCCTGCCCTTTCATTATGTGAAGAAGCAGCCACAAGCTCCTGCTGCCATAAACTGAGCCACCCCTCTCGTACCTTCCTCCACATAAAGGACTGAGACATTCCTAAACCATAAACCACAATAAATCCTTCCTCTTTTATGTCCTCTGGGTCAGGTTATTTCATCACATTGATACAAACCTACCTAACACAGTTAATAATTAAAAAATATACCCCCTTTGTGGGGGAGGGCTCATGGGTGGGCTGGAGTGGTCACTTAGCAGTTAAGTTAAGTGGGCTTAGCAGTTAAGAACACTGGCTGCTCTTCCAGAGCTCCCTGGTTCAATCTCCAGCACCCAGATGCAGCTTGAAACTGTCTGTAACTCCAATTCCAGGATATCTGACACAGCAAAATACCAATAAACATAAAATAAAAAAACAAATAAATAAATAAAACTCAAAAAAAGTATACCCCTCCTATTTGGAGGGATCTAAATAACACCACAATTAAACCACACACTGCCTGTACCCCAGAATCGTCAGTTGGCTTCTCACCCATCACCCACTTCCCAACACCTTGTAGAAGGGGCAATTTTCTGTGATTTTTGCTTTCTTCCTTTTCTAAATGTAACTCCAAGCTATAAAGTTGACTTTGTGCATATTTTAAAGCTTCGTACTTAGGAAACTGTATTATACATATCTGGGTTGTTGATGTAGGACATCACCCTTTTTTCACTAACAAGTAGATCTTAGAGACCGTTCCACAGTGCCACATGTCAAACCATAATATATGCAGCTGACATTGTAGGGGTAGCCATTTGGGTTGTTTCCCATTTTCTTCTTGTTATTAAAAGCATGTTTCCTGAATTATCCATGTACATACTTCTGCAAACAAATCTATTCATGTTCTAGTACTAGACTGCTTTGTTTTTGTGGATTTATAGTATGTTTGAATATTTGGCTGGTTTAGTTTGCCATCATGTTTATTATTTTTCTGGCTATTTTAAAAATTAAATTAAAATATAATTGCATTGATTTCCCCTTCCTCTCCTTCCTCTGACCCTCCTGTTTCCTCCCTCCCTCCTGCTCTCTCTCAAATTTGTGTCTTCTTTTAAAATTTTTATTGTCATACACACGCACACGCACACGCACACGCACACACACACACACACACACACAAATAAACATAATTCTAACCTCCTGAGTCCATTCAGTATTGCTTGTATATGTATGTTTCTGGGGCCGACTACTCTCTTAGTGGCTACTTACTGCTTGTAGCTCTTCCTCTAGCTCCATAGGATTTCCCTCAGCTTCATTGGGATGTCAACTGGTGTTAGCATTGTTCTTGTCTTATTTAGGCCACCATATTGATGGGATTTCATGGGTGTAGTTTCCTTGTTATAGCAGACTTCCTTGTCCTATGCTTCATATAATCTTTCTGCCTCCTCTTCCTGGATGTCCTCTGAGTTTTATGTGTAGAAGCTGTGTTGTAGATGCATCACTTGGGCTGAGCACCCCATGGTCCATTGTTCTCTGTGTTTTGACCAGTTGTGGCTTTCTGTAACAGAATCCTCATGCTGCAAAAAGGAGTTTGTTTGGTGAGGAGTCACAAGCCACCCTGTCAGGCTGGATGGGCCACAGGGTCTTTCTGGCTGTTCTTGTTAACTTTTCCATGTGAAATCTGAGGCCAGGTGTCTGATACTTTTCCCTGTGCCAAAGTGATTTTATTGGGGTGTACATATAGTTTTAAGAAACATTAACATCTTTTAATATTAAATCTCTCCTTATAAAAGTATGATTTCTTTGGGTTTGGGATGCAGCTCAATGGTGGTAATTGATTGCCTAGTGTGTCCAAAGCCCTGGGTTTGAGTCCCACTGGGTGAAAAAGAATGTGAAGAATACGGCATGCTCTCTCTCTCTATCTCTCCTCTCCTCTCCCTTTTCTGTATGTATGTATGTACGTGTGTGTGTGTGTGTGTGTGTGTGTGTGTGTGTGTGTGTGTTTACTTTCTTTTTATTTAATGTGTGTTGTTTTTATTCAGGTTTTTTTTTTCTTTTACCTACTGCTGGAGATTAAACTCAGGACCTTATACATACTAGATAAGGATTTTACCACTGAACTACACAGCCGATTTCTTGGTATTATTTTATACTCTGCTGTGTTCCTACTAATATAGTGGTTTTACAGATGGTTCCCTTTTATTTCCCCTTCCTAGTGAGAAAAAAATAATCACACAATGTTCAAATGCTGTTCATTTATTTCTTGCCCTATTTTATGGAGTAGTTCTTTCAGACAATATTAATTGTGATTTTAAATGGTCAACTGTGATTTGCTCGATTTAATTGGACTATCTCCACTGTTGTAGCTAGTCACTTAAGGTTTTGATTCAATAATATGGACAACACAGAGGCTATGGGGGAAGGATGGGGCGAGTCCATGACCTTCCTTAAGAACCCATGGCTTTTCTTCTTGGCTGGGTTGGCTTATAGCAATGGCCCTGCTTTGCTCAGCTACCCATATCACCCTCTTCCTCAGTCAGGGTCACAGGGAATCCCCTCCAAAATTCATATTGAAATTTCATTGCTGCTGTGCAGGTATAGTGGGTGGGATTAATGCCATGATCTTGGGAGTGGGTTAGCAAGCTCTCTGTCCCGAGTGTCTTCTTTTCCTACGGTGCATTTCATCTCGTTACCCACGAGAAGCCACTCACCAGCTGCAGCGCCTGCATCATGGGGTGGCCCAGTCTCCAGAACTATGAGCTAAGTGAACTATTGTTGGTCACTCACCTTCTGTCACAGCATCAGAAGAAAAGCAAGACAGTGGGTGAGGGAGTTAGATGGAGATTCCAGAGAATTCTACCCATTCCTCTTACTGACCAGAGCTGGTGTGGACAGCTCTGGACGGAGGCACTAGATAGCTGTCTTTCCCCCTCCTTTCCCTGCTGAGGGTTGACTGGGCTTAGCTTGGCTAACAGAGACAAGGAGGAGTCAGGTGTTGTGGGGGCAGGGGATGGGGGACACACAGATGGACAGACAGACGGACTTGCGGCTCGTCTTAGTGCAGAGTAAGTTTGGGATGTTTTTATTTCCTCTCTGTTAATAACATCACCGCTGACTTATATTTATTGCCCCTTCTCCTACATTACAGAGCCCCCGCCTCCTCTCGCTTCCCGTCGCGGGAGCACTCGAGGAATACTCTTTCCTGTTAACCTTTCCTTCCCGGATAGTTTATTTTCAAGAGGAAACATTTGATAAAGCTCGGAGTAATTTTAAATACATGATTTGCCATGCTCACACTTGTCACTTATCATATGCACTTCGGGCCGACCTCGCTGCCTGTCTGTTAACCTTCCGCGGCGCTGTTCAAGCAAGCCATTTACAGCTACCCTGTGAAAAGTCTGCATTTAAATTGCTTTTCTGTCCTTCCCCCAAAGTTTCCACAACTATAAATAAATTTAATTACCGTTCCAAGAACTGTAAGCAAATCTTCTATTACATTTTTAATCTTTTATCTTCCCCCCGTGTCCCTCTACCAAATATTCGGTTTATCAGGCGGCTACCCTGTGTCTTGTGGAACCCTCCATTCTCTTTCCCACATACAAAACCTCGAGTCTATTTTCTCTTCTGTCCAGCCAGGGTATCTAAGGACTTCAGTCCACCCCACACCCCAGTTCCTCCCCTGCAGACAGGAGTATTTCTGTGAATGAAGCACACAATGGAGAATTGCTCCCCAAGGACACCTCTCTGCACTTGCTGCACATCCAAGGCTGTGTTACACATCCAAGGCACTGTCTTCACACCCAAGTGTAAACTTCCATGTGCTAAAAGGTGGGTCCCAATACCACCTTGAAGAGGGTGAACCAGCTACACCCTGCTTTAAAATGATTCTTTCCCAGGCAGGTTGTGTTTTGTTTTGCTTTGTTTGTTTGTTTGGTTGGTTGGTTTATGGTTTTTTTGTTTGTTTGTTTATTTTGGGACAAGGGTTCATGATGTCGCCCAGGCTGGCCTTGAATTTATGGTGATCCTCCTGCCTCAGTTTCCTGGGTGTTTCAGATTGCAACCATGAGCTACAGTGCTCTCCAAAGGAGTTTCTAATGTGGTATTTCATTTGTCTTTGACAAAATACTAGTGGCATAAGAAGGGCAGATGTTTTTCTCACTTTCTCGATAAAAACAGAAATCAAGTTACATTCTGGACACACATACACACACAGAGACATACACACACACACACACACACAGACACACACACTCAGACACACAGACACATGCACAGACACACACACACACACATGCACAGACACACACACACACACTCAGACACACAGACACATGCACAGACACACACACACACACAGACACATGCACAGACACACACACACACACACACACACACACACGCACGCACGCACACACGCACACACGCACACACACACACACACACCCCTTTTTAGTTGTCTCTGATTTCCACCTTCCACCTTCCACCTTCTCAAGCAACCCTCCTCTGCCTTCCTTCCAAACTCACAGCGAGGACAACAGCCGGCTTAGAGCAATTTGCTGGACTTCCTTCTACAACAGGGAGGAATGAGGGGGTGAGAGGTGGGGGAGGTGGTTGCAAAGCAAGTGGACCTGGGCCTTCACCCTGGCCTCTTGAGCCATCTGTGCCTGCTGGTCTCTTCCTCAGTTTACTTGCAGGTTCCAGTTGCACCGTACCTCAGATTTCTGAGGGAAGTTGGATCTAGGCTTGGGCTATCCCTTCTGTGGTGGTTATACCCTGTACCTCAAGTACCTCTCCTTGATCTAGTACATGGAGGGATGGGCTGTCTGCCTACCTGGACTTCTGGTCCACAGCATCACCTGCACATGAGTCTTGGGGTTCTGGGACCTTAAAGGGGTTGATCCTTCTGGAATTGAACAGGGATTAGAGGAAAACTGGACATGTCTCTCAGACAGACTCAAGTAGGAGAAAGCTGGAGAGGGCCCAGAATCTTCTACTGAGACAGCAGCAATGGAGATGCTGGAGAAGCATTCTAAAGCTCCTTCCTATATACTAAGGGCCACGGATGGCAGGAAAAAGTCACATGTAGCTTTCTCTTCTTTCTCTTCTTTCTTTTCTTTTCTTTTTTCAGAGCTGAGGACAGAACCCAAGGCAAGCGCTCTACCACTGAGCTAACTCCCCAACCCGGCACACAGCTTTATGAGAAAGCTGTAAAAACTCCTCCTTGTTCATGGACAAGTATAACAATAATAGTTATGATGAAAAGCATTACTGTGTGCCAGGTACTCTCTGAAGTGATATGCATATGTTTCTCTGCAATAACTCATCCCGTTCTCCAGCAACCCCACGCAGCTATCCTTTATAGCCAGAAAAACTGAGGCAAAGAGAAGAAAGTAGTTGATTTCCAATCACCCAGCTCCTAAGTGGCTTACACCTAAGAACTGTGCATCAGGCTCATGCCCTTAACCATGACACTTGCCAGTCAATGATGACAAGACAAAATTGAAACCTAGTTTTGGACTTGAGATATCTTCAATTGCAAGTTTCAGAATGGCTTAGATATATAGCATGGTTAAACCTTGAAGATATCATGCTAGGGGCTGGAGAAGTGGCTCAGTGGTTAAGAGCACAGGCTGCTTTTGCAGAGGACCCAGGTTCAATTCCCAACACTCACACCAGATAGCTCATAACTGCCTGTGACTTTGGTTCCAGAGGATCTGAATGAAGCCCTCTGACCACCTTGGCATCTGCATGCATGTGTAGAGGTATCAGTCTTATTAAATAAGAAGCACAGAGCCAAATGCAGAGTTAAAAGCCCAAGAGATCAGAGCAGTAGCTGAGAGCTGAGACTTAAAACCGCCTTCTTACCCTTCCTGCCACTGTCATCCTCCCCCCCCCTTTATTTTTAGTCATGCACATAAACTCATGCAGGCACACACATGCAGGCACACACATGCAGGCACACACATGCAGACACACACATGCAGACATGATAGATAGATAGATAGATAGATAGATAGATAGATAGATAGATAGATAGATCTCTTTTATATATATATATATAATGCTGAATAAATTGAGGCAATCACAAAGGGCAAAGTCTATATAATTCCTTATTTCTGAGATACTGAGAATAGTCAACTTCATAATCAGTAAGTGGAATGGGGGCAGGAAAGATAGCTCAGAAGTTAAGAGCACTGAGACTGGGGCTGGAGAGATGGCTCAGTGGTTAAGAGCACTGGCTGCTCTTCCAGAGGACCCGGGTTCAATTCCCAACACCCACATGGCAACTCACAACTGTCTGTAACTACATTTGCAGGGAATCTGGCACCTTCACACAGAAATACATACAAGCAAAACACCAATGCACATAAAATAAAAAGTAAATCAGAACACTGGCTGTTCTCTCAGAGACTAATGTTCTGTTCCCAACACCCACCTGGTGGCTTACAACCATCTGCAAACCCAGGTCTGGATAATCTGGTACTCTCTTCTGGCTTCTTCGGGCACCAGGAATACAAAAGGTGCACAGACATATATACGGACAAAACATTCACACAAATCAAATAAATAATAAGCCTTTTAAAAAGTGGAATAATGGTTGCCAGGGGTTGGGGGAGGGGAGCTGAGGAGGTACTGTTTATTGAGAAGAGAGCTCCAGTGTTGAAGCATTAAACTCCTGAAGACAGATGGTGGTAACAGTTGTACACAAATGTGTTGAATGCTATGCAAATGTGCATATTCAAATGTACATAAATGGTTAAATAAATGGCAAACTTCACATTATGTGCATTTTGTCACAATTTTAAAAAACAACTTACTAAGAAATGGAACATAATTATATAGCACAGGAGAGCCAGAGGACACTCACAGTTGGCATTCAGTTCCTACGCCATTGATGACCCAGGTCACCCATCTTTCCCTTAGGCCATTGCTGGGGATGTATTCTGCTCAACTGATGCCCACAGGGAGATTGCTGCAGTTAGAGACATCACATCCCAGCAGGACATATCACAGAGGAAGAAGGGTGGTATTGGGTGACTTTTTGTGTGTGGCCCCCCTCCAACTGATAAACTGAAACTTAATGTCCAATGACGATTTAGAACATAAGGCGTCTTTCACCTTCCTTCCGTTTAAGAACCTATAGAGCAGCGGTTCTCAACCTTGCTGAGGCTGCGACCCTTTAATACAGCTCCTCATGTTGTGGGGACCCCCAACCATAACATTACTTTTGTTGTTACTTCATAACTGTAATTTTGCTACTGCTATGAATCTTAATGTAAATATCTGTGCTTTCTAATGGTCTTAGGTGACGTCTGTGAAAAGGTCGAGTGACCCACAGGTTGAGAACCTTTGTTATAGAAGTATTACGTATGAGGACCAAGAGCTGAAGAGCTGGCACCTTGGTCTGAACTTCCCAGCCTCCAGAACGGATAAGCAGCAGATATCTACTGTCTATCAATTACCCATTATCAAGTTAGAGCAACCCAAACTGACAGACAGAAGGGCTGCATTAGAAGAGAGGAAACTTCCCAGAAGGCCTCCAGCGTATCTATACACATTCCATTGACCGTTTCATTTGCCACCTGCTCATGTCTGTGGGGGTCATAATGTGTAGCTCAGCTTGGATACATCAGGACTTGTCCTTCGGGGCTGAGCTCAGAGCTCTCTTCCCCTGAAACAGAAAGCCACACGAAGTAGGAGACAGGCCTGGACAAACTCCTCTGTTAGGGAGGTGAGAGTAGGAGACAGGATGCTGAGGAGACACCTGATAGTGTCTATGATGGGTTGCAAAGGAGTCCTTAACAAACTAATCTGTGTTGTACTGTTGTCATGGCAATCACGATAGCCTGTGTCATTAACACTTGTCAGTTTAAGCTGGCTGAAGTTCTTCTTAAACTGTATCTCAATATGATCTCTCTCTCTCTCTCTCTCTCTCTCTCTCTCTCTCTCTCTCTCTCTCTCTCTCTCTCTCTCTCTCTGTAGTTCATTTGGTACAACTACCCACTCATAATGGCTTAAAAGTGTAAGAGCAGATGATGGGGTTACCGCTGGCATTTTGGTAATACCTCACTGAGATTTTTCAATGGAGAGAGTTTCGGAAAAGGGAAGGGGGTGAGAGGCACAGAGAAGGGCAGGTGAATGTGGGTTGAAGTGTCTAAGGAGTGATTTGATGTTCCTTATCTACACTCATGTGAACACACGCATGTGCTACTCACATGTACACCCGCAAGCACACTCACAGGCATACCTACACACACACTTCTTCCCCCCGACACACACACACACACACACACACACACACACACACACACACACACGAGGAGAGAACCGGTTAGAGCCTTGGCCAGAGACTCAGTTCCAAGCCCATTTGCTTCTTGGACACATCATGAGCCTTATGTGTCCATAAAAATTTCATATTTTTTCTGAGTGTCTGTTTCTTATGCTGTGAGAGAAGTGCAAGCAGTGTCCTCCACAGGACAACCAAAGGGAGGAACTCTGCACCAGACTCTTTGCTATCAGAGCCTTAGGCTGCCAGCCTCTTCTGGCACCTCTTGGAGCCTGGGTATCCTGCCTTGTCTCTCCACTCCTGTCTTACATCACTGTCTGTCTCCACCTAGGATCAAAACTCTTTAGCCGGCTCTAGTTTCAAATCTTCAATGCCTCAACTCATCTCCCCAGTGACCCTGAAAGGACCCTCTCAGAGACAGGAGACTTTCTGATTGTACCATCCTCGGTGGCCACCAGGCTGAGAGGTCTGTCCACCTCTCGGGCATACTAGCCAGGCACACATGTCCTGCATGACTCTGGCTTCCACTGTCCCTCTACTTTGGGGGTGTATCATGCTTCGGTACCCCAGGTGCCATTCCCCTGGGGCAGGCTAACACATTCTCTTTTGAGTAGCGTTTGGTTCTGCTGGATCTGGATCTAATCATTAGGATCTAGATCAAATTCTAATCTTAGCATTACTACGAACCAGCTGGGAGGCATCAGGCAAGCTCCATCCTGTGACTCGTAAGCTCCTGATGGGTCTAATGCTGTTGTGAGAACCAGACAAAATGTCCCAGGAAAGTGCCTGGGACAGTGTCCTGACCCTAGAGAGTTCTCATAAAAGGTAGTTATTCTCAGCGCATGTGGTCCAGCTCAAGCATCATTGCCTCACGTAAACTGTCCACGCCCCTTTGCTGGCTCAGTCCCTTCCTCATTTCTACCCACTCTTATGTAGGCCTGGTCCTCTAGCTAGGACGTGATGTGATTTGAAGTCTATTTAGGCCTTCCCCATCCTCCTTCTCATAGAGGATGGGCTCTTGGACAGCAGGACCCCTGTGTGTTCGTTTTTGAATTGGCAGAGCCTTGTCCGGGGTATTTCACAGGGCAGGCATGTTCCGAAATGCCTATGCATCTTGGGGCAATGAGTAATCCATCCACAGCCTTCATAGAAAATCACCCTGTGTCCAGCCCGGTGCCAACCTTTATGAACGTCACAGAGTTGGGCCTGCCCATAGAAACAAAATGCCACTGAGTATATAAGAATCCTTATTTTCAGTTCTTGTCCCCTGGATAACCTAGCTGGGCCCACCTGACTGCCTGGGTGACCCATGGTCCTTCCTCCCGACTCATACCCAAGACCGGGGTGGGAGGAACTTATTTACCAAATACTGGGATAGTCTTGTCCCTCTTCCTCTTGGATGAACAGAGAATAGAATGGTAAGATCACAGAGTGTCTGTGATAGCTCCCTGCTCATTTGGTTAATCTCATTTTCAGGTGTGGCAGGTGCTTAGCCACATGAGGAGACCCATAGAAAGGTCTCCACCAAGGAGGGGTGTGTAGGGGACAGAGGGTTGGTCAAGTTCCTAAAAATAGTCCTCATGTCCAGAACTTTCTATTCTCTGAGCCTATGACACAGGGAGATCTAGAAAGCCTAGTTTACCTCACTCCCCACCCCCCCCCAGCCCACTCCATCTTTATATTGCTCCAAGGTTAATAGCCATGTCGTGTGGGGTCATAGAAGACATCTGTGTCTCAGATAATATGCTTACGGTGATTACCACACGTAATTGACTGACCTTCCCTCATTCATTCTCCACTGCAGGCAGGGGCTGATAGGATGAAGCCAGCCACAAGAGTTTATTTTCCATCACACGCCATTGTGCGGCTGAGCAAATATTTTAGCAAGCTTTGAATGAACTACCTTTTCAAGCTCCAGGTTTCCCAAGTTAAAATGGGAAGCTATGACAAACCTAATATTAGATTTTAAATCAACCTTGGGCCATCCTACTTACGGTACTATTGTAGACATCATGGAAAATCAGGTTCAGGGGAAGAACGTTGTGGGATCCTTGTTCCATCAACTTTACCCTTCTTTGCTTGGCCTTGTGAGCGGAAGCAGCATTCTTGATGCATTGTTGTTGGTGGTGTATTGGTTTTTTTTTTTTTTTTTTTTTTTTCAGTGTCTGTTTGTTCAGAGGAAAGGAAACATTGGCCCCTGGGTACCCAGATCATAACCCACAAGGTTGAGGGAGCCTAGCATTTTGTAGTCAAGTCTATCCCATCATGACACTGGCCACATGGGGTCCACTCACCAGCTCCTGCATCCACCTGCTTTCAGATGACCTTAACAAAGACAAGGCTGACAAGCTACCAGGAAGTGTGGTCCCTCCCCCAAGACAACCGAAACACTCGATCCCAGAGAGCGTGAAAAAAGGGAACACAAATGAAAGAAATTCTCCAAAGCGAACTTCAAAATGTTACATTAAGATTTTAAAACTTTTTAATAATGTTTTACCTTAGCTCTATTCCATCTATCTAGCAATTAATCCATCAGCCTTCACATAATACACACCTACAGGCAACACGATTGCGTGTCTCTGGCTGAATTCCACTGTGAATTACTAATGTGTTAACACTGGGGAATTCCAAGCTCCCTTGACTTTCAGCATCCTCTCTCTCATCCTGTCCCTTCCGAATCAGCTCCCTGTATCACAGCAGGTGAGGCTGGGCCTTAGCAGCTCCACTGGCTTGGTGTCCAAGTCCCAGGGAAACAACCAGGGTCGACAGCTCACAGCTTATGACTTGGCCCAGGTCTAAAGCCCAATGTTTGTCCTCTAAAACACACATCGTCTCAACAAACTTCTACAGGGTCCATCTCAAGACGATGAACCAGAGGTGGGTGTCAAGGAGTAAGTTTTCAGTCAAATGCTAGCCCATGGTGCTGCTTCAGAGTCGTTTTTAAGGGGCCACGGCCTCGATCGAGTTCCAGTTACTATTTTAGAGAGCTCTACCTGGAATTGTCAGCTCACCAATATTTCATAGAAGTTGTCCATGCCCATCTGTTGATAAGGGAGAAAGAAAAAAAAAAAAAACAAGAAAAAGGGGGTGGAGGGAGGGGGCTGCCACTGCTTAACAGAAAAATTATACATATTCTAAACATATGGGTGATCTTTAGAATGCCTCAGCATCACTTCATAATTATATACTACAAGTTTTAATTAACTAAAGCTCTGCAAATCATAATGCCTTATTAAAATGCAATTAATCCTTTGATTAAAAAACAAAAAGCACAAGTATTTACAACGAAAACACAAGTAGAATAATTACAAATATCATGTACCCATTTCTTTTATTTGGGTGTCACTTATGATGTTGCCTGCTCCCTTCATTAATTCAAACACACACATTATCTCGCATCCGCAGCAGCGTGAGTGACAGTGGCCACCAAACACACAGCACTATGTCCTATTGATTTCGGCAAATCCTGAACAATGCCATTTGCATGCTTGTTTCTGTAATAATAAAGATATGCCATTCAGAATTAAAGCCCGGCCAGGCTAGTGGCAACTAATTGTGTTGTATGTAATGAGTGCAATTTCAATTTGATATCACCCTCAGCTTTTCTTGCCGCACTCGCTAAGTACTTTCAAGTCTTTGTGGGGAAATAATTGATTTTTTTGTGCTGTGGGCACAAGAAAATTATTATGATCTTTTGAATAATGCCAAAGAAAAGACCATGAATGATTTAAATTGGTATATGAAGAAGGCTTCGCCGTGGACGGCAGCTTGACTGACATCCTGCTAATGCCGTATCTAGATTAGCAGTTCTGAAGGAGGTAGCTGATACAAAACTGGTAAAACAGAAAAGGTTGCTAGCGACATTGGGTGGTGGTAAGGATTGCTGCTCCTTCTTATGTGTTATCCAGGGAGGACCGACAATTTGGGGGTTTAAGTCACGCCCCGGTTACATAATTGTCTGGCCTTCACCACCGAGGGTAGGCTTCAGCTGATAAATGACACATTTGAAATGGCCAGATAGGAGAGAGAGGGGCTGGACCCAAATGGTTAGCCCAGCTGCAGTTCACTTGGGTAGACTCATCTGCGGTGGGCAGATCCCAAGGTCTGGAACATGAAAGCTAGTCAGCACCTTTTCTGACATTGGACTCCAGGAAGAACTGGGGAGTGAGAGAGCTACTTTATTCCTTAATCTTCCCATTAGGAACAACTACTTATCCTGCTATGAGTGACTTTGGCTTGGATCTGGCATAAGAGCTAAAGTTTATTATTTATTTATCATTTATTTATTGCAAGGCATTGAACCCAGGGCCTTTTGCTCATAAAGTTTGTTTGTTTGTTCGTTTGTTTGTTTAACAAGCAAGGAAACCTAAACCCAGACAGGTTTCCTTTGTGTCCATGAAACCCTTGCATCTGCAAACCCAACCAGGACAACTGGTTTTTCCCTCCCTTGCTATCTCCCCTGCCCCTGCCAGCTTTCCGTTCCCAGTGTGGCAGCTTGGACTTTGAGGGACTGGGAAATAAACACCTTAGAAGGATGCGATCACCAATTCAAAACACATTTCCACCTTAAAATGCATCCACCTTCCGAATCTCATTCTTGGGGGGGGGGGGGGGCGCTGTTGTTAATTTAGTTGGTCATAACTAAATAGTTTCTAATCTGGAGCAGGAGGCTGCTGGGAATATTGGACAGTTTAAAGGTTAATCACCATCGCCTGGTTACACAAGTGAGGCAGAACTAATTCCTCCAAAGGCAAATGGCTTGCAGTTTTATCAGCAGTGCAGATTAGAAGTGTTAATATACAGAACAGAATGGACGCTTAAGGGCCGGTTTTCCCCTTATCGGCAAACTTTGCAGCAGAACTGAGTTTCTGCACAACCTCTGCACTTCTATAATAAGGCCCCTTATTTTGCCTCTCGAGCAGAACTATCAAACAATCCTGTCCAAACCACTGCCACCAAAATCAGGGTATTACAGACCACGGCTAATTGGAAGATCACTATAATGAAGGAAAAGATAAAATACTTTGGCTGTTGGCCTAAAATGTGGATCAGCACAACATAGGAAGCTATCTTGCTATGTCACATTCTGAGAGATTTACATAAACAATAAACTCAATCCAACAGCACCCCCCCCCCAATACATCTTTGTTTACAGTCAATGCAACCTACAGCCAGACTGGAGGATGCGGGAGAGGCTCTTTACATGAGGCAATATGATTAGGCTAGCAGTTTTGCAACCGTGCAGGAGAGCAGGGGCTGTGCATATTTCCTCTCTTGCAATCAGCAGGGAGAAAATGGTTTTTAATGTTCTCCGTGCTTCCTATATCATAGATATTTAAATATTTGGACCACTCAATATGCTAAAACGCTCGCACTAGCGGCACAAATTGACTTCAGTGATTCTGCGAGGGCTGCAGGTGCCTTTCCAGGGGAAGAGAAAATGGAGTGTGTGGAAAGGGGAGGTTAAAAGGCTGCTGGAAGCTGGTACCTCAGTGACTCAGTGGGAATGGCTCTGGGGACTGGGAGGAGGAGGGCAGAAGCAGGTGTCAGAGTCTGCTCTTTTAGGATACCAAAATCAGAGAGAGCCAATCTAACAGGCAGGGTCTCTTTGGTGGGGAATATATTGTCATACCCAAACCAAACATTGTAAGAGGAAGAGATACAGGGGGCACTGGGAGCAGGTCCACTCCATCCTCCTCTGTCTTTCCTGTATGTGTGAGACTGCCTGGAGGGGGTCATTGCCAAGCACTAGCCAATGTCCTCACTTCTGCCTTTCCCTGAGTGCCCTAAAGCCCATCTTTCCAGAATCTCCAGGCAGGTAAGAAAGAGTGAGACTGTCTGAGGTAAAAATGGATTTTCCTCTTTCTTTTATAGAGTAAGATTCTATAAGGAGCCGTGTCTTTCTTAGGTCTGGCCCACAGTTCCAGTGAGGGACTTCATCATTTCTATCCATTGACTAATACGTTCAGTATGGATTTATTGAATGCTGTGGATGCTGTGGAGGGTACAGGCTGCTCCTGAAGAATTAGAGAGTTCCATGTAGAGGACTAACTCTGAGGCTGAGCTACCAGAGGTAAATTGTCATATAACAACAGAGAATCCAGACATGGTGGTACAGCTAAGTGGTGACTTCTTAGCCATAGCAAGAAGTGATTTGGTTTCCAGTAACTACAAACACCACCTTACTAAACCAGCATAATCCCTAACTACATTCTAAATATTTGTCTGTATACCACTGATTCTCAACCTGTGGGTTGCGGCCCTTTTAGGAGTTGAACATCCCTTTCACCAGAGTGGCCTAACACTATCAGAAAACACGGATATTTACATTGCGATACATAACAGTAGCAAAATTACAGCTATGAAGAAGCAACAAGAATTTATGATTGGGGGGGGGGGTGTCACCACAACATGAGGAACTATATTACAAGGCTGCAGCATTAGGAAGGTTGAGAACCACTTGTAGCCACAGATAAATGTAGTCCCACCCCTCTTCAAGGAAACTTCTCTTTGTGTAGATGGTCACTATTACAGAAAACTGCAACCATTCCAAATGCAGAGCTGTGAGCTGGGTGGAGGTAGTATACACCTTTAATCCCAGCACATGGGAAGCAGAGATAGGTGGATCCTTGTGGGTTCAAGACCAGCCTGGTTTACAATGAGAGATTCAGGACAGCCAGAGCTGTTACACAGGAAACCCTATGGGGGGTGCGGGGAAGCAGAGTTGTGGATTCCCCAGTCCTAATGGATACATGTATAAAACAATTCCAGGACCTAAGGCTCAGAGAACATTCTGGAAGAGGAGGTAGAAAGACTGTAAGATGTAGAGGATCAAGGAGTTTGCTGTGAGAGTCTGTTGCCCAGTCACGTCAGAAGTTACATCCATAAAGTCTTACCAACGTGATTGTCCAAACATAGACTAAACAAGAACTACAACAATAACAAAAGGAAGAGCTGGGCAGTGGTGATGCACACCTTTAATCCCAGCACTCAGGAGGCACAGACAGGCAGAGTTTGAGGCCAGCCTGGTCTACAGAGTGAATGCCAGGACAACCAAGGCTACACAGAGAAACCCTGTCTTGAGAAAAAAGAAAAGAATGAAAGAAGCAAGGAAGGAAGGAAGGAAGGGAGGGAGGAAAGAAGGAAGGAAGGAAGGGAGGGAGGGAGGAAAGAAGGAAGGAAGGAAGGAAGGGAGGGAGGAAAGAAGGGAGGGAGGAAGGGAGGGAGGAAAGAAGGGAGGGAGGAAAGAAGGAAGGAAGGAAGGGAGGGAGGGAGGAAAGAAGGAAGGAAGGAAGGGAGGGAGGGAGGAAAGAAGGAAGGAAGGAAGGGAGGGAGGGAGGAAAGAAGGAAGGAAGGGAGGGAGGGAGGAAAGAAGGAAGGAAGGAAGGGAGGGAGGGAGGAAAGAAGGAAGGAAGGAAGGGAGGGAGGGAAGAAAGAAGGGAGGGAGGGAGGAGAGATGGAGGGAGGGAGGCAGGGAGGGAGGGAGGGAGGAAGGAAGGAAGAAGATACAGGTCTGAAGCCAGGCAGTGGTAGCTCATGCCTTCAATTGCAGCACTCTGGAGGCAAAGGCAAGAACTCTGAGTTCAAAGCCAGTCTGGTCCACATAGTGAGTTCCAGGACAGCCAGGGCTACACAGAGTAACCCTGCCTTGAAAAAAAAAAAAAAGATACTGGTCTGGAATTGGCAAAAGGAGGTAAGGCCTAGAAGACTGTGAGGACAGTTCTCAGAGCCCACTTGAGACTCACAGTGAGAAGGTCACATGCATCTCTCCAGCTGCCTTCCAGGACCACATAGAAAGGGACCGTATTTTTCTAGATGAAACCACCTGGGAGGGGAGCCTGAGGCCTCAGAGACAAGCAGGCTTCAGGAGTATGCAGATCCGTTTATGTAGGAGCTGGAGCAATCCTTGGGTTGCTGTTGCCAAGAATCAACACTTGGGCTTCACTAGGCCCTGGGCCAATGTGCTTCCATCCAGCTGGAGAAGCCAGCAGGCTGTCTTGGGTAGCAGGAAGAGTAAAGCCTAGGAGCAGAGAAAGCACCCAGGCCATCGGCATATCCAACTGGCAAGTGCTAACCACAAGGCAAGAAGCCCTCCAGAACTTTCACTGTTGATTGGGAGCCACTGTTTGTCAAGGAATGCAATGGACAAAGCTGATATCATCATGAGCAAATTATTTCTCTACATTTTTATGTAAGTGTGAGGCACATGGGCATCTTCTCTGTCTTCAGAGGGGATATTTTCCTCTCAGCTCAGCTTGACCATCTGAGGTCCAGAACTTGGCTGTCCATGTTAGAAGTAGATATGGATGCTCCTTTCAGGTAGGTACCTGTATTTCATGTCCGGCAAGAATGAAGCTTCCAGACCCTATGCCATTCTTCTAAGTGGTTCCCTTTCTATGAGCCTAGACTCCAGTAAGACCAAGTCTGATCGATGGCAGGTAAACTTACTGAGAAGGAGATAAAGGTCCCCAGCTGATAAAAGTCCTGTGCTGTAACCGGAGTGTACCTTCTGCATCTGTGGTTCCTGCATTGGATATCTATAGAGTTACATTATACTCTATAGATATAAGACATCAGATACTATGCTGACAGTATTTCTGCTTTTCTATCACTATGATAAAAACAACATGATCGAGTCAACTTAAAAAAGAAATCACTTATGGTTCCAGAGGGTTTGCGTCCATGATGACTGATGGCATGGAGGCAGAAACAGCAGAGAACTCACATCTCAAACCAAAGCAGGAGACAGGCTAACTCAAAATGTCCCAGTCTTTTGAAACCTCAAAGCCTGCCCTGAATGACCACCTCTCCAACTAGGCCACACCCCCTAATCTTCCCAAACAGTTCCACCAACTGGAAACCAAGTCTCCAAACAGAAACCTATAGGGGTGTTTCTATTCAAAGTACCATGTTATGGCTACAAGAAATAATAATAATAATAATAATAATAATAATAATAATAATAATAACTCTCTTCCTTTCAAATGCTCTCATTGTTTTCGGGGCGGAGCACACCTGAGAACACCAGCATAAGTGCTAATAGTTTTTAGTTCAGAGTGCAGAAAGTATTTCTGAGGGAGAGTTGAGATCTCCCTAGGTTTTCAGCAGAGCAAGTGATGCTGGAACCAAGCTTAAAATATATGTAGCTAGTCCCTGGGTATTGAGGCATTTAGGGGAGAGCAAGTTCTAGAAGGAGTGTAAGGAAGAAGAGTTGAAACCAGTACTCAGGGAAGAAGAAGTAAAAGCAAGATGCAGAACCATAGGCTGGGATGGAAAACTTCATGCATTAGCTAGAGGTAGGTATAATCCATGTTCATGAGTCAACATTAAATAGTAAATCAACCATGAAGCAGAAACATGCATAGATCAGGGTTATGACTTGATGACCAGAGGCTTGAAGACAATTAAGCCTGTGCCTCTGTGTTGAGGTGTGAATGTCCCCCACAGTCTGCTGTGTTTAAACACTTGGTGGCGAGCTGGTAGGGCTGTCCTGGAAGGTTATGAAATCCTTATGAAGCAGACTCTGTTACAGAGGTGTTACCGGGGGGAGGCCTTTGAGGGTTAGAGCCCAGCCATGTGTCTGGTCATGTCTCTGCTTCCGGTTACTGTGTTTTCTGTGGTGACATATTGATATCTCTCAGAAGCCACCAGCTAAAACATACTGTTCTGTTTGTGTCTGGTATTGTATCACAAAGATGCACAAAGTAATTAATAGATTTTCCTAGGAGCAGTGATTAGGAATTTGCTAGTACAGTGTTCAAAATATCTTTACAGCATGCAATCTCTAAATAATAGAACTGACTGAGAAAGGGGAGACATTTGGGAGGTTAGAGTTCCCAGGTACTTGGGAGTTGAAGTCTCTCAACACATAGGAAACTCCTCAGAAAGAGCTACTTTCATGTGTATGAAGAATCAAGGTATGTGGGACCTTTGAACACACAAAGGTGCTTTTTGTTAAGTGTCTTTTAAAACAACACAACTTTTTCTGCATAAACACTTAAAGAATGAATCTTTTAAGACCTCAGGATCTTGGCCCCAAATTCTGGTGACAGGCTTCAGAAATCCCTACCAAATATCACCAGAACCAGAGCCTGCCTTGACCAGGCCAGCTCCTCTCTGTTCTCATCCTTTCTTACCCCTCTAGCTTCCTGCCAACTCCTTTCATATGACAAATCTCCTCCTCCCAGGCTTCCATAGTGTATTACATACTTCCGAGTTTTAACCCCTGTACCTGGCTCCATCCCTCAATGCCTGTTTCACTCCATACAGCTCATCCAGTGGCAGATCCCAGCCCTTTCAAACTACCCATCCTGCACAAGGGCCAGATCACATCTAGGTCAGAACTCAGGGGTTGGGAAACCAAAACCCTCCAACAAAGGAATGTGGAAGCCAGTCACAGACATGGAAATGAAGACTATGGGGAAGTGAGGCTGGCACTTAAGAGCACAAAGGGGGTTGAAAAGTCTCCCTAGCTCTTCCATCTCCCTTCTCCCTCATTCTATCCCTTCATATCTCTCCTCCTCTGTTTTCACCTTCCTCCTTCTGATTCTCTCAGCCTTTCTCTCAGTCTACCCTACTGCATTTGCATGCAGTCTTGGCTTGCCTCCCCTAGCCAGCCCCTCCCCTCTACTTTGGCCTGGCATAAGGCTTAGAGTTCACCTGGCATTTGTTTTACCTTCCATTCTCCAAGGCCTTGGTCTCAAATGCCCGCAACCAAACACTCAGAGTTTACCTATGCAAGAAAGGACCTGATGGGCTCTGCTTTTAAAAACTTCTCTCAAATCAGGCACCGTGGTCCCACCAGCCAGCTGGAGGGTGGACGGGAAGAAGGGAGGTCGTTTCGTGGACCTCAAAGCCCTCTCCAGAAGAGTGGTAGGCAGAATTCAGTTCCGTGAAGTGGATCTAGACTCCCCCCCTTCCCCAATGTATTATCTATAATCATTTCACAACCAAGGCCATACTCTGAAATAAGAAGAAACCCTCTGGCTAAATTAGGGACCCATATTCAGTCTTCCATGTTGCTTCATTGTCTACAGGAGAGAACAGGAAAGCCACTCATGATAGCTGACCTTGCGGTTTGGAACTAACTGTCTCCTGGGGACACTTTAGCCCTCAGGCCCAAATTCCTCCTCTTCTGCCTGAGCTTGGCTCTGCCTTTCATCAGCATTCGAGGAAGAGGGACAGGATGGTAATCATGGACAGTGTCTCCCTGAGGCTTCAACTCGGCTGAGGGCAAGAAGCCACCACCTCAGAGCTTGTGTTGCTCAGAAGGGTCCCGATAAGAAGATGGAGAGATGGGCTGAGCTGAGTAACACAGGGGAAGAAGAAATGGAAAGGGGTCATTCAGCCAGCACAGATGAGTGGAGGAGATCAGGGTTGGTCTGGAACCAAGGTGGGACAGAAGGAGGCGATGTCATCAGCCCGATTTCAGTCATCTCTCTTCATAAGGGTGGCAATGCTAATGGGAACCACGTTGTTTTCCCTCATTTCTGCCTTTGTCTAGAGGGAGGACGGACCTTATCCAGCCTGTTCCCCGGTGTTGGAGGAACTTCCCTGCTCTTTTGTCTGGGTTCTCCACAGAAGGAGAACAACTTCCAGAGTGAATGAAAATGAAGCCATGACCGCTCCTAGGCATGGTTGAGGAGATTTTTACTGTGATAGGAAGGAGAGATCAGCCAAAGGCATCTGGAAGGATCCAGACTGAGCAAGGCCAGCAGAATAGAACAGACTGTGAGGGGTGGGGAGAAAGAGAGGGAGAGGAGAGGGAGGGAGACCAAAGAAGACCAAGAGGCCAAGAGTGTACGAGGCTGAAATGGTTGGATTATATAGAAAAGAGAAGCTGATGGGAGGGAATGGAAACTCAGGGGTTGGAGACCTTTAGGGCAGGGGCCAAGGGGTGAGACGTGTTGGGAGAAGCCAAGGCTCTGTAACAGATACTTAAGATGCTGATGCTGAGGGATCCTGGAGTTCAGCATCTGCAGTGATAAGTTAATAGGTACCTTAGTTAACCATTTGTCCTGAGTTTCTTTGGGACCCAACACAGAACTTATTGGCCACTACATGCAGAAGGCCCATGGCCATTGGGCCATTCCCTTGACCACTTGCTGCCTTGCATATACCTGGTCAGGGGGCCGGGTAGCCCAGGTAGTGTATTAGCCAGATTTTGCAGGTATGCTTCCTGCTTACACAGATGTTTTTCTCTAGTGCACATGCTTCAGACTGGCCTTTCCGGGCACTGCATTCATAAATGTTGGGCATGAAAAAGACATAGATTTTGGGAAAAAGAATAGCAGCTTCCAGGTGTGTTCTCCAGCCACACATTTGGAGTCAACTGGTTTTGTTCAAAGGCCTGCTGTGAGAGGATTTGGTGTTAGTCCAGAGCTTCTTAAAGCTAGACTTCGACAAGTGACCACAGATTGGGCGGGAGAGATGGTTCCGCTGTGAAAAGTACACAACCAAAAAGACAATTGACCACAGATCCCTGGGCTTGACATTCAGCACGTCACAGTGTCAGGGAGGGAGGGGCCTTCGTCCTATGGTACTCCTAAAACCAGGACTCTAAATTGCAACAAGGGGTAAGGGAACTCTAAGTTTCTTTCACCGTGGCCTCTGTTGAGAAATATTTGATTATGCTGTGTAAAGATATGTCACTGTGATTGATTTAATTAAAAGCTAAACAGCCAATAGCTAGGCAGGAGGTATAAGTGGGACTTCCAGATGTCCAGAAGAGAGCTCTGGGAAGAAGAAAGGCAGAGTCACCAGCCAGATGCAGAGGAAGCAGGACATGCAGGAGGAGAGGTAAAAGCCACGAGCCACGTGACAGCATGTAGATGAATAGAAATGGATTAATTTAAGTTACAGGAACTAGTTAGAAACAAGCCTAAGCTACGGCCGAGTTTTTATAGTTAATAAAAAGTTTCTGTGTCATTATTTGGGAGATGGCTGGTGGGACAGAGAAAGACTCGTCACGGGTTTCACTCTACCCTCTCTCTAAATTCTCACAACTGATGAGTGGGATACTTTAGAGACTTCTGGCTTGGTTACTCCTTGATGGGGGAGGGGGAGTTTGGGAGTGAAACATTTTCTTTTCATAGGCAAGAAGTTGGTTTTAATGCCTGTTAGCTTCCACTTGAAATTATTCTCCGCTATAACATCAGAGCCACATAAGCAGTTATACTGTTTTTCCATCTGCCTTTATTGTGGGCAGCAGGGTGAGAACCTCAGAGTAACTCACCCTGAAGGCCATGGTATAACTGATCTTAGAGGCCCCTGTCTTGGCAGACATTTTCTTTTTTTGGGAAAAGATGGGGTGGGTTCCGAGACCCTGTGTACCCTGAGGTCTTTCTAGAATTGAACCAGGTCCCCCAGAAGAGCCATGTGTCATCTGTGTTCAATTGTGTCTCCCAGTGACCCACTGAAAGGTGAGTCAGCCTGCCTTGTGCTCAATGGTGAGAATCAGTCCCACTGGGACTCACCTGACTTCAGACTTGTAGCAACATTCCTACATCTCCCCAAGGATCTCTTTGGGAATATTACTTGCATAAATAGACATCCATCCCACAAAAGTAAAAATCGGCCCAAAGAAAATCACCCCCAACTCCCACCATGCTGAAGGATCACCGTTAATATGGTTGACACATGTCTTTTCATGCATATGTATGATGTTTATTTTCAAAACAAAGAAATCATACAATGTGATACTCTTTTGTAAAACGCTATTTACAATCAAAGAATAAGCTGAGTGTGGCTGTGCGTGCCATGGTCTGTGAGTCTACAGCATCGTTTTACATGGTTTCCTATTGCTGCAAGGCCTGCCCATAATTTCATTTATTAACCAACCATCAGTTGATGACCAAGGCTTTCCCAGAGTTCAGATGCCGTTGGATGTTCATTTCCAAGTGCTATTTGATGATAACGCGTGGGTGATGCAGTTGCTGGGACAAAGCATGCATGCACAGTTATTAAAGGTCTTTATTTTACTGTCACTACCAAATTCACCTCACTGGAATTTACCCCTTCACACCTCCACAGCAGTACAAGAGAAGGCCTGGTTCCCATTCCATGACAACTTTGGGCTACCCTCTGCTGACAAGGAGAAGTGTGGCTGAAGAATCGTGCATGAGGAGGTAATTGGCTCCATCTCCGGTGCTAAGGCCCAAAACCCCTTTGCAAAAGTAATCATTTGGTTCCAATACCAAGCCTCCCAGCAGCATGGGCCAGTGCAGTAACATGACATGGCCTGGTCCTAATTTAGGCTCCCATTAATGACCAAGGCTCAAACCATTGCTCCTATTTGGATTAGATCACATACTCAACTCCACCCCTGTCTCCTTCCCAGACTCCTCTGACCCAAGGGGTAACTCCTCTGTCCTGTGGGGTAAGTTGAGGCCAGCCAGCTTGTAGCAGGAAATGTTCAGAAAGAATTACTATCGTACTAAACCCAAGGCCTCCCTAGAGGACTGAACATTCACAAACCCCTATGGCTCCCTCCTCACCCACCCGCCACCCCCACCTGGCTTTCGGTAGCACTTTCAGTGGAAGTTTGTAGGTAACCTGAGGTAAGTTTAGGACTAGAAATCTGTTAAATCACCCAGCATGCCACAGGTTGGGGGAGAAAAAACAATTACAACTCTATGTCTCTCTCTCCAACTTGTGAGGAGGATGGTATCCTCCCAGTCTCCACAGCACTGTCGGCTGACTTGAGCCTCTGACAAGAAGTGGGTAGGTTTGCAGGGAACAGCGGTCCAGTGAGCCTCATCCCAGCCTTGAAAGCTCTTCACACCAGCCCACTTTGCTTCCAGCTCATTTTTCATCTCCCGCTCCGCCCGCCCGATCTGATGATTCTTAGACAGATTCTTTTTTTGGTTTTTTGAGACAGGGTTTCTCTGTGTAGCTTTGCACCTTTCCTGGATCTTGCTCCGTAGACCAGGCTGGCCTTGAACTCACACAGATCCACCTGCCTCTGCCTCCCGAGTGCTGGGATTAAAGGCGTGTGCCACCACTGCCCGGCTCTTAGACGGATTTTTTTGCTCTTTTGTGAACTGCTGGTGTCACCTTTGCTAACGTTCTGGTACTTTGTACCAGGAGATGCAAAGGGGTCTGATTACATGGAAACTTCACTTTGCCTGGGGCTTTGTGCCTGACTCTTGGGATGCCAGGATGGAGCCTCAAGAGCAGAAATGGCAGGGCAGAAGTACACTCCAGGGGAAGAAGGCATCACTATCCAGAACTATGCAAACTTCTCCTGGCTTCATCTTGGGTTGTGAACTGTAACAGCATCTCTCGGGTCTTTGTTCTAGAATGTGGAGGATAATGACTTATAAAGCTGATTGCTTGTGCTGTAGAACATGCAGCACACACTTCAGTGAATATGAGACAACCAAAGATGTTTGCAGAGTCTCAGCACACCATGCATGAGATTTGCCAAAGTACAGCAATTTATAGATTGTCCTATTCCAACTGTTCCATAGATACCTTCTACCCTCCTTCCCTTCCTTCTCTTCTTCTCTCCCTTTCTTTTTTCAAAGCCACCCATGTCACATAGGTCCACTCTCATCTTCCCCCCAAAAAATCAAGATGAGGTTTAAAACCACCAAGGAAAACTAAGCTGTGAAATCTCAATCCTAGACATCCATATTTACAAATTCGACGTGTCAGAAACTGAGCACACACCTACTTCACCAAAAGTTCTTCCACATCTCCCAGAGATGCGATTAGAGTCAGTTTAAAAAAACTTTAAAGCACATACTTGGACGGTGAACAGAAACCTTCGGTACCATCTGATTCTGTAGCCCTGGCTAGCTGTACCATCCTGGACAACCATGTGAGTTAGCTCCCCAGGTCCCAGGACAAAGCTGGTAGTCCAAACCTCTTAAGAGCTGATTCTGTTGAGACTCATCGGTCATAGAGCTGGCACTGGGGTTACGGTCTGCCTCAGGTGACTAAGCTGAGACCCAAGAAGTTAAGAGCACTCCTGGATCAGATGGGGGAGGGGCAGGCAGGGAGCAGCACCTGCAGCTCAAGGGTCAGGAGTCTAGTCAGTGGTGAGAGGCATCCTGGAAAGAGGACTCCACCACCAAAATTTCCATTACTTGCAAGAATTTAAGAACTTGTGCCCCGTGGCCCCATGGCAGCCTGTCCCTTTCTCTGTTCCTCCCATGTTTTACATAACCCTTCCCCATCACCATCAACACAAAGGAGGGACAAGAAGATTTTACAAAGTCGATCACAGAAGGAAGTGGGAGTCTTAGGTAGGACCTTGAGGGCATGTAACTCCCTGAACTCAGGAATGGATCACTCACTCAGACTCATTCTTAAGTCACACACACACACACACACACACACACACACACACACACACACGATGAAATTTTTGTTTTGGTGTGTGTGTGTGTGTGTGTGTGTGTGTGTGTGTGTGTGTGGTTTTTTCAGACAGGGTTTCTCTGAGTCCCAGCCCTGGTTGTCCTGGAACTCACTCTGTAGACCAGGCTGACCTTGAACACACACCTGCCTCTGCCTCCTGAGTATTGGGATTAAAGGGTTGCATCACCACTGCCCGGCTACTGAATGAAAATTTAAAAACAAATACATAAATGCATGCTGGGGATGTAAACTCAGAGGTGGAGCACTTGTCTAGCACACACAAGGCCCTGGGCTCACATGCCACACACATGTACATGTGAAAGGGTTTGGAGACCTCCCGGATCAATGAGATGCCGCTGCAGGCTCTGAGGTCAAATTTATTTTCATATCAGGACTAAGATGTAATTTCCCTTTTCACCCTCATCCTCTCAGGAAGACACACTGGCATTTTCCAGATACTACATAACTGTGATCTCTCAAGAGACCCATTTCAGAAGCAGACACCAGCACTCCGCTGTCCCTAAACCACATACCGAAGACATTTGCAAAACTACAAAACAATGCCCACGCTGTTCGCCCTGTTCCCATGGAATTTTACTCCCTGTGGAAAATAATACAGGTTTGTTTGTAAATAACAACACACTACTTATGCCACCATGTGGTAGGTTTCTTGTGTTATTTTTAGAGTCAATTAACAAATGTAACATTTCTCTCTTAGTTTCTATTGCAATAAATATTCACAGAGGTAGCCCATGTTACCAAAGTCAGCCAAAGTTATTTGGAGCACTCTTTGTAAACGTTGTTCTGAGACTAAAAACACGGAGGAGCTTGTCACGGGGATGGGGATAGTATCTGCCGGGCTGGTAGTCGGATCCCATCCCCCTACTTGCCCAATTTCCATCTCTCTTTATTCCCGGAGCCCGTGCTCATGAATTTTGGGATTATTCTTAGCTCCAGATAATCCATAAGTGTGGTTCCCAGAGGCCCTCCTTGCCTGCATGCTAATGAGGGCTGAGCAGCTGTGAGGGGAAGGGAGCTTAGTGGGTCGCTGGAACATCTCCCGCCATGGTGAGCAAGGCTTTCCCTTTTCTTCTTTAGAGACCCATGAATCTCTCTTATCACCTCAGAAATGACTTGTCTCATTCCACAGTTTGACCAACCCAACAACGAGCCCAGCTCAGCTCAGAGCCCCTTCTTCCGAAGCGACAAATGAGGGAAGGTCCCAAGACAGATCCCTCCTTCAGTATTAGCTGACCCCGGTTCTCACTCTTCCCTGGAGATGGCAGCGAGTTGAGAGGAAAGGAAGGAGATGCCCTTTTCAGAAAGCAGCTAAGGGTCCCAGGGCTGTGCACCCCAGTTCGAAGAGCTCGGCCTGGAACCCACGTAGCAGTCTGGGCTGAACTACAGCAGGATTGAGATGCTGACTGAAAGCTCAGTGTCCAATCATTGAGCCACTTCCAGGTTGGGAGGGTAAAGTTCTGGAGGAGCTAAGGTTTGTGTGGGGGATGGAAGCAGGAAGAAGGACTCATGGAGGAGATACTATCACACTCACACAAATAATGATAGTATTGCATGTTTATGATTAGCACCCGTACACAAATGCATCCCCCCCACAATAACCCCATGAGGCAAGTGTGCTAGCAAATATCAACATTCCCTCCGCTTCTCAGAGAAGCAAACAGAAGCGTAGTGAGCTGAAGTTATTGGCCTCCTAAGAAGTGGTGGGGCATGGAGGCTAGAGAGATGACTCAGTGGTTAAGAGCACTGACTCCTCTTCCGGAGTACCCAGGTTCAATCCCCAGCATCCACATGGCAACTCACAACTGTCTGTAACTCCAAGATATGAGACATACACATGCAAGCAAAGCAAATAAGATTAAAAATACATAGATTGCTTTTTTTAAACAAGGAAGTGGTGGGGCTCACTCTGGCTCTGGAAGTCTTACTCCCGGTGTTGTGGGTCGGGAGGATGTTTGGGGAGCAGCCAGTACAGGGGATTGGTTCACATTGCTAGTTATTGCCATGAGTAAGGGAAGTAGAGTGGATCTTCTGAAATTCACACGAGCTGATTATAAAACCTCTTCTTCACACGCCACAGGCTTACAGTGGTATCCATTTCCCACGCAGTACATCCAGAGGACAGACCAGGAAGTGTGGGCAGTCTGGGCAAACATTCTCCAATCCTGTCTTGGTAGGGTGTGTGAATGCAGATCTGGTTACACCTGCCTTAAATATCCTTTAGGCTAGACAGTCTGGCTCGCCTCCAGAAGGAGACCCCGGGGTATCCCCACTACAGTACCATGTGCTCAATCCCATGTCAGTCCCATGAGCAGTGGGTCCCCTGGACTCCTCTGGAGAGGATGTGGATAGAAATCAATAGGTGATCCCTTGATCACCTCAGCTTTTGTGGAAGCAACTCAACCTGGCTCTGCTTGGCTGCCTTGTCACCCTTATGAAATTGGTGACCCTCCAATTTCCCAACAGGCACCATACCATGCTCCTTAGCAACTCACTCCTATATTAGTCTCAGGCTCGGCCACAGGGAGAAATATCCTGAAGACTCATTGTCCCCTGTCAAGGGAGACATCTGGAGTCACAACACACACGTAGATGTCAGAGGGCAACCTAGATGCCCATCCTCCACTCCTGCCTTGCTCGAGACAGTCTTTCCTCCTTCTCCTCCTCCTCTTCCTTCTTCTTTTTTTTAAATGATTTTTCGAGACAAGGTTTCTCTGTGTAGCCTTGGTTGTCCTAGAACTCATTCTGTAGGCCAGACTGGCCTCGAACTCACAGAGATCCGCTTGCCTTGGCCTCCTGAGTGCTAGGACTGAATTAAGGCATGTGCCACCACTGCCCATCAGGGTCTCTCTTCTCTGCTGCTGTTTATGAAGGCTCGCTGGCCCACAGGCTTCCAGAAGTTCTCTGGTCTCCATCCCCCTCGCTATAGGAATGCTGGGGTTACAGATACAAACTATTGCAACTGGTTTTAGAGGGGCTGGGGATCTGAACTCAAGTCATCTGGTTTGCATGGCAAGTACTTTACCCACGGAGTGTTCTCCTCACTCTTTATTTATGAAGGATATGGTTCTCCCTTCCTTCCAGGGACTGGAAAATTCACTTGTGCCTGGCAAAGCTAGGTCAGCAGAGACTGGGGCCCTTGCGATGTCACAGGTTCTGGGCCTATCCCATAATACACAAAAATAGATTGGTCATGGGAGGGTGGTAATGTCACATGAGGCTGTTAGTTATATCACAGAGCAGGTCCAAGAGTGGTCCCCTACCAGAATTTTCTCACCAATAGGTGAGATAGATACCTTCAAGTCGATGGGTGGTACATGGCCCTGCCCTCCAGCACACACAGTCCTGAGCTCCCAAGACTTTGTGTCACCCCTTCCTGTCCCAACATCCCAGGTCAGCTGACTGGGGTCTTCCAAAGCCTGAACCTGCCTTATCTTGAAACCTCTGTGGTTATTATATAAGTGGTCTGCTCCCTTCATTATACCATAGGCTGTTAGAAAGCTCATGGATCAATCAGAGGTTTCCCACAGCAAGGAAATACAGTTCTGAGGCGTGTGCCCAAATTCTTCTCTCTCCCCATCCCCTCATTTTTTTATATATATAGGATTAGGTGAGAATTGAATGTATAAATATATGTAAAGATGGGGAGAGAGGGAACATTGCCTTTGTGAGCGCTGCGTGACATATGATGAAAGTGAATGGTATTGGAACAGTACGGGCCACTAAGAGATGGCATCAAGCTGGAGGTGATTGACAATCACTTCACATAGCATGGATAATGCAGATTTTCTACCTGAGGGGACCTTGTTTGCCAAAACTTGCCCAGCAGAGAGGGAGAGAGAGAGAACAAGAAGTGGGGTTTTGCACTGAGGGAAAGCCATCATGAAACATACAAAAACAATGGTCGACTCTAGGGTGGATGGGACACTCGATATCAGGACTGAACTTCAGGATTTATCATACAAGAGCTAGGGAGCCAGTGAAAGTTCTGTGGTCAGGGACATGCTGTAAGGCTTGTGTCAATCAGGACAAGTGGCATAACAAACATTCGAAATGTCACAGTACCTTAATAGAAAAGAATTGGTTTTCATAGGGGAATGGGAGTTTTGAGCTGGAACAGGGACAGAGTGGGAGAGCAAGGAAAGAGATACCATGATAAATGAAGACACCATGGGGTAGGGAGAAACAGAGTGCTAGGGAAGTTCCCAGGAATCCAAAAGGATGACCACACCTTAGACCACTGGCAATAGTTGAGAGGGTGCCTGAACTGGCCTACTCTGGTGATCAGAAGGGTGAATATACTAAGTGTCATCATAGAGCCTTCATCCAGTGACTGATGGAAGCAGATGCAGAGATCCACGGCCAGGTGCCAGGCTGAGCTCCAGGAGTCCAATTGATGAGAGAGAGGAGGGACTCCATGAGCAAGAGACATCGAGATCATGATGGGAAAATGTACAGAGACAGCCATCCAAACTAGTGGAAATGCATGAACTGTGGACCAATAGCTGTGGAGCCCCATGGCCCTGGACTAGGCCCTCTGGATAAGCGAGACAGTTGTTTAGCTTGAACTGTTTAAGGGGCCCCCAGGCAGTAGGATCAGGGTCCATCCCTGGTGCATAAGCCGGCTTTTTGGAGCCCAGTGCCTATAGTGGGACACTTTGTGCAGCCTTGGTGCAGGGAGGAGGGGATTGGACCTGCCTCAACTGAATGTACCAGGCTCTGCTGACTCCGCATGGGAGACCTTGCCTTGGAGGAGATGGGAATGGGGAGTGGGTTGGGGAAAAGCTGGGGGTGGGGGGTGGGAGAATGGAGGAGAGGGGGATCTGTGGTTGGTATGTAAAATGAATAGAAAATTTAACTAATTAATTAAATAAATAAATAAAAATTGGTTTTTACTCGAGACCCTGTCAGCTGCACCTGTGTCCCATCGTGGTTTTGAACCGTGAAATCTACCTGGAACATTCTTTTCTGTTTCTGTCACGAATCCTGTTTTCCTGGCTCTTCAAGTCCAGAAATGATAGATGCCACACTGGCCCAAACAAGTTCTACTACCACACTAGCTGTGAAGGGGCAGGAATGGGTGGTCCTCCCAGGAAGGGATCACAAATATCTGTAAACAATAATAGAACGACCCCAGAGGGATTTAGGATTCTTCCTAAGCCTGTGATCACATGTCTTTCCTGGAAACAGGGCTTGTCATCTGTTATTCCACATTTTTTTCTTTAGACTATGGCACTCCAGAATTTGCATTGAAATCTCTGTGGCTCCTCCCCTGGTGTCAGGATGTCTTTATCAGCCGCTCAGAAAGCAAGGGTTCCTCTGAGAACAATCAGAAAAGAACTCACTGCTCCTGATGTTGAGTTTCTCGGGCCTCTTGGATGAGGTGAGCCTGGGTGGTTCTCCATGTTGCCTAGTATTATAATTTTGTAGCCTGCTGTGATTTCTGGCCTATTGATTAATGGGTCTCTCTCCCTCTACCACCAGCGACCTTAATCTTTTCTTAATTGCTTTAATGGCTGTTCAGCTTCCCTCTCATACCTTCCCCCACAATGCGGTTGTGGCAAAGCTTTTGTACCCTAGCTTCATCCTCTCCAGCCCAGGCTGTGCAAACCAATGAGAGGTGAGTTTTGTCTTTGCTCTCTTTCCCCATTTTCCTCTTTGGATTTATCTCTTCCTCGGCTGCTTTCACACTTCACAGCTGCTGTAGTTAACTTTTGTCTGAGATAATGGAGCAAAACCAGAAAAAAGAAACAAAATATAATGAAGGGAGCTCAATGCCAAGGTCCCCCAACCCAACTTGACTGCGGCATACTCCATTCACGTCAAGTCTGAATGCTGGGCTGCCCTCTCTGTGTCTGGCCCTACAACTTCAGCAGTCAGGCAAGCAGACCCTCTTCCATGCTGAAAATGTGAGGGGACCTTCTGGAAGCCAGACTCAAGTAGGCTGATTTCTACCTGCCTCGTTTGGGATTTTGTCCCTTCTTGGGATTTGAGGCGTTTCTTCAAATATGCATCATTTCTTCACTCATGTATGGGTTATTCGCCAGTGCTTACTGAACACCCACTGTTAGGTACCACAAGATGCCATCACTGGCTGATCACAGTGATGGGGCCACAGAGTACACAGCAAAGCACCGCACTTGGATCTATGAGAGTGTGGGACGCACAAACACTGTGCTTCCTGTGATGAGACGCAGAAGGAGGATGGAGAGGAAAGATAAAGAAGATTAAAGGGGAGTTTCTTGAGGTGACCAGAGCATGGGAGTGAGAAGAGTGAGGACGCAGAAGTGCAAACCCTGACTTCTAAGTGCCCAGGCTTCATTGCCACGACTTCCAAGATGAGATGGGGTATACAACCACTTTGCCTTGTGTGCCAGGCCCAAGGTCTGCCTCCAGCAATTGGACTCCCTTTTTATTTGGTTCTCCAAAATTCCAAAAAGAGTCTGGAGGACAGGAATGGTCAGCAGGTACAATTTGGAGGTGGAAGCCACTACTTTCATCAACAAATGCCTACAGGAGGCATAAAGAGAGGGGCCGTGTAGTCAGCATTTGGGTCAATAAATTAAGGTGTACAGAGTCTGAACGAAGGTTTTACAGCTGCGCTCTGAAAGATGCAAGCTCCAATTCAATCTCTTTGAAACTGCCTCAGCCAGGCTTCCCTTGAGGGAGTTGATTAGTATTTTTTTATACCCTCCTAAATGCATAGTTTATGTACGATACTCCAGAAAATATTTTACATACAGACTTCACATTTTTATGTAAAAGTACTCACGTATTTATCACTAGCATAAAAGGCCCAAAGCATAACATAGTTACCTCGCCTACTCTGTTGAAAAGCAGTGACTGAAAAGAAACTACCCTCTGTCTCCCTCCATTCCTCCCCAATGATGACCAGTGTCTTGAAGTTGGTGTTCAGCATCCTAGTAAAGACACTGTACTGTGTGTCTTTCTATAAATAATACATGATACTGTCATGGGTTACAATTGTCTATGATGAGGTGAGCAAGAGACAAGAACACAGAACACTTTCTGACTTGCCTAATAACCCAAGCTCAATACACTGAACCCACACAATGGAAAGAGAGAATCAGTTCCCACAAGCTGCTCTTTGAGTTACACACACACACACACACACACACACACACACACACACACACACACACATTAAATATAGAAAAGGTGCCATATTTCTGGAGAAGATGTCAGAAGTCCTTTTCTGTCAAGGCCCAGAGAGCAGCATTTTAGATCTTATAGCCAGTCACAAAAATTGATCTCTATCTACCACTTGACTAAAGACAGAAATCAACTTACAGTTAGTATGTCAACTAGTAGAGTGTGGTTGTCTTCCTGCAAAGGAAAACTGCTACACCGTGGGATGTCGTGTATCACAAAACCATGCTTTATTTCCCCCTCAACCTGTCTTAACCCGCACCCCACACAACAGAAACTGGTGGCTTTGTGCCACTCTCCTCCTGTCACAAACAGCGCTGCTGTGGCAGTCTTTGGGTAGCATCTGAACTCAGGTATCCTTGAGTATCATCTGGACCTTTATTCCTCACTCTGCACAGCCCTGTGGTGTCATAGAATGTAGGCTTCAACTGGATGAAGGATGGCTAAATTTCTCTCCAGTATCCCATACTCTGGGAATCTTATTGGCCCACTTTCCTGTCACTCTTGACTGTCCTTATTTGGCCAACAGAGGAGTGTAGTGAGTGACTTTAGTTTCAATTTGTACTTCCCTAAGAGGTAGGATGTTTTCTGAATGTGTATTGTCCAGATATCTTTTATAACAAATTTCCTGTTTCTATCTACTGCCCATTTTTCTATGAGATTGACATTTTCTTATTGGTTTGTAAAGGTCCCTTAGATAAACCTTCTTGTTTCTTTATTTTAATTTTAAGTAGGTGTCTCAT
This sequence comes from Onychomys torridus, assembly GCF_903995425.1. Classification (NCBI taxonomy): domain Eukaryota; kingdom Metazoa; phylum Chordata; class Mammalia; order Rodentia; family Cricetidae; genus Onychomys; species Onychomys torridus. The sequence goes on from NC_050463.1 coordinate 18,633,297, forward strand.
GTGTGGAGATCAGAGGTTGAAATTGGGGAGTTGGTTCTCTCCTTCCACCATGTAGGTCCTAAGGGTAAATTCTAGTCATCAAGCTTGGCAGCAAGAGTCTTTCCCCACAGGGTCATCTTGCCAGCTCCCCCCAAAAAAGAAAAGAAACAAAAGCCTTTCTCAGCCCCATTTCCCCCATCTGCAAACAGAAATCCTAATAGTCCCTACAGGACCAGGTGGATGTAATGATCCATGAGAATGGGGTTCATCCTGCCTAAATTCAGACAGAGAAGTTGTATTCCCAGAATTCCTCTTCAGGAGCCTGTTGTATCTGCTTGGAGGAAATAATGTACTAGACAACATAGAAAGGCTGCAAATGATGAACGACTGATAGACTTCCCCACCACCTGCGCAAAGGGACATTAAAAAAAAACAAATCCAAAGCTAGAAAACACCTAACAGAGGTGTTGGAGGTTGGTTGTGAATCACGTGATATATCCACTTCCTCTGAAGTCTCACAAATGAAGGCGAGAACTCTTGGCCCTAAAAGAAGTGCCAGCGCACGGGCTTGGGTAGGAATGGACAAGGAAAACAGTGCTCGTGCCCGTGAACAACACTGACAGTCCAACCAGACTTGGAAGAAGTGATTGAACTCAAGGGCTGTTTATGCCTGTCATGTACCATACTTGGTCCTTTCTACAGAGGTCTCCCTTTCACTCTTGTGACAACCTCCTGAGGCCTTAATAGAATCTCCACATGACTTGAAAGACTTTAGGATCAGAGAGCCATGTTTCTAGGATCACACAACCAGGAAACTGTAGAGCAGAGATTGCAGACAGATGTGTCTGACTAAAAATCTCCCATTTTTAAAAAGGGAAGAGAGGGGCGGGGCAGGAGGGGAGGGGTCGAGGAGCCACACAAAGCAGCAGGAGGCAGAGGTGGAGAGGGACAGAGATGAAAGATATAGGGGTCTTTCCTGGAGCCCTGTGTTTAGGGAAGGGAAGGCAAAGCCACGGAATCCCCAGCTGCTCCCAGCTGTCATTGCCAAATTCAGCAAATAATTATACAGCTAAATTCGAATTTTTGATCAACAGCAAATAATAATAATAATTATGCCCCATGCAATACATGGGACATATTTACACCAAAGAAAATCACTTGGTGTTGATCTGAAATTCAAGTTTAACTGGTTTTCCATATTTAATCAGAACCCCCTCTCCTCCTAGTGGGACATCTGGGGGGTCTAGCACAGGGCTGCGGTCTCTGGAAAGAAGGAGCAGCTTCTTTCCTTCATTGTTTGTGCCTGGGATCTTAGAACCGATATGCTATCCTTTCAGTGCACGTTCCCCTCAGCCTCCAGAGATGCCCCTCAGCCTCCGGAGGTGCCCCTCAGCCTCCAGAGGTGCCAAGCTGCACATGGCAGGAAAGGGCAGAAGAACCTCTGTAAACGCCATGTGCCTGGTACCCAGGAGGGTCTGCACAGCACAGGAATGATGAGAAAGTTTTTCTTTCTGAACATCCCTCTCCACTTCTTCAGTTTCCCCCTTCTTTCCCACCCAACTTCCCAGAGGCTCCGGGCCTTCTCGGAGCTGGGAGCATTGGATATGTTTGTCCTCACCAAGTGTCTCAATGTGGAATTTTCCCAGGAGAACTTGCAATGGACAGGAAAGAGCCGGAAGGGATGTGCTTCACAAAGGCAGAGCGCTGGGATGGTAGAGTCCTAGACCTGGTGGTGAGGGTTAGAGGCACGTCTGGCAACAGAAGGTCTTTTTGGAACTTCTCCCAAATGTATCCACTATGCGGCCATCTAGGCCATGGGCCCTATGAATCCTGAAGGAATCAGCTATTGGATACAAGGCTACAGCAATACACTAAACACAATATCCCCGCCTGCTGCAAACCTCTCTGAGATCTTCCTGCTTCAGGCTGCTTCCTCCTATCCTGGGGTGCCCTTGAGGGCCTGACAAGCCTCTATTGTGCAGAAATCACCAGTCCTGAAGAGCCCTGAGAGTCTCAGCTCTTCCGATTCTAGCCTTTCTCCAGCCTCTCCTTGAATGATCTCCCACCCAGAGCTGACAGGTCTAAGCAGTGTTCAGAGGCCAGCTCCTAGCAAGGGGGGCCCGGGGAGGGGGGGCTCCAAACCAGGCTCTCCACACACATCCCTGTCCTTGGCCCAAAGTAGCTCCATCCCAGGAGTATCAGGCCTCCCACCCCGACCCTCCCACATCTGAACAGTTTCCCCGGTGCCGTTTCCATGACAACCGGAAGCATCGCTGTAGTTTCACACCTTTAATACAATTCTCTGGCCCCGCCCCGAGACATTTCACCCCCACACCCAGGATTCTTAAGACTCTCTTCCAATCACATTGAGGACGCACATGCTGTGCTTAGCAGACCTCCTTTCTGCCGGCTTCTAAGAATTTTACAGCCACCTGAACTTGAGGGCATCCGTGAAGGGCCTTTCCTTTGGATTTTTAAAATTTGCGTATGGTGAGTGAAAAGGTGACGGTGTGTGGCAATTGCAGAAGTCTTTGCTGGAGCAAAGCTGCAGTAGGCACTCAGAGACGGAGGGAGGACTTGGCCGAAAGGCCTGTATGTGGAGATGTGATTATTCTTCAAGTAGGAGTTAATGAGGAGGCAGATCTCCAAATATTTCATATGCGGATTACAGCCAATTATTGGATTATACCAGAGGCCAGCAGGCTGGCTCCCCTCTGGCCATCCCCACATCATGAACACACAAATGGTAAGAAATAAGGGACAGAAGAGGCAGGCCCAGCTGAGGGGTGAGGAGTGGAAGCTTGGGGAGGAGGGGCCTCCTCTGCTTCTCCCACTCATAGTTCCAGTCTGGGGTTCACTCCATGCCTCACCCAGGAGGCTCCCCAAACACAGATGTGGCTAGTTCAGGGTTCCCCTCAGTGCCAATCCAGCAGTTCTGCTCTGTATGTCATGACCAAAGCACCCGCTCCCACCCCCCCCACCCCCACACACACTGTCACAATGTGAAGGGAACGTAACTTCTCACACAGTGGAGGAAAAAAACAGACACAGAGTTGTAAAATTTTGCTTTTTTTTAGAGCTTGGCAAAATCATCATGTTTTATTGATCTAGAAAGAGAAAGTCCTGCCTGAGCTCTAAACACAGGAACAGGATAGATGATGTTTTTTGGATTTCGGTTCCTGGATGTTTGGGACTTGGTCTGTTCTTTGACCTTCCTGGAGGTTCAGAAATTACTAGCTAATCTCCCTGTGCCCATCCAGAGGCCTCGAGTGATTGGCCAAGGGTTGTAGGGCTAAATGAGTATTCTCCACCAATCCTAGCCTGTCCTTTCTCCTCTACATTGTCCCGCACACCCCTCTCAGCTCCTTCCTTGACTGTGAGGCCAGAGGGTAGCTCACATGTCAAGTCGTCCATATAATCCTGTAAGTGGCTGTAATCAGAGAAGAAAATCTCCAGCAGTCTGCTCTCGGTGTCTTCGGATTGAAAAAGAAATATTTGTTTCAGTCATAGATTCTAAAATGCAACCTAGGGCTACGCTCCCCATAAGATGGCCCCTGCGGTAAGAAAGACAGTGGGTGCTGATGTCCCTGTGGGGTGTCCTGTTCGGAGATTCAGTGGCAGGTCCCTCAGGGCAGGATGATTCCCCCAGACTACTAGTCCTGTATCATCCAATTTCCATCGAGTGCCCTCAAATGAACAGTGTGCAAATGAACTGAGACCTTTAAGCTATGAGACAAAGTCCAGCTCCTTTTCCAGAGGACAGAGCTTTCAAAGAATGACTCAGCCTCAACCTTCATGGCTCTATTATGCATTCCAGCTTCCCTCCAAACACCACACACACACCACACACACACACACACACACACACACACACACACACCACACACACATACACACACACACACATACACACACACACAAACACACACACACACACCACACACCACACACACACCACACACACACACACACACACACACACATACATAAACACCACACATCACACACCACACACCACACACACACACACACACCACACACATACACACACACACACACACACACACACACATAAACACCACACATCACACACACCACACATAAACACCACACATCACACACACCATACATACACACACCACACATCACACATACATGTACACATACCATACACCACATACACACACACCACACACACACACACACACACACACACACCACACACACACACCACACATCACACACACCACACATAAACACCACATATCACACATACATGTGCACATACCATACATCACGTACACATACACACACACACACCACACATACACACATGCACACACACACCACACACACACACATACCACACACACAAACACACATACACACACCACACACACCACACACACACCACATACAACACACCACATACAACACACCACATACATGCACACCACACATCACACACACATAGACACACACCATACACCACATACACATACACACACATACCACACACACAAACACACACACATACCACATCACACACACACATACACAACACACAAACACACACACAAACACACACACAAACACACAACATACACACACCAAACACACACCGCACACACATCCTCCAACCTGCTCACTTTGGACCTACTTCACCTGGACTTGTTTAGATGATGCCTGTCTCCTAACTGTGCCCAGTGCTGGGTCCTTTTGCTCCTTCAAGCTCCTGTCTCCATGGTAGACGTCCCTTCACCCTAAAGGAAATCAAGGTCCTGCAGAGACATAGACATATCAGCCCTTTAGCCCAACCACTTCCCAAACTGAAGGCGCCAAGTTGGGCTGTCTGATTGCTTCGATGTTTCTGGATTGTGTGGCTCTGCCGCCTCTCTTCTCTTCCGCTCTGAGTGGGACTCAACACCGCTAAAAGTGCCTTTGAGCTGCTTAGCCACACCACCTCCCCCGGGTCTTTAATCTTGGTCTCTATTCACATGGCTCTTGCTAACAATGCCCTGTATGTTCCACACAACCTTCCATCAGTTTCCTCTAGTCCACGTTTGCTGCCATTCATCCTGACCACTTCTGAGGAAACTGGGTGACTTAGGAAAGCTGTTGGGAGTGTTATGAATCAGTACCTTAGAAGGGTAACCGTGAAGTAAGCACCAACCACCAGGCCACACCTCACGTCATCTCTCAGTTCATTCTGATAGCTGTTATAATCCATGACTCAGCCCCAGCGTTTTCCAGTACCAGAAGACATCACCCCTGCCAGAGGCAGTGACTCCGCCCCACCTGGACCCTGCCACCTTCATTTTGAGCAGTCTGAAGTGCAGAGACCTGATCTAAGCCCCCAGGCAAGGTCAGGAGGGGGCCTCAGCTCAGAGAGATTAGGCAGTGCCACCACCCTCAGACACGGACCCTGGGAAACCAAGTCAGGTTCCAAATTAGGTCTGGAGCAGGAAGTTCTGAATTTTGGACCAGTCAAAGCTAGAACGATTTTGAGAGATGGAGAGTGATAAACTCTACACGTTTGGACAATTAACCTGCTAGTGAGCAGGGCTTCTGTGTGTCATCCTTCGGGAATGTTCTCGCCAACCACAAAGTGGGCACCTGAAGAAGTGAGCAGCCAGGGTTAGCTAGCCACAGCCATGGTAGACGTTGCAGAGGAAAGTCACGAGCAAGGAGCCAAGCTGATACTACAGATGGGAATTAAGTTGCTGCAGGAGGAAGACTGTTTTCCATATAGGAGAAAATGCCTCTGCCCTTGGTATTTTTTTAAATTAAAATAGTTACCAAACCAGCTATGGGAAATCAGTTTCCTGAGTTTTCCTTGGCATTTCTGAGGATTCAGTAGGCATGGCTGCAATACCTGATCAGGGTTGCCAGTGTAGCAAATGAAAATACAGGACACCCAGTCAAATTTGAACCTCAAAGAATGCATACTGTTTGGCTTAGTAAGTGTTTATATTCAAAATTATTTCTTGTCTATCTGAAACCCAAATTGAACAGAGCTCGTGCGCTGAGGAGTGTGCAAGGGAAGAAAGACAAATTCCAGAGGCCTGTTCACCCCAAAGTTCATTCCCCTGGTACCAGTGGGAGGCCAGTGGGTAAGAGCAGTTGCAGCATGGGTGCTTGAGTTCAAATTAACCCAGGCCTATGCTAAAAAGCCAGGAGCAACCAGGCATGCACCTGTAACCCCAGAGTTATGGAGAGCAGAGACGGAAGCATTTCTGGGGCTTGCTGACTGACAGCCTAGTTCCAGTTCCAACAAGAGACCCCATCTCAAGGGAATATGGCACAAAGGAATAGAGCAGGATGTCTGATATCCTTCCCTGTCCTCCAAGTTCAGGAGTATGTGTGTGCGAGCACACACACACACACACACACACACACACACACACACGCACACACAAGAACAACAACAACAATGTTTCACTACCATAATGACATGCACTAAAGCACCTACTCTGGGCTTGGTCTCATGTTTGGAGCTAATAACTGACCTCAATGAACTCAGTCCCACTGGGGAGGCAGAGGAACAAATCAATGATCAAAACAGAAGGTGTCCCAAGCATGAGCACTAATAAGTGAGAAAGGATCCAGGGGAATCAGCAAGAAATGTTGTTTCAGAGAGGGGAGCAGGCAGAGGTCACCCCCAAACTAAAAATACCATCTTTCTTTGTGTTTGAGTCAGAGGGCTCCAGGAGGCCCCTCAGTCCATTCTCTGTGGTGATGCCTTCTGCCATCAACAGCCCACCCAAGATACTGCATCTATTAGTGCCAGCCACTCACAGGATGGGAAGGAAGATAAGGATCATTTGTCCTTGACGTTGACGTATTCATAGTCGTGGTGACCACAGTCACTCTAGCACTGGTGATCTTGTAAAGAGGCCAGGTGGGAGGGGATCATGCTGCATCTCAGAGTCTATTTTGAAGGCCGATTGTTACACACCATTTTATTTTGAGACCAAAGTCTCCTTTGCTGTATTGAGTAACTTCGATCAAGTCACCAAACCTCTGAGCTTGTTTTGAGACGCTAATGGAGCAGCCAGCACTTGGTAACCCATGAAGTGTCACGTAAATGTGAATTATCATTCACTATAAAGTGATTATTGTTTCACAGTTCCTCAAAAGTTAAACATAGAATTACCATATAACCGAGTAATTTCACTCTTGATATATACCCAAAAGAACCGAAAATGTATTTTCCACAGATACTTGTACATCAATGTTTGTAACAACATCACTCACAATAGGCAAAAGTGAAAACAGCCCCGTGTCTACCACAGGCAAATGAATGAATCCACGTTATGTACACGGGCATATGTTTGAGGCAATGGCATTAATTTTTAATGCCATTACGTTTTAAGCAAGAATAAAAGTTTGATAAGTGGCACACATGGCTGAACCTTGCAGATACAGCGCTAAGTGAAATACTCCAGGCACAAAAGGAAAATGTGTTCAGATTACACTCACATGAGTTACCTAGAATAGACCAATTCTTAGCAGCAAAGAGTAGAGGTACTAGGAGCTGTGGGGAGAAGGAGATAGTTTTTGTTGTTGTTGTTTGTTTTTTATTTTGTTTGTTTGTTGTTTTGTTTTTGTTTTTGTTTTCGAGACTGGGTTTCTCTGTGTAGCTTTGCGCCTTTCCTGGAACTCACTTGGTAGCCCAGGCTGGCCTCAGACTCACAGAGATCCACCTGCCTCTGCCTCCTCTGCCTGTGCTGGAATTAAAGGTGTTCGCCACCACCTCCAGACAGGAGTTAGTTTTTAATGGGCACAGGGTCCTGCTTGGGATGATGACAGTTCTAGAGCTGTGTGCAGTGATGCTGCCACACCATTGTGAATACCATTAATAAGACCAACTCTTTCCTTAAGATTGTTAAAACAGTCAACTTTGTTATGCCTTATTACTTTAATTTTAAACATGTAACTAACTGGCCATGTGACCAGGCAAGACTTCAAGTGAAGGGAGTGGGAAACCAATCCAGCCACATAACCTTTGACCTACAATCTGACCTACAATGGGATATGTTGGAGTAAGGGTAGCTTAGATATTGGGGGAGTGACCAACCAATGACTAGTCTAGCCTAAAACCCATGCTAGGAGAGTAAGCCCTCCCCTGACACTGCCTGGAGTACCAGCACCCACAGGCTGGATGATCCAGAGACCTAGGATAGAACCTAACATGAATGGAGTGGGGAAATGTTAGTGTAATGATGCCTAACAATGTTCTGTTTATACTCATAGACTGGTGCCTAGACCAACTGTCATCCAGCAACTGATAGAAACAGATGCAGCCAAATATTAGGCAGAGGTCAGGGAATCCAGCAGAAGATGGGAGAGAAAGATTTGTAGGAGCCAGAGGGATCAAGGACACCAAAAGAAAACCCACAGAATCATAACCTAACCTGGCCTCATAGGCATTCACAGAGACTAAGTAGACAACCAGGGAGCCTGCATGGGACTGACCTAGGTCCTATGCATATATCTGACAGTTGTGTAGCTTGTTCTTCTTGAGTGATTACAAATAGCAGGAACAGGGGCTGTCCCTGACTCTTTTGCTTGTTTTGGGACCCTACTCCTCATACTGGGTCGCCTTGCCCAGCCTTAACACATGGGGAGGTGCTTAGTCTTACTGCAACTTGATATGCCAGATTTTGTTGATACTCATGGGAGACGTGCCCTTTCCTAAACAAAAACAAAGGAGGAGTGGATTGGGGGGGAGCAGAGCACAGAATGGGGGTTCCAATGAGGGACTGGGAGGAGAGAAGGGAGGGGAAACTGTGGCCAGGGTGTAAAATAAATAAATAAATAAATTTATTAAAAACAAACATGTATGTAGAGGAAGCTGGAGTGGTTAGGAAAGGTTTCATGGGGGAACTATTACTCAAGCAGGATTTGGCTGTGGAGGTGGAAGAAGTCCCGAGCAGAGCCAGCAAGTGCAGGAAGGGGAAGGGTCTCTCACAGGACAGGTAAGTCCAGCAGGTATCTCAAGGCTTGAAGTTGAAGTCCTTCAATGCCCACTGGGATGGAGCTATCATTCTTTCGTTCAAGTCAGGCAAGACAAGGCAGTGTTGATGACTCATCAAGAGGAGTGGGGAAGCCAGGCGGTGGTGGTGCACGCCTTCAATCCCAGCACTCGGGAGGCAGAGACAGGTGGATCTCTGTGAGTCTGAGGCCAGCCTGGTCTGCAGAGTGAGATCCAGGACAGGCATCAAAACTACACAGAGAGACCCTGTCTTGGAAAGAAAAAAAAAGGAGTGGGGGAAAGGCTTAAGGAGGAAGTGGTGGAGAGTGTCCATCACAAAAATCTCACTTACACAAGCTCTGAGCTAGGAAGGAAGGTGAAGCCACTGGAGGAAGCAGATCCAGATGGCAGAGTCAGAGGAGCAGTTCACTAGTAGATGGAGAAAAAGAATCAGCACTCACCAACAAAGGTGGAGTCAGGGTCTATAAGACTAGAGATACGGGGAAGGAAAATATGCAGAAAACATCCCCCAGACCCTGGCTAAGTCATATGGGAAGGTTGAAGAGGCAGAGGAACCTTGACCTGAATCCTGTAGGTGCAGTTTCTCTGTGTCCCACCAGCCAGCTCCCAAATAACCACGCTGAGATGAGATTTATTATTAATTTTAAATGCTTGACCAATAGCTTAGGCTTGTTACTAACTAGCTCTTTCAACATAAATTCACCCATATTTCTTATCTACACTCTACCACGTGGTGGTACCTCTTTTCACCATAGCATGTTCATCTCCTGCTTCTTCTGCTTCTGGCTGGTGACTCTGTGATTCCACTCTTCTTCCCAGTGCCCTCTCTGCCCTGAAAACCATGCCTAGCTATTGGCCAGTCAGCTCTTTATTAACAATGAGAGCAACACCGTGTATGGAATGATTATTCCACAGCAGAAACCATTCTAAGAGGGCAGCCACTCCAAACAGAGGTTGGCACGGTGATTCCAAGTTCTTTCTAAAGACCCAAAATGCAATTCCTGGAATCTGTTCTTCTAACCTCAGTGATACTGTTCTTGTACTGTCATTTCTGGCAACATTAGTCAGCTTTCTGTTGCCATGACACCATCCTAGTGAAAATCACTTAAAGGAAGAAAGGCTATTTTGGCTCACGGCTTCAGAGATCTCAGTCCATGGTCAGCTGGCTCCATTGCTTTTGAGTTGGGGCAGGAAAACAAGGGAGTCAGCAGAAGAAGCTACTCACGCCATGAAAGCCAGAATACAGGAGGAGAGAAAGCAAGGAACCCAGGACAACATTTAAGAGTGCACCTCTGTTTATCTATATCCTCCAACTACCGGTAGTCACTCAGTATGAATTCATCAAGGGGTCAACCCACTGGCAAGATCAACACCCTCTCAATCCAGTCACTTCCTAAATGCCCAACCTCTGAACATTGCTGCATGTAGGGACCACACCTTCATCACTTGGGTTCTGAGGACATTCTAAGTCCAAACTATTACATTCTATCGAAGTACCCCCCAGGCTAGTGAAAACTGCGTGAGTCCCTTGTGAAGAGTATTCAGTCTCAATAGTTCTAGCATTGCTCAAAAGACCAAGGGCAGTGTCTCCTGTGAGATGAGAGGCAAGCTCTTAGCTGGGATCGCTTGCAAAAATTAAGAGAATTTATATATGCCCAACATACAATCTAGAAGGCTGGCTATTCTCAGTCTAAAAGAGAGGACTGAGGTGTAAGTGGAAAAATGGGGGAACAGGAAGAATGAAACCTAGTGGGGTAAATGTTAATTCCCATAGTCCCTTATTTGACATATGCAACATATGGTGTGATGTGAACTCCACAGGGCTTGGGAATCCCTACTTCCACAGGCTTCCTAGCCACAGTCACAGTGACACTCTTGTGGGCTGGCTCTGATCATTGCCTGAAACTTTCTTGGGAGATGTCTTTGCTTGTTTGTTTGCTTGTTTGTTTGCTTGTTTGTTTGCTTGCTTGCTTGCTTGCTTACTTGCTTGCTTGCTTGCTTGCTTGCTTGCTTGCTTGCTTGCGAGAGGATTTCTCTGTTTAACAGCCCTGGCTATCCTAGAACTCACTCTGTAAACTAGGCTGACCTCAACCTCAGAGATCCACCTGTCTCTGCCTCCCAAGTGCTGGGATTAAAGGAGAGTGCCACCACCACCCGGCTGGCACATGTTCTACATTCCTGGCATATGTAACTTCCTGAGATGGCCTCTGTATCATCTCTTCCACTCTTACGCATTACCATTCAAGGGGATACCTACAGGACTTTAACCTTGCTGTATACCGTGTTTCCCAGGCTTCCCTTCCAAACCTTGATGGAGGATTCCATGATCCCATAGCACTTACATTTCACATGCGTTCAAACCCAGTATTGTAGACCAATTTCTAAACAGTCTTATTAAACAAGAAACACAGAGCCCAACACAGGGGTGAGAGCCATAGAGATCAGAGAAATAGTGAGAGCCACCAGCTAACCTTAGCTCACCACGCAGCTGTTGCTTCTCCAGAGAACCAGCTTCTTTCCGTCTAACCTGCGCCTTTATTGCCTTGATGTTCTGTCTTCTCATTGGCTCTTAGCCCAGCTACCTCACTTCCTTGTCACTGCCTGTCTGTACAGACCTCCAGGTCTCTATGGTTGGTACTGGAATTTGTCACCACACCTGGTGTGTCCTTGAACACACAGAAACTCTGCTTGCCCTGTGATCAGATTAAGGGTGTGTGCTACCACTGCCTGACTTTTGTTTATGGCTGGCTATGTCCTCTGATCTCCAGGGAAACTTTATTTATTAACATACAAATAAAATATCACACTTCAGCACAAATAAAATATCACCACACAGTATGGTTGATGCCAAGTAAGCAAGAGCAGTAGGTAGCCCCACTTAGATCACAGCAACAAATGACATGTGAGAGCCTAGATGGCTGAGCAAGGTATAATAAACTAGAGAGAAACAACTTCCTAGGTGTGAGCACCGTGGCCTGGTGTGTACCCTGGAGCAGACGATGGCTCTGATCTGGATAAGTTCTAAGATTTTCATGAGTTAGTGGATTATCTTCGATTCTGCCATTGTTTCTATTCATAAGTGCCCAAAAGTCCAGCCTGAACCTGCTTGAGGAGAAGTCACTCAGCTGCACGTCCAGAAGCAGGGCTGGCCCTTGTTTGGTTTGAGTCCAAGCTTTGATGTCCCTGGGGCTTGTCCTTTGCTTCTCTGGCTGCCTCCTCCTTTCAACTTTGGTTTGTTTGTTTGTTTGTTTTGTTTTTTAAAGACAGGGTTTCTATGTGTAGTTTTGATACCTGTCCTGGATCTCACTCTTTTTTTTTTTTTTCATTTTTATTTATTTATTTATTTTTCTATTATCAGCTTGATACAGTACAAATTCTTATCTTAATAGTCCATTAACCCACTGCTTAGAACTAATACCTGCAGCTAGAAGAAACAGGAAACTCCTAACAAATGGATTTTCATGGCAGCTAGACCCTCTTCTACCCTCTTCCCCTAACAGTGGGTGTCTCCTCAGTGGCTCCCTGACTTCAGTAGCCCGAAGTTTACATCCCCCCTACCATGTAGCTCTGCACTGCTGGCTGACAGAATGCTGGTTTCTTGTCTCTATTATTAAACTACACATCCACAGCACAAAAAAGAAAGAAAGAAAGAAAAAGATTTTCCTTAGTCATCTTTCCTGAGCCTTGCTCACTTCATTCTGAAACTCTTAATCTCCTAATCCCCTAGGCAACCACATCTTCCTTTGCCCTATCTTTTCAAGCCAAACTACAAGTTTTCCAGGTCTTTCTGTTCTGCTTTTTGCTCCTGATGGTCACTGTAAACCTGGCTAAAAGCAGTTACCAATTATCACGCCATGGTCAGAAGGCCGTGCTGTCTTGAAATTTTCTCTCCTGGATGAATTAATCTGTCACCTTGGGATTCAGCCTGAGCCAAAGTCTTAGGGGGTGAAAAGAAGCAACTTCAAGATGCCTGTAAGCAACTTACTGGCCAGAAGAAACATAAGTGGGCTCTAGACCAGCTCCCAGCAGTACAGGCTTTAGTTCTATCTGAAATGTCATGCTGATGGCATTCCTGCCAACCTGTGATCTCCTGAATTCCCACTAAGTGACATGTGAGATTCTACTTGTTACGTGTGGCTCTTTTTCTCCTCCTTCAAACAATTCCCAAAGGTTTCTAAGCCACATCAGGTGCTGTCACACCCCACTTTCTACAGCTGTGACCAAATATCGGAAGAAGTCCATTGAAGGAGGGAAGACTTATTATTCTAGTGTATAGCTTCAGTCCATGGTCTCTCAGTTCCATTGTTTCTGAGCCTGTGGGAAGGAAAAATCTCATGTCACACGGCATACAGTGGAGCAAAGGTATTCACTTGATGAATTCAGGGAAGGAGAGAGAAGCAGAAGGGGCTGGGAACAAAACGTAGAGCATCCCCCTGATATTCTTCTGCTTCCTCCAACTGGAAGGCGTCTACTGCCTCCCAAGAATGCCATCGAATTATGAATTTCATCATTATCAATGAGTCTGAGCCCTCATGAGCCAATCACCTTCCCCAAATTCCATCTTGACACCAACACACAGAGGACCAAGCCTTCAACATGTGAATTTTGGTGGAGAGTTCAGATCCGAATCATTACACCGGGTAAGAAAACAAAGGTCCTATTGGTTCCTTGGGGCGCATTTCGGCTCCCCTGCCACAGAGGAAAGCCAGTTTTCCCTGAATTTGGGGTCAGTTTTGGAATGTTGTAAATTCAGCAACGCCAGCTTTCCTTCACCTGGTGCTGAGCACTTCAAGCCTCTCCCTCCCGCACTCCTGGGTCCTTTCTTCCAAAGGCGTTTGAATTTCGGCCAGATCTGCTGCTAAAGTAGCCTGAGGACTGGGGAACAGGCTGAGGAGGATTTTAGAGACAAGGGTGGTCCCTCTGACTCCCTTGTACCTGCCCCTTCCTCAACCTATAAGACCTGTCTCCTGATTACAGAATCACCTCTTTCCACTCCTGACCATTGTGGCCTCTTCCCTTCCTATCAGACATTGGCTATCCAGGAGGCTTTTCACTTAATAATAAGACACCTTAATAGCAAATAGAAAAGTTCCTACACACAGAGATCAAGCGAGATGACAGTGGATTAACATTTTAATTAAACACAGCAATTCCAATCAGTTTTTATCATTATAGAAATACCCAATATTTTGACATATTTCAGGTATAAATTGATAGTTCCAGTCTGATGGCAAATTGAAATAATTTTTTTCTGGTGATATTTGTAAGCGTTCTGTGGCAGCCAGAGATGGTATTCCACAACAAAGCTACCGATTCTAGACAGTCCCATTCATGATAGTAATTCTGCAGTCTTCCTTCCTCTCCAGGCAGGCTTCTCCAGGCATGATCCCTCCAGAAGTTATATATAGTATGATAGATTAATAGGATGTTTTCTGATTTACAAAACTCATACTAAAGATAGTTTGTCTTCCCTGGCAGAACGTCACACTTCATTCTCTGGTTGAAAGGTACAGCAAGCAGGAGGGACCTGGTTTTGATGACCTTGTTTGCCTCTGGAATTACCAGCTCACTGAGCTTGGAGGATAGTACTTAGCATCACAAGACCACTCTTCCTCATGGGCACCATTCAAGGAAGTTGTTCCTTCCAGATGAGGGAATTAGGGCTCAGAGCAGTCAGGGAGTTTGCCAAAGGCATGCAGCTATAACTGGAGAATCAGACCTGGAACCCACAACGGTCAAGCTCTTCCCTCTCCAGATGGTACAAAGCACAACGTTCATGACAGGGGGCACTAAATAAGCATTTACTGATTTGTTATTTCCCCCTATATGCGAGGCCAAAGAATAGCCTTCATTAGTGATCATCGAAAGCAGTAGGAACTCACCTCACAGAGGCAAGTTCTATGTCACCTTTTCTCTGTACCAATTCTCTCATCCCCAAATCACCGTCACCACCACCATCATAATCATCATCCAAACACACATTTGTCTTGAAGGATGTTTTTAAAGAAAATGACAAATGTATCAATGGATCATGCTTTCTGTTGGTTTGTTTTCTTTTTTTACACTAAATTTTCTTCTTTTTCTTTTCTTTTGTTCTTTTTTTGTTTTGGGGGGGCTTTTTTGCTTTTTGTTTGTTTGTTTGTTTGTTTGTTTGTTTTTTCCCCGAGACAGGGTTTCTTTGTGTAGCTTTGCGCCTTTCCTGGAATTTACTCTGTAGCCCAGGCTGGCCTAGAACTCACGGAGATCCTCCTGCCTCTGCCTCCAGAGTGCGGGGATCAAAGGTGTGTGCCACCACCACCCAGCTCATTTTATTTTTCTTATTTTTAATATTACTATTGGTTTTCTGAGGCAAGGTCTCACACACCTGAGGCTGGCCTTAGGCTCACAATCCTTCTGAATCTACTCTCTCTTATGGGCTTGTACCACTCACTGCATCCAGCATACCCATCCCCATGCCTCCCTCGTCCCCTCCACACACAGACAATGTTATTCCTTAAAGTCTATTTTAAACTATGTATACTCTTGGTCCCACTACCTTAGTAGTTCACCTTAATGTTTAACTATCTGCCTTAAAGTCCCTTGAAAATCATGAATAACTTTTTTAACCAAGTTAACCAATTTGTACCACCCTCCAGAAGCCTTCCCTATCTTTTATAGCCACATAAACTAAAATATTTAGAAAAGCAACAGAGAAAATGTCACACTGAAATGATATACCCACCCAAACACAGTAAATGGCCATCAAAGAAAGTGTGTTGAACAAAGTTCAGCTCAGAGGCTGTAAATTTTGAAAACTTTGGAACGCATCAGAGGAAATAAAATCACCCTGAGAAAACTGGCCCAGTAAATATTCCAAGCCCTTTGTAGTCTAATTATACTGCTATTGTTGCTGAGAAATATTTAGCAATACCATGATGTTTCAGGATGCTCAAACTCTGTGAGGCTGAATGATGTTTATGGATAAAAATCAAGAAATATTCCCTGACTAAAGTTGTTTGATGCCTTTATTTAGCACATGTTTTATCTTTCAAAAAAAATTTTGTTGTTTATTTTCTTTTCTGGAGAGTTTGACCATCTATTTTTTTTTTTTTTTGAACTCTCAACAGGACTTAGATTCATGCCACCCTTGTTACACTGCCCAATAAATGTTTGCTGAATGAATATCAGTATTTTTTCCCTACAAAGACCTGTTCATGATTCTGAAAATGAGAGAAATTCTGACTAAAAAATAAAGCATATGCACACTTTCGTGCATATACTAAACACCACTGAATCATAGACTTGAAAATGGTTAATTCTGCACTATATAAATTTTGCTTCGTTTAAAAAAAAAAAAAAATCCTTCACATAGAGAATAGCAACCTGACCATAAAACTCCACACAATACCTTCTTACAGTTTCATATCAACTATAAAGTACAAAAGAGTGCATAAATATTTTTATGAATAGTAAGTTTCTTTTGAAAACTGTTATTAAATAGATAATTAAAAGTTGCAACAGACTCATGAGGCAATCGCTTGAAATATTTATAGTCTTTAGGGCATATAGTGAACCGTTTCCCAGGGTTCTTCTGGACTCTGCCTGCTGCTCCTTGTTGGAGTTCCTCAGCCCCACTGTGGAGACCAGGGCAAGGATGGAGCCCAGACTCTATTTCCCCATCTAGAAATGCTCCAAGCTTCAGAAGACAGCAGTTCCATCTCGACACTTCCATACTGTCACCAACTTTAATCAGAGTTGAAAATTCAAGGTGGCATTTCTAAAGACCACAAACTTAGAATTTCCAAAACAAGCTCTCTCCACCCCTTTTACGATCATGTGATGACAAGCTCTTTTTTTAAAGCAATAAAGAAAAAGTTTCTTCATTAAGTAATCATTAAAATATATTTGTAATTTCTTCAGTTTCGAGACCTTTATTTTCTTCTCTGATTACCGGCAGCCCTTGAGCTGTCCATTGAGAGGCCGTCTGTGGAGATGGACGTTCTGAGAACTCTGTGCCCTGGTTTTCAAGAGAGGGATATTTTAAATTGTAAAAGCCCAGTGATCGTACAATTGTTCTCAAAAGTTCACACATTCTGAGGAAGCTGCAGCTTGGAGTTGGTCTGTATCAGACGTGCTGCTTTCTGATAAAATCCCAGTGCAGTGGCCTCCACGCTCTGTTTTACTTACTCATTAGGTCTTTAAAAAAAAATGCAAATCCTCAGCTCTTCATTAACCCATCTTAGAAAGTAACTCAGATGTTCCTAATTTCTCCTCCGATTTATCAGAGCGCTCTCTGATAACTTTTGAAAGCATTCTATGCAAGAGGCTCAAAGACAAAGGACGCTGGACAGAAGTAAAGAAAGAGGAGTCCAGACGTGAGCAGACAAGGAGAAACAGAAGTTTGCTAACTGTTGCTTCGGGATTATTTCAAGTTCTGTTCCAACCGATAGACACATTACACACTGAAAATGTTTTATTCACAGAGCTCTCTGATGTAATCTAAGAAAATAACCAAAAGGCCCTCTGTTACACTTTAGACACCAGGCAAGCTAAAGTCTTGTGGAAACGCTCCTTCAAAAGACACCAAGTGGCAGGAAGATTGAGGCACAAATCAATCTGAATAAATCTAACATGGTCATTCTTAGCTCTGCAGAATCTTCTCACTGTGGGACTAGATCTCCCCTGTGTATTTTAAAATTTCTCCAACAGTAAGTTGTGTTTGGGTTTGTTTTTTTTTTTCCACACCAATATTAACTAAATCCTAGGATTGTCTCAGAATGTCCTCCCCCATGACTGAGTGATTTCAAAAAGAATTCTATTTCTCCAAGTCATTATATCATGTTTATTTTTTTTTTCTCAACAGAGCTAGAGGGAGGGCAGGAGGGGACAGAAAGGTAGGTGAGTTTTTGTGTAATACACGACACTAGCCTATAAATAAAAAAAGCTTCCCCACCCTCAGGACATCTGCTATTAAATAAGGCATCTCCAAGGCTTAGCTGAGTTTCTCACTTCCTCGGTAGAAATGGGGGGGGAGGGGGAGAAAAAAATTCTCCCATAAAATGGATACATCAGAAATAACTACAAATTCAACCAAAGGGAATGCTTTTGCCTGGGTCATAGGACATGTGGGGGCTGCTGACACTGAAGTCATGTTCTTGAACACCGCCTAGATACATTCTTAGCCATTGGGTCACAATTTGGGCATTACAATTCACCTCCTGCCTTCAGAGAGATTGTAAAGGTGACCCTCATGTGCCCCAGAATTCCCCCCACGCACCCTAGAATTCTCCCATGCACCCCAGAATTCCACCATACTGTCTTTTCTTCTTCTCCTTCTTCAAGTTTTCAGGACTTAGAGATAGATCTCCAAGCTAGGGAGGACACAGGAGGAGCTCTTTTCGCAACAAAGACAATTACAGTTTACAATAAGGACCCACAGCGGGGAGATCTGTATGTCGGATGGGGGTGTACATTTAGTTTGTTTTTCTCAGGAAAAAAAAAAAAAAACACTGAAAGATAAGCAGCCTAGGTCTTCTAGAAGGGCAATTTCTGGGGAGGGCAGTGTCCTTGGGGGAAATGCATTTGAGCAGCTCCTTGATTGGAGATTCAGACACAGGGTCGACTGAGAAGCCAGCTCCGCCGTCTTCTAAAGGGTAGCCCCAGGGTTTCTGCAGAAATGTTTCCTATCAGCGTCCAGAAAGATCTAGAGGCACCTCGGGTGGGAGAACATCGTCCCTTCTACCTGGCCGGAACTGGGCTGGTCCTCTAAGATGAGCGTGAAAAGGAACTCAGGTGTAGGGACAAGGCTCTTGTAAGGGAAGACGGGTCTGCGCCCGGCCCCCAGGACTGGCTCTTTGCTTTCTGGGGCCGGCTTTGCGCTCTTTTCCACCTGGTTCCCCGCAGGAAGTCCTGGCACTCCTTTGGGGGTCTGTTGACTAATGAAACAGTGAAAGAAAGCATAGGTCAGCCATCAAGCAAATAATAAACATGGTAGCGTTGCGCGTCTGTTAAGCCTGTTTAATGGGTCGTCCCTCCATGTAAATGGGCTTCCTACCCCAGCCCCCATCGCTCCACCTGAATCAACAACAATGCCTCCGCACAATTATCTTACCTTAATGAACTTAATCTTTAATTTCCCAGCTTGGCCCAGGTCCTCAGCCTCCTAACAAAGGAAGTAGAACTGTTTGAGTCCCTGTGAGCCGCCTTCTTCCAACAGCTAGGGAAACTTTAGCCACGACAAGGATTTTTGCCCCTTGTGGAACTGTCAAAAGCAATAAATATTTTTCTTTTTTCCATCATTAGACTCTCCTAAGAATGCCTCCCCATTGTCCACTGTAATTCCCAGAGCTCTCTGGGCAGGGGCGTCATTGTGGAAAAGGAATCCTGAAGCGCTAACAATCCTAGCAAAGCCGCTACACTTTTTTCCCCCTGAGGGCGTAACCGTGAGGAATGTGTCGCCTCACCATAGCCTGCTCAGCGAAAAGAGCACTTGTGTTTTTTCACACTGGCCTTTGAGAAGGATGCTCAAGTTAAAGCATTGTGGCCACTGTAAATAGATGCACTCGGCAGAATAGAGCTTCTTCATTCTTAATTAGGGAAGTAACTCTAGAAAGACAGGATGTCACTTGCTAGGCTGTGCACATTGTTGCGTTTGTGCCGGCCTCCAACAATGTGAGGTAATTGGAGTTGTACCTTTTAGAAAGCTGCTAATTTCACATAGGAAGTGCTAACAAGACCTTTCTGGGCCATGTTTTCCTTCTTCGTTTTTTAAGGAAGTTACAGGCCTTCAGGAGTGGGCATGGCTGAGCCCTGGCCCGGCGAGGAAACAGCAGTAATGAACCACTTCAGCCCACAGTTAGAAAAAGAAGGCCTCATTTTGGAGTCCTGAGAATACTAGGCGCAACAAAAGGTTCTGTTTAAGCTTGTTACCCGGGACATTCTTAGGGGCTGCACGGTTCTCCCTGCAATGACCCTCTTGAAACAAGTGCACCAAGTTTGAGCAAATAGAAACACCCAACTTTCAAGGCTCAGAGTTATAGTTTTCTTTACAAAGCCATTTATATAATGTAAGCTGCAATTAGCATGGGACAGAGCAAGGAGATTTAGGCTGGGACGTTCTTTAACAAAAGATAGAAATTAGTGGAATAAGTAACAGTTAAATATCAGCTTCAGATAACTAGTTGTAAAGACCTTTTAAATCATTTACTAATAAAAAAAATAAAATAAAACGATTTTGCGTCAGACCTTGTACAGCTCAAAGTATGGTCTTTTAAATCACTGAACTGATTAATCTTACTAATTTTAAATTATCCAGCAAGAATGGATCAGAGGGGGGAAAAAGTCCCCACACCCCCCAATGAAAAGCACCACAGCTTTTAAACCTGACAATTTCATCAAAATGTCCATAGGACTTACATAAAAAATTCAAACCATAATGAAATAAATTGCTACCTACATTATGAAAAGTCTGCAGACGCTTTTTATAGACTTGAAATGCAGAAGTTATATAAACTGCGCAGTAAAAAGAATTAGAAATTGACCTTTACAGATCAAGGGCTAAAATTAACAGTCTTCAGGGGGAAAAAAATTCCCAGTTCACAATGGCTTTTAATGCCATTTCTCCTCCCCACACTCATTTATCTAATAACCATGGCAAGGTTAGGATAAACAATGAACAGTATGTTTTCACATTTTCCACCTTTGTGTCCTCCATATGAATTTCTAAAACACTTAAGAGAATAGATACATAAACCTGTGACCTTCAAATGAGCTTTTTGATACTCTCAACATTTTGAATAAAAAGATCAGAAAATGGAACCACTTTTACACAGTAATGAATTCCAATCTGTTGGGTAAACAAAGCTAAATTTTAAAACAGAGACCTGACATTTGTATAGCTCAAGAAGCCATTCTGTTCTTTTGGGGGTGGGCAGCGGAGAGAGGGGGCATTGTTAGTACTTTTCTACCGTAGGCTAAATAATGACCAAATCTACAATTCACATGAGAGAGAGAGAGAGAGAGAGAGAGAGACCCATTTGGCCTCGTTCAACAGAGAGCCACCGTTTCCGAGACAAGGACAACAAAAATGCCCAATTTTTATGACAATTTTCCCCCACAATTGGTCCACCTCACAAAAAAAAGGTGGTGAGGGAGGGCTGGTGGAGGAGGCCCAGGCCGCCATTATGGAGCTACCGCTTATTGACGGGAGCTCCAAGGGCCTCCAAAAGTTACTCCAATTTCCGTCGAGCTTTTGTGCATCTCTTGTCCTGCCTGAAAGGCTCAGTTAGGTATTGTTGCAAAAAAAGTCTGCATCCACATTTGTCCCCCTCTAATTCATACTCGGCATTGTGAAGTTTTGCTATTCAGGGGCTGATTGGACAACAGCCCTGACAATGGCCAAGCGATTAGTCGCTCAGCGTGGGCTGGGGTTGTGGGTATAAACCTAGGGATGGGGCTGGAATTCACTGGGGCATTCAGCTTCCTCTGGGGCCTTCCTGAGAGGCCAAGCCTGCTTTGCTGCAGGTAATGCATTCCTTCAGAGCCGGGAAACCGAATCCTTGTAATTAGCGTGTCCAGGACGGGGCAAATCGCCCCCTCCCTTGCATGTCGGCCCTTGGGGGGCCCCCGAAGCTTTCTAAGGAGCTCAGCCCCTGAAACGCGCCAACCTCGTCGAATTGAAAACTTTCTCGGGCGGCTCGGTGGGCCTGAAAATCAGGACACAGGGGAGGGGAGCCGGGAGAGCCGCGGTCGGCGCACTTAACCCTTGGCACGCCGGATGCCCGCCGAGGCCCGGACGGCTGATCTCCCCCCAACCACCACCACCAACCCCCCCGCACCCCCCCTCCCGGACCGCGCGCCCCTGCGGGCATCTTCACAGAGGGACGCCGGCGTCCTGGGCTCCGCCACCGCGCCTGATCATCGCGTTAAGTGTACAGATGTCAGTCTGGTGTTTCACATGTCAGTAACTTGAATTCATTTACATCTATTTTCCTATTGTTTTATATCATTTTATGACAATGTGCTGCATAATATCATTTAAATCTTTAATGTACAACTAATTCTCTGCCATTAATTTGTCAACATGATTACTGGATATGGCACCCAGAAAAGCAGGCTGCCTTGAAATACGGATAAGACATTTCTGGATGTTTTTTGTTGTTGTTGTTGTTTTGGTTTGGTTTGGTTTTCATGAAGGTTTACTTATGAAATGACAAGGATTTAACTTGCCCATGATCTTTTCAAAACTGTAATTTCAGTACGATTCCCACTTACATTTAGGAATTCCGGCTATCAGTTGAGAAAGAGACCCACAGAGAGCCTCCTTCTAGAATTAATTAGGCAAAGCGGTGGCCTCTCTGTAGCAGCCGGAAATGAGCCAGGGTCCAACCCTAGCAGGACAAGGATACCCCAAGATGGTCTGGGAAAGCGGGTTCAGGCTGGCTAGGGCGCGGCCTGGTACCTGCTGGGCACTCCAGGACAAGGAGAGAAAGAAAGCAAGGCGCCTGCGGCCATCAACCGTCCTTTCATGGTGGTGGTGGGGCTGCGGGGGAGAGAAGGAGCAAAGGGTGGTGCCTATAGACTAAACCTTTCTGGACAACCTGATTGCGGGGTTCCCCATCCCCAGCAGCCGCGTCCTCCGTCTGGCGCAGGCTGGCCAACCTGGGAAAGCTAGTCCTTCCCTCCACGCCCAGGAAAGACTGGTGCCCTGCAGCTACCGTTCAAGCAATAACACCCTAACGCCTGCACCACAGCAATTAAAAAAGAAGGGGCGCCCCAAACCTTATTAAACATTCAAATAGAAAAATTAAGATATTCTGGGCAAAAGAAGTGTTTAGACAAAGGCTGTCTGCTTCAATTTCCCCGTTAAGCGGGGAGCTGGCTGTTTGGAGAGAGAGTGACAGTGGGTTCCATAAATTAGCTGAAAATCCCTCTTCTCGGGAGCCCAAGTTATCTCCCCGTAGCCTGCAGCTCTGATTTAGAATGGGAGCCGGCTTGTTTACCGCTTTAATTAATGCTCCTTTTCAAATGGGGAGGAGGGGAAGGGAAGGGAAGGGATCCAGCGATAAACAGGTGTAGCGGGCCGGTGGCTTGCTCGCTGGGGCGGTGGCGGCCTCATCAGGCTTGACCCCGCCGGCAAAAAAGGTAGATGGCCCGGTTGGAAGCGCAGTGGGCGAGCATTATTTTAACGACGAGCCTGTGATTGGAATGGCTTAAAGGGACAATCAGCGCTTGGGTTGCTTTTCTCTCTCTCTCTCTCTCTCTCTCTCTCTCTCTCTCTCTCTCTCTCTCTCTCTCTCTCTCTCTCTCTCTCTCTCCTCTCTTTTTTCTTCTTCTCCGTCCAGAATGCATCTGATTCTTCCCTGTTGCTGAACGAAGAAACAGACCTTGACTACACAGGTCGAAAGCCTTTTCCTTCCTGTTCCTCAGCCTGCACCTCTCAGTGAAAGGAGGGAACCTCTCGGGGAGGTCGTAGAGTCCTGAACGCGAGCAGGGGACCAGCTTTCCTCATTCGGCATGGGAAAGTCCCCCGGCATTCTGTCTTTATTTACTTACTTGGGCTTTTAATTCCGAGAGCCTAATAATATCTGGGATTGGACTGTCCGCGGCCTACGTGTTTCTGTGACCTTAAAGATAACAGAGAAGCTTAGATGGGAAATGGAATTCAAGCGCCAGCTAATTTTAAAAACATAACTAAAAACTCATTCCCGAGGGGGGAAAGGCAGTTTCTGTAAGCACAGGCTGAACAGGTTTTTTAAATTAATAACTAGCCTTGGTATTTGCTAAATGATGGTCATATGAGGATGCGTGCCTAGTTATTAAAAACAGCAGGTGCCCAAGGTGAGACTATGTGTTTCATGATTTGAAGTCACCTGTCAGCCCTGCCCTATGCCTTTCTGCCCTCTGGGGTCTCCAGAGTCCAAAGAGAATCAGAAGCTGGCTCAGGCAGCCACACTGGCCTTGTGGAGGAAGGGGATTAAAAGCAAAATGACCTGCTTAATGCCAATACCCGGGTTCTGCCCAATTCTGACCACTTCCCTACATGGTCGTTAAGGCCATCTTTGAGAGAAACTTCAGTGATTTATTCAAACCACAAAGTGTCAGGGCAGGGACAGAACTGAGGTTTCTCTAACCCTTGGTGGAGTGGTGGTGATCCAGGTTGCTACAGTCCTGTAGAGAAGGGGTTCCATTCTGGATAAAGACTGTCTGCAGCAGGGTTTTGGTTACAGAGCAGGGGCCTTTTGCTACTGGAAAAATCCCAGAGCAATCTCCACAGACCTTCATGCTCAACTCTATGGAGATAGCCCCACCCCCACCTATCAGCACAAAGTACTTTGCAAGTACAGAGAAAGTGTACTTGCCAGGTAAGTGACCGGTCACTCCTGTAATCTCATCATTGGAGGGCTGGAGCAGGAGGATGGCTAGTATGAGAACACAGCCTGTGAGCATTCTAGACTAGCCTTGGCTTCATACTGAAACCTGGCAAAATCGTTTTTCTTTTTCCTTTTAGAATTTTCCAGATTATAAGTCAGGAGCTTTCATCTGGGTTCTATGTATGATGTGTGTCACTGAGCATGCTACCAAACCTCCTTCTCCTCTGAATGCAACTAATACCTCTCCTGTTTGTCTCACAGAGTAGGGTGGGGCCCAAAGGATTTAAATGAAGAGCTCTTCAAACACACAGCTGTATTAGCAATCTCCCAGGGTTATGAGGTCCTGCTATAACCTCAAAAAAATAAAAGAAGTAATTTGTAGCTGAAGTTTTCCTGCAGTAATTGGTAATAATAATAATAACAATAATAAACCATTGTACAGATTTGGGGGGGGGCGCTCTTACGAGTAAGATATGAGCCTGTAACTCTGTTTCTAAACATGAAAATCCTGGCTACATTAACAATAACAATGAAACATGGCTGATGTGATTTTATCATAGAATATGATGAACAAGATTGCTAGATACAGTAATAAAAACAGTAAGGGCAATGGCACGACAGATTGGTGCTAAGCCCTTGAAACACACTTCAGCTCTTACATTAACTCCGAGAGAAAAGTACTGTTGTTACGAGGGCCACTGTACAAATGAGACACAAGGTCATTTGGTTACATCAGTCCCAGACAGCACTACTTTACACTCAGGTGAACTGGCCCTGAACACCTAAGTGTGTCATTTCCCAATTCTCTCCCTCTTGCCATGCTACATTTTCAAGCTGATGAACATGTCTACATCACTATGCATTTATCCCATGGTAAAGTGGAACTGGAGCTTGGGTCTCCTTACACTCAAAATGATTCTATGGATACACAACTGTTGCCCATTTCACCAGGCCTTCAGCCTCCTCTGGACACAGACTGCCTGGGCTTACATATTGATTGTGCCACATCAGACAAGTTCCTAGAACCTCATTGAGCTAGAGGATCCCCTAATGAAGAAGGAATAGAGTCCACCAGTACAGGTCTTGGGCAGCGAATACTGGGGAGATGGGCATGGGAATCTACGACTGGCTTGAGGGTCAGAAGGAAGTAAGTGATGAAGGGGAACAGAAGAGAGAAAGTAGGGACAGGTTAGAAAAAGGGGGTCCTTAAGCATTCGACCCATAATGAGATCTTCACTGTGATCGTCCCCAGAGATCTCAGTAATGGTTCTGATGCCCTGGAGAAAAAGAGGAGGGCATGTCATATGATAGAATGTTGAGAGGAAACCTCAAAAGGCCTGATGGACAGGGGGGTGTCCAAAGAGGAGACACATCTGGACCAATACACACCTCACCAAGGCAGAGAAAGATCACAATCCCTGGGAAAGGAGAATGGCCGAGGAGGACATAGACGTCACTGTGAAGGAGCTGCATGTCAGGGTGCAGAACTCCAGGCCCATTTTCCTGCCCATAGTGATAATACCCCAAAGGAGATGGTGGCAGATTTATAGGGTACTCAGGCTCTTGGTTGGTCATCCCTAGCATGTTCTCATGCCTGGTAGAAGTCCTCTATCCCATTGGCTTTTTCCTCCAAAAGAAAGGCACAACTACATTGTCATGAGCCATTGGGGACCAAGTTCCTGGATTTGGTCTCTAGAGATGATCTCTAGTTCTTAGGTATTTGGTAGTAGCAGGTAGTGTCATTTACCACTTCCCTGTGGTCTCTGTTTGGGGAATTTTCTTTTTTATTTTTATTTTTTTTTCTGAGACAGGGTTTCTCTGTGTAGCTTTGGAGCCTTTCCTGGATCTCACTCTGTAGACCAGGCTGGCCTCGAACTCACAGAGATCCACCTGGCTCTGCCTCCCGAGTGCTGGGATTAAAGGTGTGCACCACCACCGCCCGGCCTGTTTGGGGAATTTTTTAACTAAAGAGTATTGAGATTTAGGGCAAAAACATCCATTTAAGTAACTAGAAATGGGGAAAAGGTCCTGGTATCTATTCCTGTAAATCCTCAAGATGGGAAAACTTACAGTGGCTACATGTAGAATTAATAAACAATGGAATTCTAAAGGGGTAGCCTGTGGCTCTCTGCAAAATGCCTTACCTCCTGAGAGGAGGCAAGGACTCTATCCATGTGAAGGTCTTCATGGACTTTTGTTCCGTTTGCTCATCAGTAAAATGCTTGACTGGAGTTCAGGGATCAAAAGATTCACTTGACATCAGTACAATGTGTGTTAAGTGAGACCTAGTGGCTGTTAGCGCATGTGTAGAAAGCATAAGGAATATTAAGTAAGGAATTCCATGGTTCAAAATTTCAAACACCGAAGTAGAAGGATTTAGAGCCAATTCAGTTTCAAATTCTCCCATCCCACTCCCAAGGCCATACCAGGTTATGTTGGAACAATGCACAGAGATATCCTTTCAGTTATATTTATATATAATATATATATATATATATAATCAGAATGGTTAAGAGTTAAAAGAAAGTTAATCATAATTCCATTCTCACCTACAAAAAATAACAATAGTCAGTCATAGTGGTACATGCTGTAGTCCAGGTCAGCCTGGGCTACATAGTGAGATCCTGTCTCAAAAACAAAACAAAACAAAACAAAACAAAACAAAACAAAACAAAAAACAAAAAAGCAAAACAAAACAAAAACCCAAACAAACAAAAAACAATGAACCAAACAAAAGTTGGCAGTAGTTTAATATTGTTAGATACCAAGCCAGGGTTCCAATTCTCTCATTTGCCTTCCAAATGGGCTTTTACAGGTGTTTTTTCAGATCAGGGTCCAAACAAGGTTAACACCTTGCATTTTGTTGCTCAGGTAAGAACTTAACCTGTCTGCCAAGGCTGGGAGCTCGGCCAACCCAACTAGAACCGTGGTTCCCCAGAATCTTTTGAGCATTGCATCACCATGATAGACAGACATTTAGTCATTGTTCCAGTTCCCTGCTCAGAGTGTGAAGCCCACACAGGAGGGATGCTTCCTGGGGACACACATGGGGTAAAAGACTGGGTATCGCCATTGTTGAGTTCTAGTTTACTATTAATGTAGGCATGGATCACACATGCAAAGCGCTTACTCTTCCACAGAACTGCATCCCCAGCCCTAAGGTGGCTTCCCCACTTTTCTCTCAGGGATCAGAGGATTCCTTCGGTCTGGTCTGTTTGACTTTTAGGTCTTCCAGAGGATCTAGGGTTGCCAGGGTTAGGGTAGGAACACTGCTCCAATACTGCATTTAATAGTGATTTTAATCCAGAACTCCCAGACAGAACCTTCTCTATTCTGGAAACCCATAGATACATACCATTGTGCCTTCTCAAAGGTGCTCAACTTATTATATTATTATTACTCTTTTTCAGACAGTCATTGGTATAATTCAGAGTATGAAAAAACACCAGCTTTGGTGCTCAAGATTTATATTTGCTAAGCATAGACACAAAAATTTTAAAAATCAAGTCTTTAAAAAAACAAACAGCCAGGTGGTAATCGCCCATGCCTTTAATCCTAACCCCCCCACCCCCACCCACACACACACACCCCAAAAAAACATGCACTAAGAGGAATAGGGTAACAAAAATACCACAACCATATGCTTCTCCCTAAATATTCAAAGTTAGAGAGACTGATTCCTACATGAACCCAGATTGGGTATGGGAGTTTGTTTATATCTGTGATCCTAATTTTTGGGAGGCTGAGGAAGAAGAATCACAAGTTTGAGCCAGCCTAAGCTATAAGTTTGAAACATTGTCTCAAAAAAGCCAAAACCAAAACCAAACAAACAGAAAAGATTTATACATTCCAGTCTTCTATGCTTTTCCTTTGTAATTAAAATTTTATTTATTAATTTATTATTTATTTTGCATGCATCTATGCTATAGCATGTGTGTGGGGGTCAGCAGATAAGTAGTGGGAAATGGCTCTCTTCTTCCACCATGTGGGTACCAGGGATTGAACTCAGGTTGCCAGGCTCTGCAGCTGGCACCTTAACCTGCTGTGACAACCAGCTGAGTCAGGACTTGATGTAACTTTAATGAAACGTTCAGACCTGTATTTACTGATGCATTGACTTTCCCCAGTGCCTCTAGACTATGCATGGTAAGCAGCGAATTTTGTTGACGATATCCCTCTTTGCCTCTAACTTTTCTCCCTTCTGGTGTTCCACTGTACTTGTACCGTCACATGATTAGGGAGGGTGTAGTCTGTCTTCATACTCCACGCTTCTTTCCCAAACTGCCTGAAGGCTGACTGTTTTCTTTCTCTTACAGCATTTCATGTAGGCCCAAGCTGACCTCCCTGTGTAGCTGAGGCTGACCTTGAACTCCTAGCTTTCTGAGTGATACCCAGTTTATGCAGTCCTAGGGAATGAACTCAGGGCCTCTTGGGTGGCTCCAAGCTCTCTACTGATTGAGCTACATCCCCAGCCCTGAAAGTTGACTCTTGGAATTGGAAACTCATCTATTTACTTTTTTGTTAGTATGTAATTTTACTTTAATGCTACTATTAATAATGTTAAGATCACATCCTTACTAATCAAGTCCAGGGTCATGACCCCTAGGCCTCTCAAAAGAGAATATTTCCAGTGCCAAGTCAGATGGATTTTCATTACTTATACTTAACATTAATTCTTTGTCATTTGTTCAATCTTATGTCACTTTTAGTTTGCTTTATATTTAGATCTTGGATGGTTTTCTTTCTTTTTCCTTCTCTCCCTCCCTCCCTTCCTCCCTTCTTTCCTTTCTTCCTTCTTTTGAGACAGATCTCACTGCATACCCCTGACTGGCCTACAACTTGCTATGTAGACCAGGCTGGTGTCAAACTCACAGAGATCTCTGCCTGTCTCCACTTCCTGAGCACTGAGTGCTCATCTTGTTGCTGTTTATTTAGAGACGGGGTCTCACTGTGTAGCCCTGGCTGGCCTGGAGCTCACTATGTAGACCAGGCTAGCCTTGAACTCATAGAGATCCACTTGATTCTGCTGGGATTAAAAGCATACCTGGCAGATCTTGGATTTTTAAAAACCAATTCTTCCCCTAGTTTCCAGTCACCTTTATTTTCCATTACATTACTTTTTTTTTTTTCTTGGTTTTTTGAGACAGGGTTTCTCTGTGTAGCCCATGCTGTCCTGGAACTTGCTTTGTAGACCAGGCTGGCCTCAAACTCACAGAGATCTGCCTCCCAACTGCTGGGATTAAAGGTGTACACCACCACTGCATTCTTATTTTCAGCCTATGAATTGCATTATCTAGTTTACAGAGACTTGCCCTAACCTTCCTCTTCACACTCTTCTGTGACTTGTTCCGGTGTGGGCTGGTGGTGTCCAGGCTGTGCCTGTCAGTCACCTGAGACTCCCTATTCTCTTAGAACCTAGATAGTCTTTCTCCCTCCATCTTTGTTGTGCTGGAGTATACCCTGGAGTGATTTCCTAAGAAAGGACATGCAACCATTTGAACCCTTTCCTTTCTGAAAACCCTTATGTTGTCTGTCGGAACAGGGTCCGAGAACGGAGTCCTGTGAGGAGAACTCTGAGTGCTTGTGAGAACACTCTAATAAGATAGAAGTCTTGTGACCTCAGTTTCTTCAAAACCTGGAATTGTTCTTGGAATGTGCTTTCCTGCCCCTCCCTGGTGGAGCAGAGAGGAGTGAGTTTACATCGGATTATTCATTACAAATGGCTATTATTATTTGTTTATATGTCTCCATGGAAAACATGTTTTGGCTTGTCCGTGTGATTGCACACTTTACTGGTGTGGTTCTCCTTAACCCACAGAGTATAAATTGTCCGATGCTCTGAATAAAGTTGGCTGTTGCATGAGACTTTAGTCCACCTCATTCATGGGCTCCATTCCCCCAGGTCCTACCATCCCTATAGTAGTGACAGTCTGTGCCCTGACTCCTACTTATCTGCAGGTGAGCTGCTTTGTCTCTTGAGACCCTTACCAGCTACACTTTCTACTTGGCATTTCAAGCTTTTCCCAGGATGTCTAGTGGAGGGTCTTTGTCATTCATCACCAGCTGCTCTCTCAGCAGTCTCTCTGATATTAAGACAACCCTTTGTTTCACTCTAGGAGACGTTTGTGTTTCTTGGGTAATTTATTTTAATTATTCTGTTTTTCCCCCCTGTATTTCTAAGATTGCTCTTAGTTAAATATTGGCTTATCTCCCATATCTTTTTTATTATTTTCCTCCCATATTTTCTCTTTTTTGACCATATACCTTAAAGGATTTTAATTTTTTTAAATTTGTTTTTGAGACAAGTTCTTCCTCTGTAGTTCTGGGTGGCCTGGAACTTGCTTTGTAGACCAGGCTGGCCTTGAACTCATAGATATTTGGCGTCCTCTGTTTCCCCAGTGCTGAGACTAAAGGCGTGCACCACCATGTCCTGAAGGATTTTAAGTTTTTAATCCTTATGTTTTATTTCACCAACTATATTTTTAAATTTCCAAGAACTTAGTCTTCTTAAAATCTTGTTTTTTAGAATGTATTGTGTTAGGCAAGGTCCTCTAAGTGGAACAGAATGATACAATATACACATATATTTTTAAAATAAGGTTTACTACAATGGTTTCCAGAGTGTCCAGTCTTTTGACATTGGACATGGCATTTTCCTCTACAAAGTTTATAGGAGAACTGTGCAATCAAGTTACCAAAAAATGTCAAAAATCCCATAATGTTAAATAAGTGAGTTTATAATTTTGTGTCTGAAGAGACATTCATAGCTATCCTTGGTGCATGAAGCCGAGGGCCCGTTGGATACCTCCTAGGGGCTGGGTAGCTCATCCACATCTGCAAACTAGCTAGGGTGAGAAGCTGAACTGCTCAGTCACTGGCAGAGCTGACTGACTTCATAGTCTCAGCGGGGCACTGAAGGCATGGGGAGTTCCTGGAGAGTTGCTGGTCTTCAGTGGTTTAGAAGGCTGAAGAGACTGACATCAGCTGAGGCAACAGCATCATCAGCTGTAGGATGGAGGCACTCACCAGCAAGAAGCCAAGTGAAGCAGGCAAGCAAAACTACTTTTTTCTCCAGACCTCTTTGTATCTGTGCCACTTTGTAAAGGGTGGTGCCCACTCTAGAAAAGAGTCTTCTCCCCTCAGTCAATCCTTCCCAGGATGCCC
The DNA here is from genome assembly GCF_903995425.1 of Onychomys torridus. Lineage (NCBI taxonomy): Eukaryota > Metazoa > Chordata > Mammalia > Rodentia > Cricetidae > Onychomys > Onychomys torridus. The sequence continues at coordinate 18,664,788 of NC_050463.1, forward strand.
TTCCAGAGCCACCAAGTGGACACTCACAATTAACCATCCCAGTTATCTTCCCAACCCTGAGACTCTTCAAGAGATTTACAAGTTATTTGTTTCCTAAATTCTAATTTATTTTCTTCATTATCTTTTGAGTTGCTGGGGGGGGGGGGTGAAGCTCAGGGTCTTACACATGCCAGGTGAGCACTCCGGCACTGAGTCACGTGCCCAAGCCTGGTTTATTTATTTTTTTCATGTTCTTTGCAAGTTTGCACCGATGATGTCCTCTTTGGTGGAGTCTTGATGTTAATGGAGTGGATTTGCTGTGTAATGGTGTGACACTGTCCTTGCACGGACTTCCTTGAACCCCTGAGGTCTTCTGGGCTAGATGCCTTCCATCCTTCCGAGCCTCCTGCATTTCTTCTTCCGTTCTGTCCTTCAAGCACCTCTTGGTTTGACACATTCTAGAAACTTGCTGACACATCATAGTTGGTGGCCGTCTCTCTTTACCGTTATGAGTACTTTTCGAATTCTACAATCCATATTTTTCATGCACTTATTATTATTATTGTTGTTGTTGTTGTTATTGGCTGTGATTGCTTTATCTTTCAATGCCTTGATGTCATTGAGCCTGGAGATCTGCCCGAAGTCCCAGGAGCTTGTTATTCAGATATCCAGTACCACAACGTCTTGTAGGGGCATACATAACCAAGGCTTGGTTTTCTCCAGTTTCTCCTTTTCAGGTCTGTAATCCCATGGGACAGAACAAAAGTGGCCGCTTCCTTGAACATGCCGTGTTACCCTTTCCCAGGGGGCCTGAGGTACTCCGCAGTACCTGTCCTCTTCAGCTGCTGCTGCTGCTGCCCCAGCCGGGCTCAGTCCTCAGGTGCCCCTCATATCTGCCCTCTAGCATCCCGACTCAGAGAAGCCTTTGCTTTTACCCTCATGGAACAATTCCTCTTTCCTTTCACAGCGCTCACCTTGGCCTGTAATCCCTGGAAAGCTGTTTCTGCTCCCTTTGACATCCTAAGTGCTTGAGCCCAAGCCCTGACATACACCGGGTACCTAGTCAACACCTGTGGAATGAATGAGTAGCGTCAAGATGGCTAGGAGAGAAACATTCCTTCAGCTAAGGACAGCTTGGGAAGTAACCCGGTGTGCAACTCACATCCACACCCCACCTCAGAGGCCTTTCCCTTGGCTTTAGCTTTGGCCTGTCCTACACCTTCCCAAAGCTTTTGCCTACAACTCCAGCTCCACCCGTTGGAAGCCTGGTGGTCCCAGAAGGAGGTCCCAGAGGCAGCCTGCAGGGTGTGAAACCCATGTGGCTTCTGGCCACCCACATCTTCTGTTGGGCCTTTGAGAGCAAGTAGACGTGTGTGACTTGTCTCTCTCTGGACAAGGCCCTTGAAGCCTGGAAGGATGGACACAAAACTCACCCAAGGGGCCAGTAAGGATTGATTTTCTTAGCCTCGGCAACAGACACTCCCTCACCCCGGGGATGGGCGCCCAGGCTACCCAGACAACCGATGGTTGCTGAGAACAATAGAGCCCCACACCTCAGCTACCTTCGGGTTTGAGGCGTCCTAGTGGCCGAGGTTCTTATTAAGTTTGGGATTACCATGTGTAAAGCACAGTCTGGATTTTGTTTGCTCTGTCCTGTAACCTGCCTTTCTCAATACCCAGTCAGAGCTGCGGTTAATCCACTGACCCTGGGCTTAACCGGCAGGTGGCCAGGAGGCCCTACCAAATTCCTTTTGGCCCCTTTGTTACCTGGCCGTGGAGAGAGAGAGTTCTTGTTTGGGAAGTGTTTCTCCTCCCGCCAAACATTTTCGGTATTAAGAGTCTTTTGTCACCATAAATCTGAAGCAGGGGGATTATGACAGGCAGGTTGTCACCAGATTATTTCCTCCAGAGGATAATGGGGACAGTTTGGGAGCTGGGCTAATGAAACCTTTATTCTGGGGGACAATGCCATTTCCATTAAATTACAGCTCAAGTCTTCACAATACCCCAGAACAAACCCAATTTGAATATTTAATTTAGGATAGAAGGGACTGAGTAAACACCCTCGCCTTCAGCTCCTCTCCCAGCACACCCGAGAGTGCCCGGGCTTGTGAACGTCAGCTCAGCAACTTCACAGGTGGGAAGGTTCCAGGCCTCGGTAGCCAGGTGTTTACAGAGTGTTACCGTTCTAATTTGTTAAACTTCTAGGAAGTGAATACCGATCAGATAAGCAACCAACTCAAGTCCTCTTCCAGCCTTTGGTAGGCAACGCTGCCTTTAGTGCAAGGTCTTTCCACCGGCTCCTGAGCCAGCACTGCAAGGGGGCAGGGTGGGGGTGGGGGAGTACACAATGACCTACGACAGTCCTCTGGGAGCTGTGCCCTGTGTCACCCAACACACACAGCACCCTCCTTGGAGACGTTCCTTAGAGATGCTCTAAAAGAAATGTCTGAAGATACCTGGAGGGAGGGGGAGGGGGGAAGCAGGCTGCAGTGACGTCGAACACCCTGAAAGGGAACGGAATTTTCTGTACCTTCCTTCCTTGTCTACTTGGCAACCAGGCAGCCAGGCGACAGGCTGTGAGATGGAGTTGTGTGTGGGCTCTTGTGCAGAGAGGCTCTGTCACTCTCCTGGATCGTCGGCAGGGCTCCCTTCCTCTCCTCACAGCACCTTAGCTAGGACACCTTTGGTTCACCGTGAAGCCCCCATCTTTGCTCGGTCCCCCCCCCCCAGAGGCAGTGGTCAGTCACACCCACTGCTGCTTCCCTGTCCTAGATAGTTAGCTTAGTCTTTCTTTTTCCGGGTCTCCACACACACAGCAGAGCTGAGCAGCAGCCGCTTAATCGCTCTGGAAGACGGTGACTCATACCAGCACACCTCATTTCTCTGTCAAACGTTTGCTTCCTATCTACCCAGAGAAGAAAAGGAAGGGAACATGGAAAAGAAATACCTTTTGGCTTTGCTGCCCTGGTGAACCTTCTGCCTAGGCTCTGCCCAATTGAGCAAGACACAAATGACCCCATGCCCAGCAGCAGCTGCTGGCACCCGGGTGCTTAGCATTACTGCAGTACTGGTAGCCTGGCTTCTGGCACCCTCCCAGAGGCTAGTGATCGGGCCTCAACACAAAGGCAACATGGATACTCACTCTAGGGGTTGGGGATCCGACTCAGTTGGAGTGCTTGCCTAGCACGCCCGAAGCCCTGGGTTTGATAGGGAACACCACAAAACCACCAGGTGGGGTAGTGCATGCCAATAATCCCAGGACTTTAGAGGGAGGCAGAGGCAGGACCACCAGAATATCAGGTCATCCTCAGCTGCATAGTGAGTTTGAGGCTAGCCTGTGCTTCAGGAGACTCTGGCTTGTTTTTGTTTTGTTTGTTTAAAGAAAAAAAAAAAAAAGGCTCATTTTAAGCCAGGTAGAGGGGCTGCATGCCTTTAATCCCAGCACTGGGGAGGCAGAGGCAAGGGGATCTCTGAGTTCGAGACCACCCTGGTCTACAGAGCAAATTCTAGGACAGCCAGAGCTACACAGAGAAACCAAAAAAAAAAAAAAAAAAAAAAAAAAGCTGATTTTAGGGACCAGCCAGCTGGGCCACCCCAACCACTGACTACTTGAGGTGCTGGGAAAACAGAAGGAAAGTACAGCCAAAGGTCCTTTCTGAGCAAGTGGTATGTGTGTGTGTGTGTGTGTGTGTGTGTGTGTGTGTGTGTGTGTGTTTTATACACACACTCAGTGTGTGGTAAGGAATGAAGTTCTGGCACTGCTTGAGCAAGCAGCCAGCCCCCACTACATGTATGGTTAGATGAAGCTGTCCCTGGAGGTGGGCCTGTACCTGGTGGAGCGGACGGTGTCTCAGCCGCAGCTTTAGAATCCTTCACTCAGACAGTGGTCAGCTGTCTGCTTGCTCTAGTGAGGTTTCCAGCCTACCACCAGAGCACAGGTTAGCTTTGCTTAGATTCAGCCAGAGGCCTTCTTCCCAAGGTGGCCCTCCTCTAAGCCAAAGGACCACAGACAGAGTAGCCAGGTTTCATTCTGGCACATGGTGTCTGTCCTCCACTGAATTAGTACGAGGGCAGAAATGGTCAGGCAGTCCACTGGGCCTCTCTGTGGACTGAGCGCTCACTTCTCTGAACTCCAAGTGACTCGGGCATCAGATCCTCAGTGTCACTGGCCTATGGAGGAGGTAACATGTGGGAACATAATAGTGTGCCCCAGTGTGTATCTGCCTTCCTTCTGGTTCCTTCCTGTGTTCACTTGCCATTTAGGGTCCTTGGAATCAGCCCCCATTAGCCAATGGGATCTCTGAAGACAGGTTTTAAGGTTGCTGTGGGGAGGCATGTGACATTTCCATCAGTTTTTTAATGCAGCTCAGGAAAGAAGTCCATCCCTCTGGATGTCCTGGCCATAAACTGCCATAAACCGCTGTGGATACAGTGTCTCCCACAAGCCAGGTATTAGGAGGCCTCAGTGGCTTGCTTGGGAAGCGCCCTGTCCTCATAGGGTGAGCACTCTGGAGTTCATGAATCCAGGGAAAGGTCCAGCCTCTGGCACTCAGGGGACTTTGCTTCCACGTGTGCCTCTGCCAGCCCAGAAGCATAGTCACACTGAGGCCCCAACTCTTCCTGATGAGGACTGGTCTCTGTCCAGTGCATGCTCCTTTCTCACACTCTGAGCCTCCACCCTGTCATTGTCACCCACCAGAACCACTCTGGGAGCCTCTTCCCAAGCCTTCTAGTTTGTCTACTTCCTTCACAGTAAACAGAGGGAGCTTTTACACATAAACATCAGACCATATCATCCCTCTTGAGATCCTCCCAGGGACTTCCATTCAAAATAAAGTCTTCACCATGGCCTGCAAGGGATTGCATACTCTTTCACATACCCCTCCTCCCTCACACCATAGGCCTAGCACTCACCACTCTTTGCCTCCTTAGACAGGGCTTCCTAACCTCATACCTCACGTCACTTCCCTAAGCATCAGCTCTGTATTTCTGGTCCTCACTGACCCCACCTAAGACACACTGGTTTTATTTGTTGACAAATCAGTGATTTCTCATCTACTCCTGGAACTCACAGCAATCCTGGCTATGGCACCAGTCATGTCTGTGGGATAACTGAATGCATGGATCTTTTCCTCACTCTAACCATCTCCTCTGCTGGGTCACTCTGAACCTGTCCCTGCTCCTCAGCTTTGTGTCCTTGATATGGCTCCTGTCCCTGGGCTGGGACTCCCCAGGTTCCAGTCTTCCTCCTCTGAATAATGTAATCTAACCACCAAGGGCCACACCTTTCACAGGATCTTTAAAAAGCATGTATGAAAGGATATTTATATGTAATATATATTTAACAATTTATTTTTGTTTTATGTGCATTGGTGTTTTGCCTACATGTATGTCTGTATGAGGGTGTCAGATCCCCAGGACTGAAGTTACAGACAGTTGTGAGCTGCCATGTGGGTGCTGGGAATTGAACCAGGGTCCTCTGGGAGAGCAGCCAGTGTTCTTAACTGCTGAGCTCTCTCTCCAGCCCCTTAAAATATATTTTTTTATTAATTTTTGAGAATTTCATACCATTTATTTTGATCATCTTTACTCCTTCCTCCCCCTAACTCCTCTTCATGCAACCCCCATCTCCCAACAACAAAGATAATTTTTATATGTATAGGGGTTTTGTCTGCATGTATGTATGTGTACCAGGTGTGTGCAGTGCCCCTGAAGGCCAGAAGAGGGCATCAGATCTCTGAAACTAGAGTTATAGACAGTGGAGATCTGCTATCCGGGTACTAAGAATTTAACCTGGGTCCTTTGGTAGAGCAGTCAGTATCCTTAACCACAAGTAATCCCTCCAGCTCCCCAACTTAAACAAACAAAAACCATATTGAGTCCAATTTGTGCTCATACACTCCTGAAGCATGGTCAACCTACCAGGGGCCCTTAAAAAAACAACTGATGTTTCCTTGCTCAGAAGACATCAATTACTAATAGCATAGTTAGGGGTGAGGAACTGCCAGCTCCTCCCATGCCCCTCCACACTAGACTTGGCTTGATCTTATACAGGCCTTGTGCAGGTAACCTCAGCTACCAATTTTAGTGCAGAAGTCCTGTCCAGAAAGATAGTTTCCTGCCTGTCCCCCTGTTCTACCTCTGGCTCTTACAATCTCCCCACCTCCTTTTCTGAAATGGTCCCTGACACCCCGGGGCTTTTTCCTGGGGATATTTGAGGCCATGTTCTGTGGGAGCCCATGTTCAGGTTTCCTAGTGGCTTTACCCAGTAGGTCTGCATGGAGAGGGTGACTGGACCACAGGTCTGAGTGCAGGTGTCTGAGATGGTCTGCACTAGGCTGTGCTGGGGGAGGTCTTTTGCTCTACCCCTTGGCACTTCTATAAATACTCTGGGGCAGAGACATTTGGGGCCGGCCCAATGGACTAGGTTCTAGGCCCTCTCAAGGCTATCCCGTATTTTCTATCTTTATCTCTACTCTAAATCCTTCTGTCTACTATTTCCTGCTGCTCACACTCAAGAGCCCTCTGGAGAAATGTGGGAGTGGTGGGTAACCCCTCCACAAGGTTCTGCCTGCTCTACTAAACTGTAAGCATGATGTGGGAGGGACCTGGCTCTGTCTCATTCCCGGACTCCGATGTAGCTACATGTACCCTGTTGAATGATGGCAGTCACTTGGATCCAGGGAACACCGAGATGGGTGAATGGCTTTTTGACCCTTGGCTCCTCCCATATCTGCTCCTATCTCTTCTTCTTAGGGCACCATTACTTCATCCAGGTTTCCAGTGTCCCTCTCCTATCTCATTCCCAAACGCCATGACAGCCTATTGTAAGGTCTTGGGCACCTAGACCTTAAGAGGATGCTCTCTCCCAAGGATGCTTCTTCAAACAAATGTCCCTGGGTGACGGGCCATATGGTCAGGCTCCTGGGAGAATTTTACTACTGATGACCTTGCATCTCTTAGGTTCTTTTCCCGAGTGCCCTCAGAACGGATGTTCCTATGTATCACTGATGTCTTGAAACAGAGTGGAAGAGACTCTGGGAGCTTCAGGAAGAGAACAGATATGGACTCCACCCAGTCCTAGCCTGCCACAGCCGCCTCTGTCTGAGCGCATAAGAGGATCTGACAAGGCTTCAGGATCTGAAGACCCCATTTCCACACTCCACCATCTTGCCCACTGGGAAGTGCCAGTGGCAGAGTACCCACTGCCCTGGGTTTGTCCTCTTCTGCCTCTGCACAGTCCAGGCCTTGAGAGCATGGTTGGAAAGGGCAGATCAGGCCTTGAGGGTGGGGTGGGAAGAGGCCAAAGGAATTAAGTTCCCACAGCAGGGAACTCAGACTTTCCCACTGACCCACCGTACGTAGCTTCACCTGAAATTTTATGAGGAAGCCACAAGAATCCTGCTAGTTCCTGACTAAATGCGCACGTGGGGTTGATTGGCTTTCACCAGGACTCCTATATTAGGGGAATCTTTTCCTCCTCCTCCTCCTCCTCCTCCTCTTTTTTTCCCCTGGTTTTTGGAAATAGGATTTCTCTGTGTAACAGCTCTGGCTGTCCTAGAACTTGATCTCTAGACCAGGCTGGCCTCGAACTCACAGAGATCTACCTGCCTCTGCCTCCTGTGTGCTGGGATGAAAGGCGTGCACCACCATGACTGGTCTTGAACTCTCCACTTCTAATATGCTATCAGCATTCACAGTGACATTTGACAAGTGGACATTTGGGCTGGAGGTGTAGCTGAGTTGGTAGTACACTTGGCTCAAGGCCCTGGGTTCAACCTCCTTGCCTACTCACCTCTTTAGGAGGCTGAGCCACACTGACCTTCTTACCCTCCCTCAGAGCTAGCCTTTGGGTTCCCTGTGGGCACTCAGTCCTCTACCATTATCCCTTGCATGACCAGCCCCTTCTCACAATGGCAAGCCCCCATGAAGGAGGTTTTCACTGACCATTCTCCTTGGGGCCCCTCTCTAGTTATCCCTACCAACTGGACCTTACCTGTTCTTCATAGGCTTTATTGCCATGCATAATTAGTTTACAATGCACTGGCACGTCTGTTTAACTCTTCGAGTTGCTTGTAGAGAGCCATTTTACCTTTCTCACGGGCCCCCACACATAACAGAGACTCGGGTTCACCTGTAGATCTTGGACCTGTGCCATAATACCCAGCACACAGTGGGGCTAAGTGGATACAGATGGAGAAGCTCGGGTACCATCATCCTCCTATCTCTTCTACAGTGGGATCTGAGACTGCCCCCCACCCCCCACCCCCAGCCTTCAGCTTAGGGAAGAGGAACATGAGACCTTGAACAGTACTAATTAGTTATTCTCTCGGGGCAAGCTGATGCCTGACAGCATCTTGATGGTAGTAGAGAGACGAAGGCTCCCCAAGGAGCCCCAAATCTCTGGCACTCACAGGAGGGGTTTTTGTTTTGTTTTGTTTTTCTTTTTTTGTCTTGAATACCTCAGAAGGTAGCCTAGAGTGAGACTTCAAAGCATTTCCTTCTCCTCCCCGCCCCCAGTGTTCCAGAAGAGAGACTAGATGCTCCAGAAAGCTCGCCTGGAATGGCCAGTGTGCCGCTGGTCTAGTCCAGAGCTCTTCTGCTTCTGTTCTCTTCTTTCTCTTGTCTTCTCTGGAGTCTTTCTCTTCCAGCAGCTTTCGAGCAATTTGCTTCTACAATGGGCTGGTTTCTGAAGGTGGGTGAGAGCTACCTCCTCTGCTGGGGTTTCCTAAAGGTAACTCAACCCATTTAGGCTAACTGTCACCATGATGGAAGTACCATCCAGGTCATAAAATTCGGCACTTAGACAGTGCCGCCTGCCAAAATGAAAACAAAGACCTCATCCATTCAAGTGCATAGTTCTGGGAAAGTCTCTAAATGAACTAAGCTTGCTTTTGGGCTTCTGCAGTTCCACTGCTGGTTAACTGAAGTATGGTCAACCCAGTATGTGGTTTTTGTGCTTAAAAGTTCATCCTGAGAAAGGCCCAGGGCTACACTGAGATCCCAAACACCTAGAGAAGTCACCGGCTGGCCAATAAAGACTTTCCATTGGCATAGTCTTCCCTGGCAGATGCCCCACAACAGTAGCTGGGTTCCAGAAGCCTGAAGAGATGGCAAACCTATGCACAGGCGATTTCCAAGCCCCTGATTGTTCTAATGCTCACTAATGTCTGGTTGGCCCGAGCAAGCAAAATTCAGAATCAAGGCACCAAATGAACATCATCATCTTGGTGGGACGAGTTGGGCATTGTTGTTGCCATTTTTCCTGCCTGTCTGCCAAAGTTCAGGGCCATACTTTTGTTTCCTGTGGAGAATACTGCAACCATCCTTTGGTATAGCTCAACTGTTGGGGTGCTAAGAAGGCCAGAGCAGCCAGCACCTGGCTGTGAGATGAGGTCCACGAGTTTGCAAGCTAGAGACCCTGAAAATTGTCACCCCATCCCTCCGAGTACTGGTATGAAGAGGAAACTGGCTGGACAGAGAACCAAGACCTGCAAAAAGCCAGGAAGTGCAAGCGGCTTCGTTTCCCTCCCTCTGCATCAGAGGACCGGAGAGAGACGCGCTCAAAAGAGGTCAGGGCTGCAGCCTCTGCGCCTAAAAATAAAGCCTGTGAAGGAAATGAAGGCTAATGCACCTGGAGGTGGAGCCACAGGTCAGGTGGGCAAAGCTTTTAAATGCACCATCTTCTATGGTCCTCAGTGGGGGATGGCCTGGTGACATTACCCCCCAAGCTCAAGGAGAGCGCCACCAGGAGCAGGCCCGTGGCAAGTCAGGACAGCAGTGGTCTGAACAGCCTTTTCTAACCCTGTCTGTCAAGCCTCCACATTTCTCACATTGAGAGGTTTGGAGCAACAAAACGGAGGCTTTGACGAAGCTGAGTCCTTGTTCTGGAAGGCAGAGGTGACTTTGCACACAGCGCTCCAACATTTTCTGACTCCCTCAGCCCAATTGTCACCATAAACCTGGCCTAGGTTCGCGAGGTGACCGCACCCACCAGGAAGGCAGCGGGGCTCTGAGCCCTACACCGAGGCGTTGCCAAGGCTGCTGAGGACTTGGGGAGACTTGGCCTGGAGGCCTTTTCCTTGTGGCTCCAGCCAAATTAAAAACCTCCTTACCAGCCATTCTCTGGAAGAGGCCTCTTCCTTGCTCCGCGGGGGGGGGGGGGGGGGGGGGGAGGCTGTGTTGCAGGGGATCTGTTTGTGGGGAGGCTAGGCCTCCCGGGGCTGGCGAGGAGGGGGAGTCTCAAGAATGGAAAGGGGCCCTACCCAGAAGAGATTGGCAGGCAGGGAGCGGGGGCAAAGTGCAGCCAGGTCACTGGGGGGGGGGGGGGGAGGAGAGAAATCTCCAAGTAAGGGAGTGAGGGAAAGTTCCACTTCCAGCCTCATTATGGAAGAGGCCTGAGCGGAGAGAGGCGGGAGAACTCGGAGCCAAGAGAAAGGGGAGGTGGGACGATGCAGAGCCCAGAAAGAGAGGTTTTTTAGGGTGCGCAGGCAGGACAAGGCGGCGCCTCCTCCGTCGGGATCCCCATTCCAAGACCAAGAAGCACATCTGCCCAGCGACTCCCGAAGAGGGGGAGCAAAATGCCCTATTAAGGGTGGGACGAATTGATTTTCCAAAGAAGCACGGCACCATTTCCTCCCAATGCCCTCTCTAGGCCTCCTTAATCTGCCCCGGAGGCAGCAGGTGACCTCTGCGCAGGCCCCCGAGGTGCCTTTGTTCCCGGCCTTCTGCGCCCGCCCGCCCGCCCGCCGCTGCCTGCACCTGCGCGGCCCGGGCTCGGGTCCACCCTCGGCTGCTCGCTCGCGGGGTGCACCAGGCATACCTTTGTACCTCGAAAGCCACCGCTCCTCCGCCTGTTTGCTCAGGGCTGGACAGTCACTAAGGGTTCCACTCTGACAGCGCTGGAAACCTACTCCCAAGAGGGATGGGGAGAGTGTGCCCCACAAACTTCATCTGGAAAGACCAGTTTGGGAGGGAGGGCTAGAAAGACCTGGTAAGGGCGGGCTAGAGCCTCTGTCCCTTTGGGCCCTTGGTCCTCAGATGCATCCTGCTGAGTTTTAATCCAATCCCTCTGAGGTCTGCTAATTTAATTGTGTAATGGGCACACCTGAGACATTCCCTTCCCTCTCATTAGGACATTTCTTAGCTAAAACACGAGACAAATGAGAATATTAACACAGGGAATTCATTGAAAGCGTTTTGCCATCGCTAGAACATCTGAGCAAGCAGAAGAAAACAGAACGGAGGCGTGGCGGGGCCTCCAAGTTGGAGACAGGCAAGAAGATCTCAAGTTCTTGCTAAGTGAGCTTGAGTTAGGCATTTAGCCTTTGTACATTAAATACCTCGTTTTTGTTTTTGTTTTTTTTTTTAAGGAGTGGGTCTCCAAACATTTATTATTCATGGTAGCAGGACAGCCGGTAAGCCACAGTGTGGAAACTAAAAGACTTCCCGTGCTAAAGGTTAACGAAAGTGTAATTTGAATCATGAAATCTTTATGTGTCTGCTCAATTTACACCGAAGGCTCATTAAAGATGCGGTTGGTCCCGGGGGCTGCGGGTGACGTCACAACGGGCATTTAAATGGGCGGGGTCAGGCCGCTCTGCATGTAATCCTTTAAAAATATAAAAGCCTTCCTCTTCCCTTCTCTGTCTCTCCAGCTGTAACAACTTCACCAACTGTCTGGGTTCCACCCCAAGGATTTCACAGAGAGAACACGTTAGAGGGAATCGGGAAGCAGAGAAAAGGTCACAAATAAGCGCCTCAGGAACAATGGGAGCTTTTCTCTATGCAGCAGTAGGAGAGTCGCTAGAAAAAACGGGAAAGGTATTAATCAGAAGTGGCTATAAATCCTCTGGAGTTTTGCTCTTATAAAACTCCTCAGAAAAAGTCTTGAAGGAAATGCAGGTCAAAGCCCAAAAAAGCTCTTGATCAGAGAGATTGCTGGAGGAAAAATCTTCCCAGACGCCGTTTAATAGGCAGCAATCACCCCGGGAGAGGGAAAGCCAAGTACGCTTGAAACACGGTTGCAATTCCTAATAGGTCTTGTCACACTTAAGGCTCTGCAAGCTCCATCCAACGAACAGCTGAAGCTAGCTGGCGATTCATAAAGCCAACAGTTTAAAGTTTATTATGATGAAAGCCCTTAATGACAGCCATCGCTAGGGACCCATCATTTATAAAGCTGGGCTGAGTATTAGACATGTAGCATGACCACCAATTTTATGTCACAATTGCTACCATAAAATGACCTTTGGTGATTTTTGCTGCATGTGGTGGACAGCTCTTCCTTCACATTAGTGCTCTGTGGCTTTCTTTGCAGACTATTATGCTGTCTAAAGCTTATTTGGCACTGTCGTGAGCCTCAACCCTGGTTATTACCCCAAAGGCCTGTCTTAAAAAAAAAAAAAAAAAAAAAAATCTCATGCTCTATTACGCCACTCCAATAATTTGCAGTTCTTACCAGCCTTGGGTCATGTAATATTTTAATGCAAATATGCTTTACTATTGCATTTTATTTATTTATTTATTTATTTTGCAAGTTTCCCATGTGTGATGCTGGCTTGTAGTTAGCTCACTGAAATCAGTCATATTCTCTGGTCAGGTCTACTGACCTGGTACTGTTTATTCTGATGAGTTAAAACAGTGCCAGAAGAAAAAAAAAAAAAGGTTAATTAAACTTTAGGTTGTTTTTTTTTTTTTTTAATCCCATGTGTGATGAGCCTACCCTAAGCAAAACCACCAGTTCTTACTCACGGCATCCAAGCCCAATGCAAATTTACATCTGAGTAACATTATTTAATTAGGCTCCCATTTGTCACCCTGCTTTGTGTAGTTAGAGAGTGTTTGAATACATGGCCACTTTACTGCTCCTATGTAAACTGCCGTTGAGAAAGTGGCCTGTCCATGCTACCTTTAAATTGTGTATATAATTTTATAAATGATATAAAATCTGCTTCTAGTCTCGGGGGAAAAAACAACCCACAAGCATGGCACACTGCAATTTTGGAAGGATTTAAAATATGTGATTTCTGCTGGTGCCCCCTGTATTGGGCTTTATATAAAGCTTTTCAATAAGGTAAATTGTTACATGACAAACTCATCTTCCAACCTTTATCATCTGCTGTCTGTGTTTAACAACAGGAGTCCCGCTCCGACCAAACTGTTGTAATGGCTGCACAAATTACTCAGCTGAAAGCTTTTCCCCAAACAAAACAGTATTAATCAGCAGTTCTCAGGAAGGTGCTAATTAAAAACAATTTTCTTCCTCAGTTTGCAGTACTAAAACCATCTTGACTTACAGTTTCCACTATACAGCTACTGTATTGGCTCACACTTCAGGCCTTCCATTAACTACTGAATCTCCTATTAGCCATTTTATTACATTTCTGTTTACAAGCTTGTTGACATTTTAAAAGTCACATTATGATCTGTTTTATCTACTAGAAAATGTATTAATTGAGAAGTCAGGGAGACAAAGAAATAAATAAATACAGATTCCAAATGCACAGACTTCCTGAGCAGGTTACACAGAAAGCCTTCAGCCACGGCCTGGGGAGCAAGCAGTCTGGATAAAATGGAATCTGAAAAGTCCAAGTGGCATTTCAAGCCTGATGGTTTGCCAGACATCCGTGGGCTGGGCTCCTTTCTAGTTTGGAAATAGTCCACTCAGGACAACAGGTTTGCTGTGGCTAAAGTCAGTCTGCCTTTCAAACTACTTTTCTTTTGCGAGACTACTCAATGTGATTATGACGTTTCCGTAGGCTGAAGACAGGACAGTTTGATCCATGGAGAATGCTGGAGCCACACCCTGGGGCCACACAGCCTAATGCTCCCACTAAGTGTGGTACTTATGCATATGTTCCATGGGACTCTCTTGACAGTGTGAACATCCTGCCCCTCCCCAAAGCCCACTGAAAGGGTTTGCCAGACAATACTTCCCAACTGTCTGGCATTGATGGAACCAAATCAAGTGCTGACGAAGTACGACGCCAAAAAAACCTACGGAAGCCGAGTTGAGGGAAGGAGACAGTCCATTCTTATCGAAACAAAAACATTAACACCCATCCCTTAGGAAAAGGTGTGCCCTACTTTGGTAGTGGGAAGAAGAAAAAGGAGGAGGAGGGGGAAGGAGGAGGAGGAGGAGGAGGAGGAGGAGGAGGAGGAGAAGAAGAAGAAGAAGAAGAAGAAGAAGAAGAAGAAGAAGAAGAAGAAGAAAACAATAAACCCTCCCACCTTCCACCTACTGCATTAACCAGCTTCTTCAACTGTCAAAGGCACTTAGCTAGTTAGGACAGACACCTGGCTGCTGGAACAGGGCTCCAGAGAGGCCACTAATCCTTTCACTCAGTTAACTGCTGGATCCCCCAAACTGATTCAACAGGTATGCAGTGGTAAATTCAGCCTCTACTGAAGCCAAGGGGGGAAATCAGCAAGGGGCGGGCAGCTCTTCTCTGAAAACACCCGAGGAACCAGCCAGAAAAGCTTTTATGGCCCTGACAAGTTTTCTGCTGAATACTGAGCACCTAAATTACCCTTCCCTAATGGAAGTTACATTTTCATGCTCAGTCAAAAAGCCAACAAAATACACAATTTATACAAAATAGCAGCAACCTCTGAGGCAGTCTTTCCAAGCACTTTTATCCCAATTCACAGCATATGTCTTGCTATAAAATAAAATATATTTCTCATAACCAACTTGGATGTGGCTGTTCATATCACTGCTTTACAACTGCCCACGGACAATATTAGATGCATTCTTACACCCAACCAAATCGACAAAAGAAAATCATGAGTTTTATCAGAAGATTAAAAAAAAAAACTATAAAAAAAATGTACTAATTCTTAATGTCGTTTTGTTTGTTTTTTGTCTTTACTTTTTTTTTTTAAATTTTATTGTAGTATGTATGTGTTGTCAGTGTTCACATGGAGGTCAGAAGATAGCTTTTGGAAGTCAGGTTTTTGGTTTTGTTTTTGTTTTTTTGTCTTCTGGGTCTTGGGTGTTGAGCTCAGAGAGTTTGGTTTGGCTGTAAGTACCTTTACCTGCGGAGTCACCTCACTGGCCCACAATCTCCTAATTCTTACGACTTCCCAGGCACACAGGCTCCTTTTGGAAACACACGCATGCATAATTATGTAGTTAGCTGCAGACGGGTCACTTCTACTGCGGCTGTGTATCTAACACGAATGCATAGAGATAGTCATAAAGTTCGTGAAGAAATGTAAATGGGTAAACTTCTTGGAGTTTCCTTAGTTTTCCTTCTCAATACCTGCATTCTATTAAAAATGTGGAAACTAATTAAAAAACACTTTTCATGCATTCAACAATATAACATCAGTTTCTTATCGACGCTGAGAGAGCCCAGTACAAGGAACCCTTCCAGGTAAAGATTCCATAAAGAACACATCATGAACCCCTGAAAATGTGACAGGGGATCTAGGAGTCATAATCACACCAGGTAAATATATTCTTTACTGTGGGTATCTCTTAGTAGAAATGGCTCAACTTTGACACACTGTTCTCAGATATTTCTAGAAAACACACTGCTAGTTTGCTTTAAAAAATTGTTTTAAAAATACTTCTCCCAAAGAAATGAGCAGCACACTTGTGTATCTGCCACACACAGATGCAAACTGCATTTCTGCCAGTTCTTGTAGTTTTTTGATTGAAAAGAAAGGAAATATTCTCATGGCCCTGCTGTTCTATACTTAGGGGGGAGGGTAGGTCATCTTAGGTGCCACTAGAGAGAGGCTCCCTTTGTTTGAGATGTAGTTGTAGGTTTTACCTAAGAAATAATTCTCCCTGAATCTTCGTATGAGTGGAGTGACTCATGTTGCTTTAAAAAAAAAAAATCCCAAATTCTAATTTTTTTTAAACAAGAAAATATGAAGCCAGTGTGCAACCCATACAGTCACCGAAGGAGAGCTGCCACCAGCTGAACTACTCAGCTAAATGGTTGGTTTGCATTGCCCTGGTCTTTATCTAGCACTGAGAATGGACTGCTGTTTTATCCAAAGAGGAATAAATTGCTGTTATTGTGATGTTAGCCCATCACTTGGCATTGCAATTCAAGTTTTTGTGAGAAAGAAATGTATGATCTAAGTACGACTTGACCTATGCCTTCCGAGATCCGTCTAGGTGCTTTAATGGAGCAGAAAAAGTGGCGAGTACAGGGGCGTGCAAACTGATGGTAAGATTTTTGTTTGATGATAGAACTGGGCAGAGAAGACAATTGAGAGTCGCTATTTTTATGACATCTAAGTTTGCTTAACATGCAAAACGATTGAGCCTCCCCCAGACCCCCCTCCCGCTCCCTCCCCCCACCTATCACTTTAATTGTATCACACTGAATACATACTTTTCTTCTGCTAAAGACATGAGGATACACAGCTAACCCACCTAATGACATTCCTGCCAAAGTGGGCACAGATGATTCCTTGCAGATAAACATCTGAATTTCCACAAAAGGCATTAGAGCCTTTCCATGGAAGCACAGGCAGGATGGGCTGGGGGTCCCCGCAGAAAGGCATCATCCTGGGTAGCGCCTACTCAATGTTTACTATACACTCAAGTCTCCGAAAGTAACAATATATACTTATTTTAAATAAGATAACTGTGTGATTGAGTTCTGCTTTTTTGTTTTTAACTCCCTCACTTGCAATCTAGTTTACCCACCACTTATTCAAAATTTCTCTGGAAGAGACCTATTTTGAAAGAGACTCGGAGAACAGCAGCAGTTAAGATTTAAGCCCGGATAAAGGCTCACTTTTCATTCATAGTCAGAGCCTAAATGTGCTCTTCTTGTACCTAAACAGATAATAAGCACTGAGCACACTCCCCTCCTTGACACAGCACAGAGACTAATCACACATAATAGGAGAGGAGGAGCAGGGGGCTGGGCACGCTATTGTGTCCAGAGGACACACGGTCAGTTTATGAGGCTTTGGGCTGATGTAGTCATTTCTTATACATCTATAGGGAAAAAACATTCTGTTTAAAAAGAAAAAAAATAATGAGAGAGACAGAGACAGAGACAGAGAGAGAGATGATAGACTGGAACAATGAATTGGGACACCAGAGAGATGGGGTTTATTTATTTAATTACTTAACCAGAAAAGAAGGGTGATGGTTTCTGTGTTTACAGATTCAGACTACCATTACCAAACAGAACAAAGACAATTTAAAAAGGGGGGAGGGCGGAAGGTGGGAACCATCAAAAGGAATTCTGCTTTAGAGAGAAAAATATTTAGATTGCTTACAAGTCCAATTCGAACCTCAGGTAGGCTGCTGACACACAGAAACACACAAAGGTTGGGAGCAACACGCTGCCTGGAAGATGGAAAGGTGAAAGAGTTGGGGGGGGGGGCTGCCTAGGAGTGATGTCTGTGAGGGTGGGTGGAGTCCCAGAACCCAGAGTTGGAATGTGGAAAAGTAGGTGGGCCCCAAGTCTCAGGGGACCCAGGGAAGATTTCTCTTCTTGTGAAAATAATTTCCCATACATCTGATTTTTTTCTCTCTGTCTTCTATCCTGTTTTGGTTAAAATCAGCAGAAGGGGGTAATGGAGATTTTCTTCATATATGTCCGAATTTTCTTTTTTCAACTGAAAATAACAGAAATACAAGGTAAGAGGAGTCAAGTGAGGAATTTTTATAAATTGATAATGTTAATTCTAACATGATGATGATTTTTAACCTAAATATATAATTCTTGAAAAATTAATCACATAAGAGCAACTCAATATAGTTGGTGGTGGTATTGGCATGATGATGATATTAGAATTGGAATCTGAGGTTTTGTTTTGTTTTAGGAAAGGATTGGGTGATGTTTTCATAAGTACCCAAACTACACCGTGCCTGAGGGAAAGGTGGGGTACCTTCATCTTTCCTAGAATAGTATTGGGCAGGTGTCTACATCAGCCTACCCTAGTCAGTGCTACATCACTCTAGGCAGGCAAGAATGTTGGATGGACTGGAGACCATGGTAACATCTGGGCACTGGGACAGGTTTGTGGGACAGGCTGTTGAGGTCCTCTTTGGGGGTAGGGATGGGGGTGAGAACAGCAATTCAAGATACCACTGCCACTCCCAGGGACATATTCCAACAGAACACCAACCCCTGATGGTGCTAAGATGAATTTCTGAGGATCTTTTGTGATACAATTTTAAATTCCAACCAATCTCCATACTAGAGCACACATTCTGGAAAATGAGGGGGAGTACACTTTATTCCCCTCATTTGGCTAGAATAAATCTGACAGTCACATTTATATTTGTTCTAGCAAATAGCAGTTTGTTTCCTCCTCCTCCTTTTCATGTGTGTGTGTGTGTGTGTGTGTGTGTGTGTGTGTGTGTGTAGGGGGGCAGGGTTTCTCTGGGTAGCCCTGGCTGTCCTGAAACTTGCTCTGTAGACCAGGCTGACCTGGAATTCAGAGATCCACCTGCCTCTGCCTCCTGAGTGCTGGGATCAAAGGTACACACCACTATCCTTGGCTAGTTTGTTACTTCTAAACACAATAGATTATGAGTTGGTATTTTTGAGCCAATTGTCATTTTATTTTTAATTTAGAAAGATCAGAAATCTTTCTTTTCACTATACTGGAAAGCAATTCTTTTATTACCTTGAATCAATCTCCACTACCTACCTTAAAACATCCCATGAACAGCCCCACTAGTATATTCTCCTGGGTTGGTCTGTTAGGGATATGTTCATTTGCATCTCCCTTCTAAATCCTACTCCAAGATGGAGACACATCTTCACTATTAAGGACAAGAGCCCACCTTTTCCACTGGGACCTAAAGCCAGTCTCATCTCCTTTCTAAGCTAAGAACAGGTGGTGGGGTGCTCACTGATGTGACTTCCTTTTGCTTTCTTGGATGTCGGCTCACAGATGACTAGTTGTCCACTTAGAATGGAGCTTGAAGAACTGTTTGTCACCAATGTATCAACAGTGTTCATCACTCTCTGGTCTGATCATCACAATTCATGAAACTGGCTTCACCAACTCCGATGCCCGTGCCCTCTCACTGTACATACCTTAGCCACGCATCACCCTAGCAATAAAACGCACAC
This sequence comes from Onychomys torridus, assembly GCF_903995425.1. Taxonomy (NCBI): domain Eukaryota; kingdom Metazoa; phylum Chordata; class Mammalia; order Rodentia; family Cricetidae; genus Onychomys; species Onychomys torridus. Next base: position 18,683,837 of record NC_050463.1, read on the forward strand.
ATGGAAACATTTCACCAAGAGGAGAGGGGGCCATGATAGCTAACCCTTTCCTCAGGGACTGGGGATAAGGGAAAGTTGAGTACTCCAAGCGAGTCAGCTGACCTACTCACTGACAAGGCACTAATACACACAGCCTCAAATGAGCTCTTTATAAAGTCCCTGAGGTAATATATGGGATAAATAATTCTTCTGTAAATATGGTCTAGGAATCACTTTTAACTTGAATTCTGTGCTGACCTCTGGAGGCCAAAGCAGAGGTTTGGCTGCTGGAAGGAGCCAGGGGGCCAGCCTGGTCCTTCCTTTGAGCCTTTCTGGAAATTGGGGGAGGGGAGGGGGGGACTCCCCATCTCACTAACAGTACTGTAACACCCACCCAGTTATCTCTGAACCAAGTAAATCTGTTACAGGAGAGTCCTTGAACACACACAAAGCTGTTAGGAAATACTGGCTTGGATTGGGGGGGAGTGTTATAAGGCTGAAGAATAATTCCATGTACCCAGGCTGTACTTCTTTGCTCAATTAATAATTATAATTTTAAGGAGTAAGAAAGCACCTTGAAAAAAAAAAAAAAGGAACAAAAAAGCAAATTGTGAATAAAACAACTTTTCAATTTCATAGGTTAAAACATGGTCTTTGAGGACCACACTAAATTACAGAGTTGTTGTTAGCAGCAGCATTGTGCGCTACTTCCTAATTGGATGTAACACACTCAGCCTGACTACAGCAGGTTTAGCAGAGGGAGCGGAGTTCAGACTGTTTACCCTTTACAGTATCCACAATTATCAACAGCACACCACCCAGATTACAAGCACCAGCCACTTGTGAATAGATAAGCGGAAGTGCAATATGGCCGTGCATTTCACACAATGTACGGACTTCACGGCTCAAGGCTCAGCTTTTTTTTTTTTTTTTTTTCCTTTTTCTTCCTGGGCTAAGTACAGTGCAAACATGTGGAGGATAAAATCTCCAGTGGTTTTTGCCAAAGTCCAAAGACAAAACCCCAAACTCATTGCTCGTAAAATTCTATTTCGAAAGAATATTCGAGCGGTTTCATCGGCTAATTTCAAGGCAGCGCTCGATCTAAAGGCAGGCTCTCCCTGGCTAAGCCACTGGCCATCCTAACAATCTTGAATCTTAGAGGTTTGCAACCACACCATGGGGTAGTACGTTTGAATCTCAGCCTGGAGGGACCAGGACGAGGCTGAGGAGGAGAGGGAAAGGTTTTATTTTATATTTTATTTCCTTTTTTTCCTTCCTGTTGCCCGGACAAACAGAAAGGCACGACTGTGGCCGCCTGGGTCCCGAGCACGCCGGCTGCACCGTGTGGGCACGGCTTAACAAAAGCACGAGCAGAAAGTGCAGAACGGCACCGTTTTGATTACAGGCTTGCTTTTTAACGGAAATAAAATTTCACAGTTAACAATGAGAGGTGAAAAGTTTAAGAGGCAAAAGCTGTTCCTCCTGATCGCTGACTGTTAATCAGCTTCATGGGTGGTTGCCTAAATCTGTAGATTTTTTTTTTTTTCACCTTGCACTACTGCCAAGATTGTAACTAATTTTTCCCCCTGTTGTAAGAGGAGGGGGTGAAAAACTCGGCATAGACGGCAGCTGTGTATGAGTGACGTGAGGCGCTAATGCAGAGGGTAAAATTAAAATTCATGAATCTCTTCACAACCATTTGTGTAACAAGATTAAGACGGGACAGCGGAAAAGAGCGGCATTATCAGGCGTCTTACAGTCCTCCAGCTGCTTACCGCTCTATTCCAACACAGTAGGGCTAAGAGGATAACACGCAGCCCGAAGGGAGACGCTGCTCCTCGGATGGGGAGCAGGCGCGGCCCAGGGACCGTGGGCTTTGGCCAGAGATGCAGAGGGAAGAAAGCTGATTGCCGCTGCTCAGGATGGAAAACTTTTAAGCCCTGGCTATTAGCAGGGCGGCCAACAAAAGCCGCCAGGGAGGAGGTTTCGGCACCCGAGCCGGCCCTCAGCTTCCTGGAGCTGCATGGAGGTGGCAGGCACAGGGCATTGCCTTTGGCCTCAAGGCTGGGGTGGAGACTCCTGGGCTCGGTGAGCAGGGTCAGGGGAGTCCCGACTCACTCCACCTGGCTCCTGGCCGGCTGGTGTGTGTGGGTGTGTCTGTGTGTGTGTGTGTGGGGTGGGAATCTGCTGAAAAAGGGACATAAGGGATGAGCATCCTTGTGCTAGAAGCAGGATGCCAAACTAACTGAAACAGCTTACACACACACACACACACACACACACACACACACACACACACACAGTCCTATTTATTTATACCTTTGACCCAGGACTGCATAGTATGGCCCCTGGGTTCTACTTCCTGCAGACATTCATGCAGATTCACCCCATGGCCATAAGGAAGACTGTTTGTGAGCCCATTGTCAGCCAGGGGAGGGATTTGACTTGTAAGGAAACAAACCTAAGGCCATTTAATTATTTAAAGGCATGTGTTTATGTTTGGGCCAGTTAGTCAGGCAGTGGTGCCCTACCGAGTACTACCTGGGCACAGTACACACACAATAGAGATGCTAGAAACATGGACAGAGTTTTTCTGAATGTGCTGTGCTTAGCAGGATAGGGTTCGGCACTGGAAACCAGAGGAGGGCCGCCATCCACTAGAGTCTGACTCTTAGGTTCTAGACAAAGGAGAGGTAAAGGACTCAGGGGCCCTGCTTGTCCCATCCTACTTCAGATGTTTCAGAGAAGAGGCAAGGGTCTCAGGGGACAGTGCCAAATATCTCTGCTGGTGGAGAGACCCACACCTTCGATCTCTTAAGCTGTCACTGAGAAACTAAAAGCATCTCTAGTTCTAGGGGGCAAGTCGATGTCACGACATCAAAGTAGCGTCAGCTGATCCCTGTAGTTCCAACCTGACCCTGGAGAGAAGGCCACCTCATTCCTTTGGTGGAAAGCACTCAGGAGGCCAGGGGAGATACTCTCCCCATCAGGTACCCCCCTCCCGCCAGAGCTCTCCCTTTTGTTCTAGGGACAGGGTAAGGGAGGGGGTGGGAGACATCATTCTGGAGAAGCAGGTAAGATGTGAATAACTTGTCACTGGGTTCCTATCTTCTGATTGTAAGCCGTGGGTCTGACTCCACCAGTGAAAGGGTGCCATTAACTTTCAGTTCTCCAAGCATCATCCACTCCCACCCCTGTCCATAGGCTACATGGAGCCCTAGAGACACAGAGAAGGCAACCCATTTCAGGGAAGTGAGAATAAGGGTCCTTTCTCTTGCTTGGAAGACAGGACCCGTTTTTGCATATATGTTTTCCGGAACCAACCCATTTCGACATTATATCACCGGTCTGAGCAATAAAGAATGCTATTCACATTGTCTCAGGAGAAAATTAAGGTCAGGCTTTTCCTTTTCTGCAGTCATGGCTTGTGAAAGCATGACCAGTCAGAGTTTCTCACCACGGACAGATGAGCTCAGCAAAGGGAGATTTCTGAAGCCACAAAATTACACAAGAAATCTGCTTTAGGCTCGTCCCTGTGACAGGCACGAGAATCCTAAAAACTTTTCCATGAAATACTCGCCTCTTGGTGTCCTATATTGCCCTATGCCCATAAATAATAAAAAGGCTGATGACATTGCTTTATGTAAGCAGGCTTAGAAATCACTCTCAGATAAGTGCTTTTGACCTAAATCTTGTAGCGCCTCATTCTGACATCTAACCTCAGAACTGTGAAATTCTGTATGAGATTTAACAGTCTCAAACTGTCAACTGACCCAGCCATAAAGCAAGCAGAGATAAAGATTTACAGTCCAACATGATACAATTAGACATTCACCTTCTATTTATTTCAGCGCAGCTAAGCGTTTAACCTACTTAAAAGCCGAAGGTTTTTCATTAGAACACAAATGCATTTTGTCATTCATTCTAAGCTGCCTCCTCTTGCATCTTGCAAATTAGTCCATTATGAATGAAAAAGATTAGTTTGTTTCAGAGAAAGGGGTAAACAGGCATGGTTTCTGTAAAATCCTCCTAGACATGCAAAGATAAAAGATGGCTTTACCCCACAAAATAATCAGATACAAATAGCTGTGCGGGAGCAACACACCTAGAGTACTTTAATCAAATATTTAGGTTACCTGCCAAAAAGACCATGATCTCTTCAAAATGCAACGCGGATTAAAGTGTTATCTAGCACAAGCAGAAAACTAACCTTGGAGTGGAAGTTTGAAATGTGTTCATCATAATTTTCATGTCTTTGGAGAGAGAAACCGGCTTTTTCAGCTAGATTGCAAAACTGGTTGAATGTATTCCCTCGGCGTGGGGCAAATACCATTGCTTTCCCCTAGAACATTAAAAAAAGAAATCCACACAGTTTAAAATTGGAAGGCAACCAAACACAGTGGACATGAAGTCAAAGCATTCATCTCCGCTAAGGTACAGAAACTGAACTGTTCTGGAGACATTTAAGCAGGAAGGACACGCACAGGGAGAATCATTCAAGGGCAGATAAAGAAAAGAATATCTCACACTCAAATGGCCATGCTATATTGTATTATTTCCCAATAATGCATATGTAATAAACAAAATGTGGTTGGGAGCTGCCATTCTAGACAATGTACCCTGCCTGTATCAGGTCTAGTAGTTTATGGCATGGATATTAGAGTCTGGGGTGGTTCGCATGCCTGTGGGTCCTTCATACCTACCAACACAGTTCCAGAGCACATGGTAACCGATGTCTATACATGTTAGTTTATTACACCCTGAAGATTAGGTGCCAAGCATGCCAATACATGCTAGAGCGTGCTCAAATTTCAGCCCTGTCCCTAGTCTTTTCTGTGACTTTCCTGGTCTGGTATAAGGTTCCAAAATTTAGGTTCCCATCTTCAATGAATCCCTCAGAAAGGTCCACTGTAACAGGAAGACTCTACAGCAACCAAATACAAGTGGTACCACGGCGGCAGCAGGCAGGCATTTCTAAACAGTCACACAGTCTGAAGACAACTGGGGCCCTGGGGAGGACCTGAGAAAATGTCCACTGGATTCAGAAGGCCAGTGTGACAAGACATTTCACAATGACCCTTTACTAATACCTGGATGCGTGTGGACTCTCTTCCCCTGACATGTATACAGAATGACCAGGTTTCCAAATCTTATTTTGCTCCCCATTAAACAAAAACAGATACCTACATGCTTCCGTTAATTTCATACTTATAGCTACCATTGAAACACCACCCCAGGCTCTGAGGGATCGATGAGATATATTCCACTTCCTTTTATTGTTGTTTGTTTGCTTGTGGCAGGGTCTTGTTATGTAGCCCAGGATAGCCCTGAATTTGCATCCCTCCTGCCTCCGCTTCCTGAGGTCTGTGGTTGCAGGTTTGAGTTACCATGCCTGACTTATTCCGGTTTATTATGACAGAAAGTTTTCACTCATACCTACCAGACATTTACTGGTACGGGAGTGTGTAAGACAATGGGCTCTTCATCTACACAGACAGCATCTCTCCAACCTGTAAACGTATCCTCAGGTCCGTTTTACAGGGATGCTCGGAAAGTTGGATAACTGGCCAAGGGGGCACATGCCAGATTTGACTAGAAGCTCATCATCCTGACTTCAACATGGGTGCCCTTTCTCTCTATTCCCCTGTCTCTTTGTTAGCCATGGTGATGACAGTGACCGCTACCACTGAGCTGGCTGCTTCACAAACGCTCTTCAGTCCCTTCGACGCTGTTCTCCACTACCTTGTAGATTAGACATTGCACTTTACAGAGGAGTAAACCGGCAGGGGAAGGTTTGAAGAACAGTAGAAACCATGAGGAGGAAAGAATCCTGGACTTAGACACCGATCCTCACCATCAAACAGCTGCGGCATCTTAGGACGACCAGAACCACACCATCCAACTAAGAGCTGGAAGGGATGTTGGAGATGGTGTCGTCTGATCCCCTGATTCTGCACACAAGAACCTGTAGCCTCCTCCCCCGCCCAGATGACCTGCTGAGTTTGCTCATCCATCTAATGGGAAGAAGCAAGCTGCATAGCTTTGTTTGTTTGTTTGTTTGTTTGTTTGTTTTCCTTCCAGCAAGCTGAGAGGCTCAAATGGAGTGAATGTAAAAAATGATTTGAAAAGCAAGGTGATTGATACGTAAGATCAGAAAAAAATCCATATTACTCAACTGTGCTACAAGAATCCTCACACCCACCCCGTCCACCTGTAAGAGAATACACCGATACATTGCTCTGGGCACAGGTGTGTTTCACACTGTGTTTACACAGACTTATACACACCCAGGCACATAATTACAGTGGTTCCAATCACGCCACTATACTTAAGGTTCTGTCAGCTTTTCCAATATTAATTGCTATTTTCAGGCAGTTTTCAAACTTAGCAGCAAAAATTCATTTTTATGTGAAACAAGATATAATACACGGTCTCGGCAGGAGGGCATGAGTCTTCTTTTTTTTTTTTTTTTTAAGAAAAAAAGGGAGGAAATATCAGTAGGTCATTTCAGTCATTTCAAAGGACTGGTTGCCATTTTGGAGTTTTGAATAATGGAAGTTGTTTGCACCTGCAAAGATTGCCACACAGTAACAATTGAAGAGTTGATTCTTTACAGCTATTATCTAAGCTATAGATCATAGCGTTTCAGGGTGACAGGATTCTTGGTTGGGCTGATGTTTGCATTCACAAAGTGTATACTTCCCACATCCCACTCACTAGTGGGCTGGGAGTGGGTGGTTAGGCTAAGAAGTGTTTTCTGACTAAACATCATTCCTCTGCTGAGAGCTCAGTTTACCATCTATTACCAACAAATAGATCCAGAATAGTGGCAAGCACGCCCCTTCCTCTCACAAGCCCCTCTGCTACTGTTAGAGCCTCCGTTTGGTTCTCAGTACTTATCATCACAGACACACGCTACATCCCTGTTTGCTATAGCCTGGCTCCTCTGGCTGGTTTGCACACTCCATGACAACAGGGTCTTCCAATCCAATGCTCTATGCACACTGCACTTCCTCCGTGCCTAGCAGATATAGGGACCTGGTCAATATTTGTTGAGGGAATAAACTAAATCCAGGTGCTGAATAATCCACATTATTTTTTAAAAAAAACCCACCGGTCTTGGAGAATTTGAAAGCCACATTCTATTGCTTATTCTTTTGAAGAGATTTTCTGCAAGGGACTTTTACAGAAGCCATCTCTAGAAGGGATTGCAAAGGGCACCCATCTGCCCAATCCAGCACCCCCAGCAAGAGCAGGAGGGAGTAGTAGTGTTGGTACAGAATTAGTTATGAGCTTTAAACTGTTTTTCATTTTGTTGAACATCAATATTTTGAGACGTGGGTTAATGTTTTGGAGGGTGATAGTACACCACCCGTCCATTCAAAGACAGATATGGAGCCCCATCGGGTTGCCAGTCTCTGCCCCATGCTGTAGTGGGTGATTTTCAAGGCACCCTCTCTCCCAGTGTCCCCAGAGGAGCAGAGCATGTCTGTGGAGGAGTACAACAACAACCTTACAATTTAGGCTGAAAAAAAAAAAAAAAATCAAAACAAGAAGAACAACATAGATTTCAAATTAGCACATTACCTTAGGAAAATTATTTTCAATTTACCAAAGTGCAACTTTCTAAGCATTCAGCCACAGAGTCATTTTTAAAACTCAGAATGAGCACTCAATTGAATGTAAAATTGGGCTGATGGGCAGAAATCCGAGGGAATTCACTTGTCCCTGGAGAGAAGTTCCATTCAATGACAAAGCCACTGTTTACAGTTTGAGCACCACTGCTGTTACTTTGCTAGGCTGCTCCATACTCAGGTATTAAAGGGTCACACTTGTGGGAAAATAAGGGTGCTTCAGCTTTATTTAGGAAAGGAATGTGCCATGCTGCTGAAATTCCTTCGCCTCCTCCCTCTTCCAGGCCACCAATTATTAAATACCGATTACATGTTCAAGCTTATGCTTACTATTGGTTTGTTGACCTGGTTTCTGAGATGTAGCCTTCACCCACTTCTTCTCAGGCCTCTCTCTCACTCACTCTCTCCTCCTCCGTTGCTGGCTTCTCCTCTCCCACTAGCTCTTTGTCAGAGGCTCCCCAGCTTCTGTCTACTTTTTCCTTGTGTTCTGTAAAATTCTAGGCAATTGTGCCGAAGTCCATAGCTTCAGCTATCACTTCAGCATCAATAATTTCCAAGCATGTAAGTGTGGCATTCCCCTCTTTCCAGGTGCCCACTGGTATCAGCATTGAGTATTGTGAAAATATCCTTAACCCATTCTGTCTAAAGGGGACCGTACCGCTTGGCTCCAAACCCGACCATTCTCAGAGAACTAGCCATCACAGCCCACCCTCACATACCTGTCCAGATACACAGAGCCTGTGTGGTGTGGTTCGTTCCCAGACTCGCTCCCAGCTGGAAACCTGGGAGCCAGAGCATCGTTACTGGTCTCTTTTCTTTTTCTCCCACTTCCCCTTCTCCTCTCTTCTCCTCCCTTTTCTTCACAGGGTCTCACACAGCTCATGTTGGGTCCCACCCCCACCCCATCCCCTTGTGTTCACTTTCCAAAGGCCTGTGCCACCACACCCGGTAAGGCACTGTCTTTCAGAACCTCAAAGCCCTGACCCCCACGACCTTCAAGCGTGTTCTGAAGGGATAAAAGGAAGGCCAGGGCTGGGAGCACAGTGTTTTCACATCCTAGTTTACACTTGGTTGTTTCATCTTGGTGCTCGCTCTGGAACCCAGGGCTTTGTGCACGGCGTGTGCTCTAGCACTGAGCTACACCTGACCTTACTTTCATCTCTTTAACTGGGATGCTGGCTAGACAGTTTGATCAAAAAGTCTCTACAATTGAACAGGGTTTGGGAACTCCTGAGATGGGTCCCGACTTCTTGGGATGGCAGACAAAGCCCCCCTATGACCTGATTCACACCATATCTACCAGTGTCTCTGGCCTTCCCCTATTCACCTGGTCCTCTAGTCCAACTGAACTAATTACAGCTGATGTGTTCTTCCATGCATCCCCTTGCCATTAAACTTGCAAACACTCCCTGGGCTGCAGTGTCTCTCCTACCTCACTTGTTCTGTCTGACGGATAAACTCTTATCATCCCTCAGCACCCAGGTCAGACACCGCTGATGCCTTTTCTGACTTTCTCTGGCCTCCACATGATGTCCCTCCCCAAGTGGTCATTTCCACTCCCTGCCTCTGTGGGTTGCCACAGCTTTGCTCTCTCTTCACACACCATCTTGCAGCAGCTTGCTTCCTTGGGGTAGGGTTATATTGTTTCTTACTCCATCCTCTGTTCCCAGCTCCATACTGAGCATCCAAGAGACGTGAAGAAAGTGAACATCCATTCCATACTTTCTTCTTCGGTCCCATTAGCACTTAGATGGATGATTCCATGTAGAACTTGGTCCATGCTGGACCCTGAGCAACTTGGCTTTCCTCAAACATTCCTTGACTGCGATCGGGCCTCTTGGCAGTATCTGAGTGGCCATGCCACTGTGCATAAACACTCAGTGGCTCTCTATTACCCGATAAGGCCCTATTTCTTCATCACAAAATGGTACCCCAAAGCAACTCTTTAGCTTCATTTCCGGCCTCTGCCCGAGCTCCAAAGTAGACAGACACACTCAAGACGCAGCACATTGTAGGCAAATAGCGTGCTTTCCCATACTTCCCATGTGAACATCCTTGTTCCCCCCAATAGATGCTACTTCTCTCCCTCCCTTTGAGGTACAGCGCATCCTTCTGATACCTCTGAAGTTGCATACAAATGCCTCTTAGGTGAACCTTCCAAGGCCTCAAGTCACCCTGTGCTTTTCTCCTGGCATCTCTCTCCTGGCCATGTTGTGTTATAATTGCCAGCGGCTCCTGTGTGACTCTGCTCTGTTATTGTGCCTTACAGGGTTCCTCACTGTCTGTCACAGATCCACACTCTGGAGCTCAGTGCCAGGCAGACCACGGTTACTTAGCAAGTATCTGATGAAACGAAACCATCTGTCCAACCTGTGGCCCGTGGTCTGCATGCGGCAGCTTGTGGCCCAGGATGGCTTTGAATGCAGCCCATCACAAAAACCCATAAACTTAAGGATAATATTATGAGACTTTTTTGAGGTGGAGGACTTGATGGTGCAGCTTGTGAGTGTAAATTTTGTAAAAGACAACTTCATGTTGCAATGTCAAAAGAGACCAAGTAAGCATTTGGGGGTAGAACAATAGAAAAAGTCAGCCATCATTATGGAGTACTTCCTGTATACTAGTGTTTTGTTATATAGTCCAGGCAGGCCTTGAACTTACCAACTGTCTGGGCTGCCTGGATATACCTGTATTCTATTGAAGACAGAAATTCTAAAGCTTCATACTACTGTTAAGAACCACACCAGGCTGTATTTTGCACAGACCTCTATGGGTGCAGCACATCTCTACAAACAGATCTTCAATTCTTGGGTGCCCCAGAGTCTATCTACCTCATATCTTGGTTCTCCTCAAAGAGCACACAGTACTGCATATGTACTTGGGTTCTGAAACAATACCCAAGGCCCTTAGGAAAGAACTTCTCAGGGCTGGGCCTGTGTTCTGAGGGCCTTAAAACCTTCTAGGAGGTTCTAGAAGCTCTTCATTGTTACATCCCATTTCTACCAGCAGGTCAGCAAGAGATGGCTGACCAGTTTTGCACCAAGAGCTGCTGGGCCTTGTACCTGGCCAGCAGGCAGGAACCCAAGCGGTTTTCACCTTAACTTCAGTCATCACATGGAGTCACTTACACATGGCAATTTCTCTGAGATAAGAAAAAAAGGGGGGGCTGTTTGTTCCGATGTAAACAGAGGGGTTAGCTTTAACAAAAAGACGAAGAAGTCACTCAATAAGAAGAAATTGCTCTTCTAAAATGGGGGCTGATAGTTTTTCAATTGCAGGGCTTCCTGGACAAAGGCAGGGCTCCTAGGATCTTGTGACTGCTAGAGCCTCGTTTTGAAGAAGGTTACATTAATTTCACAGCGACAGGTAAGGGATTATTTTTCATTACTATTTATTTCTCTTATTATTGCTATTATTGTTATTATTGTGTGTGCACTCCAGCACATGTGTGCCAGTGCTCGTGTTGGGGTCAGGGGACGGTGTTCTGGTTTTCTCTTTCCACGGTGGTTTCAGGGGTTTGAACTCAGGTCAGCAGGCTTGCACGGCAGACCCCTTTACTCCACAGGCTACTGTGATGTTTCTGAGCTGCGGACGATTGGCAGGTGGTGATAACCAGCTGGAGCGCTGTCTGTACGACACAGTCCTGCCTGCCTCCTTGCAGTCCTGTGTGAGCCCCCACTGCCTCGCAGCCCCGGCTCCCCTCTGGGACACACGGCCACTTTAGAGGAATATTAGCAGATGTCATTTGCTGTTTGTCATTGCTGTTCAACTTGCAGGCTGCCCTGGCCAGATTTGAAATTGCTTTCCGGTCTTCTGATATAGGACATTGCTGTTGTCACAGACTTTAGGGAACATGGCCAGAAGCAGTCACCCCTTCAATCATTAGCAACGAGAAACCACTTATCAGCAGGGCAAAGAGAAATGGGGGGGGGTGTTGCTTCTTGGGATGAGTAAAATTTACTGACTTCAGGGTTTCTTTTAGGGGGGGTTCAAGACAGGGATTTTTTTAAAAAAAAAAAATCTCTCTTTTTTAGAGAGTTCCTAATAGTATTCTAACAGAAGCCAACTGTGTATGTAGTTTTCCTAGAGTTGAAGAAAATGTCCATTTCAGGCTGGTGGCATTTGTTTTTTTAATTCCTTGATAGAAGTTTGGACTTGGTGTCATGACTCTCCAGGTTTTGGGGCTATTTGGCTGAGGACTTCCCTTGGGGGACACTTGAAGTATCTTCATACCGTGGGCCACAGAATCATGGAGCAATTGCCCAGGTTCAAAAGGAGCCTACAGCTAGCTTTAACTGTAATGCAGCCATTGCATGCCATCTTAGTCTTGAACTATGACTGTCCACTCAATGGGAGAAGTCCTTTGGAAGTATAAGAACCAGCCATGAGAGGTAGAAGATTCCTCACTGCTAGGTGGGAACCCTCAGGCCCACCAGCACAAGTTGTGACCAGGATTCTTGATAGCCTAGTCCATGTGACCTTTCTAGGATCCACTGGGTGGAGGCCCAGGGTGCAAGTCCCCACCCCCACAGACCTGAGATTCTGAGTGGCAGCTTCACTACGTCCATATGCTATTCATTATTCAGACTTCCTCTCTGATAGTGGCCCCCTGAACTTTGAACTAGAACAGTCCGTGGCCTTGAGTGCCAGCAATCCTATGAGGCACCTAAGTCAGGTGTCCCACTCCTGACTTGAACGCTGCAGGCTGGGTTCGGCCTCAGCCTCAGCGTGCAGCCTGTGGAAGTGTCACCTGCTCCAGGGCTTGGCCCCCTCCTTCTCTGCCAGAAGGTTAAGAACTGGCTGTCAGTCAGTGGGGTGCTGTCCTGGCTCAGAGGGGGCTGCTGTGTGGAGCCACACTCCAGACAGGGAAGAGCACGGTTCAGGGTTTAACAGGCGGTACAGCGAGCCTCGAGAGATTCCAGTCCAATCTGCATTTAGGTCTATTCATAGCTTGGGTTTCCTATTGTAAATCATGCAAATCTGCTGCAAAATGGAGTATTTGCCACAAATAGGCTTTGAAGGGGTGTTGGTGATGAGTGAAGTACTGTTTGTGCAGTGTACGATCCGGGAGTCCTTGAAAGCATTGTGTTTATGTATGAGACGTTTTCATAGAGTCTTTGCATCCGAGCATCTCAGTGCCCTCCCTGAGAATCCTGGTCTTGCAAATGCTTGCAAGCATCCTCCAAGGCTAACAGGGGAGATGAAGAGGCCCAGAAGAGGCTCGGCATTCCTCCTGCTGCCCTCAACTTGGGCGGCCTCCTCCATGTGGCAGCAGCCAGCAGCAGCTTGGCACATGCCCCTTCCTTGCCTCAAGACCTACTCCCCACTTCACAAGCAGAATCGAGAAGGCCAATTTAATTGAATTGATTGCCACTTACAAAGCTGCGGTTACTCCTCCGAGAGGTCTATTTAAAGTTTCTGAACTACAGAGAGATAACAAAATAAAAAGCAATAGTGTAAGGCAATGGATGATTATCAAATTGCTCTGGGAGCCTTCAGTGTGAGAAAGATATAAAAGGAAGATTGAAAGGTATTAGTCTGTAAGTCTCACTGAGGTCACAAGGCTAGAGTCTTTCACAAAAGACTTCAGAAACAAAACTTTAGAAAACACACACACACACACACACACACACACACACACACACAGCAGTCATATCAGATAACTGTGAGTTCTTATCTTTGGTTGCACTAAGACCATTAGCCTGTTTTAAATTCCTGTGGCACAGCAGAGTCTTACATACTTACAAGATTTTTTTTTTTTTTAATGCACGAGCTTTAAACTCGTTTCCTTACTTTAAATAGATGTACATTAACTCTCCGTTTAGTCTCCAGGACCTCCCAGCCTAGTACAACAGTTCAAGCAAAGTAAGAGTGGATACAAACTCTGTAATTTACTCACAGGCATAAATGGATATATAAATGTAAAAATGTGCACAATATTTTATGCCATGCATGGCTTCATTGTGACCTAATATTTATAATATGTAAATAATGGCTTCCTTTTAAAGCAAAGAACTTTTAATATACAGATTCATCTGGAAGTCCTTTTTTCTTTGATATAAACAGGAATAAAAAGAAAAAAGTATTCTTATGCTACAAATAAATACCCAACGACAAAGGTTACCACTGAAGGGATTTAAAATGACAGAAGTCAACAGAAAAATTTCAATATCATAATTCTACTTTAATATGAAGATATTGTTATCAAAGGGAAAGACTCCAGAAATTCTTTGATAAAAATAATCTCACACTATCTTTGAAGCAGTTTCATTTATTTTACTACCCACAGTGTCCCTTATCAGAAGGCCAAGGGTAAGAAGTTTCCTAGTTATGATTAGGAAAGAATCTGGTAGATCAGAAGACCCAATTGAAGTTGGACATAATAAGAATTAAAGTATTACATGACATTAATCCTGCCATTCCATTACTCTCCCCATCTTTGTGCCCAGACTAATTATTCTGTAGCCAGTATGCAGGAGAAAATAGAAACATACTTACTGTGGGCTGGAGTAATCTCTTTATTGCATCAACAAGGCTGACTCTGTACTGGTCCAGAAACAGGCTGACATTGAGAAGAGAGCAGAATCCAGATTAAACCGGGCCTCCAAGCTTAATGATACCAATGGTGATAAGCACAAGGCTAATTACACATTTTATACAACACTAAAGAAAGATTGTTCCCTTCCATTTAAGGGTCTTACTGGGGGAAATTTAAAAAGGAGATCCTGGGAACAGAGTCATCCAATGAATGCCAAGCTGTCAACGTCAGGGTTCATACCTGACTCTGCTGTGTGAATGTCACAGGGACAGGCCCCAAGATGCTCTTTTCATGAGTGTCATCTGGTGGAGATGGAACACTTGGTACTTTCTCTTGTTAAAGCCCCGTTTCCAGTAGACCTGGACCCTCTGCCCACCAGACCACTGTGAGGCTGAACTCTGAAAGCAGACCACCAGTCCCATGTACCCAAACCACAGAGGCAATGTTGGGGATGAAGCAGGGTGGACCTTTGTGATTTCTGACAGTTTGAAGATAAGACCCAAGCAACTCCCCAGGGGCCCACAACCTCCAAAGTGAAGCTCAGGCGATGTGCAAAGCCATAGCAACTCAAGGGGTTTCTTCCCTTGACCTCCACGTTGGTCCTTTCCTAACCACTGGAATTTCCCTTTTTGCTCCTTGGATCTTTCGAGTGTTTCTGTGTGGGTTTGGGTTTTGACATCTCTATGGTTGAGTTATGTTGACCCTATTTGTACCATATCTTCTCTAACAAGTTTCTAACACAGCTTCTTCATCTGAACAGATGCACCCAAGACACAAGTTTGGGTCACCTAGCAGTTGGTGGCAAGTTAACTGATACAGTTCTGTGTTCGAAGGCAACCCTCTACATGCCTGGGCTGCAGACCTGACCTAGGATGTGGCTGGGTGGGCGCTACTTTGTTCTTCTGCCATTGAAGATCCAGGGTCCCTCCCTGCTACAATACTCAACGTTCAAGGCACCAGAAGAAAAGATTAGGGTCTCCTCCGACCTCAAACCTACCAGCACTTTGAGCTTGGATTTCCTAGAGTCTACAGCCATGAGTCATGTATTTCTGTTCTTTACAATTGTTCAGTCTGTGTATTCCCTTTAACAACATAGACTGCACCGACATACCTGAGTGCTTACGAAAAGGTTTCCCTTGGGGCTGTGGTATGGAGGTGTGGAAGCACCCAGTGTTAGAGACACAAGAACAGAGTTCCCTGCCACACACTAAAGCACTCTGCCAAGGCGAAGCCTCTGGATCGTGTCACCACTACCGATTGGTAGGGGACCACTTCTTTCTGAACTCCATATTAGGATCCCTGAAATGTGTACAGTTCCGGCATGCCTAGGATGCCTTTTGGGTAACAATGAGTACTGCCTGTTGGTAGGAGGGCTGCTGCCCTCCCTCAGATTACAGGAAGCAGTGTGCGTGCATGTGTGTGTGTGTGCGTGTGTTTCAGGGTTCATGAAGTTCTGGCTTTGACCTTTCTATGTGACCTTGGGTAACTCTCTTCACAGAAGACCTCAGTTTTCTTGTCAATAAAAGCCCACCTGTGTGGCTGTGGTGGACCTCAAATTAACATGTTAATTCACAGTTGTATACTTACAACCTATGAGGGGTGAAAGGCTATTGGAGCTAAGCTCCACTTCTAAGAAACTTTCATTCAGCTTCCATTTCTGCTTCTTGGCTTGGAGCATGCGTACACAGAATTGTATTGCTTTACTGCCTGAGGCAGCTCATTCTGGTCCTTGAAATGGAGGACGTTTACATCCCATGTGCATCTCAGTGACCCTAAAGAGCTCGCTCACAGGCCTTGCCCAGTGTTGTTGGGCTGCGCCGATATGTAGGTAAGGTGTTTGCTCACACAGGCGCTCTCCAAGTTGATGAGTCGTAGTTTGAGAAGGGGGAGCATGAGTTGGGCAGGGTGGTTCACTCCTGTCATCTTGGGAGGCTGAGGTCAAAGGACTATCATGAGACCAGTCTGGGCTACCCTGTCTGAAGAAGAAGGGAGTGCAAGAGGGGAGGGAGAGAGACTGATGGCTTGATTCTGAAGCAGTCAACACTGAGGTCTCACACTTGCTAGGCAAGCACTAAGCCTATTCTCCCCCAACCCTGCCCCCTCAAAAAATTTGCTTTGAGCAATGGAAACAGGATCCTCTTCTGAAGAGCTACTGACAAGGCACATAAACCTCATTTCCACCTAGCAACCAGGATAACCTAGGAAAAGCATCATCTTTCACGAAGTTGCATCCTTAGACCTAGAGCAAAGAATACATTTAATTTAAATGCTACAAAGGTGTCCCACTCAGTCAAGTTACGTGGTGATTCAAAATCATTAAAGATTGATGAGGAACACTCCAGGTTGGAACTACGTCTTCTACAAATCGTGTTTTTCAGGACACACCATCGCATTCTTTAGGGAGATGGTATCTGCAGTTTAATATTGTTGATATATTGACTGTGGTGGTCATGTGGGCCTACAAGAGACCTCTGGCTGGTTGGATATGTAGAAGCTAAGCAAAGGACTCTTCTCGGTTTATTTCAGCGTTTTCTAAAAGCCTCAGCAGCTCTTAGCAAAAGATGAAGAGCAAGCACATTGCTGGCTGTGCCTCCAGCATGCCCCCGCCCCCCAGCACTCTTTCCCCTGTGCGTGAGTAATGGCGACAAAGAGGTTAACATCACCTCAAACTGCAAAGTGCGGCTTAACACCCGGAACACATTCCACACACAGTCATTTCACAGGTAATGGCACCTACCCCATCGTGCCAAATCAAATTTCCCAAAAGTAATTCTTGGAGTCCTCTAAAAAGATCTTTATTCCAAGCAAGCTCACTTTTCTACTTAGCTTCGATGCAGAATTCATAACGCTTTGTAGGGTACGTCGTATGAGCAATTTCAATGTGCTTTAGTGGGAGTGATATGTAATCTCCTGAAAATTCACCCCTTAAATAAGTCCTAATGGCTGGGAGAACAGCAGTAGCTTAAGTGGATCTATTTAAAAAGGCTGAGTGGGTCAGTGATTGGGTTGGAGATACCTTTCAACTCTCCCTTTAGTTAGGGATCAAAATACCTTGACAGTCCAGTTTGGCCATTAAAACACACACTCTCCCACACGCGTACACCTCCAGGTCATTGCCCGAGGCAGCAACAATTGCTTTGTTCCACTGATCTGAATGAGATTTTCGGACAAAGGAAAGGTGTTGAATCCTCGTGAACTCCTTAAGAATCCGCTGTCTGCAGAGCTAGGAGCACCTGTCACTCTCCTAGGGACAGTCACTCATTCCTCCAGAGCATCAGGAGATGGCTCTTTCTTGTCAATAGGCACAGAAAGGAAAAACCCCTGGGCAGTCTTCATGGTGAGATTCGCTGTTTTAGATTTCACTTTCAACAGAGGGACGGTCTCTGTCTGCATTCCCGAACCTGTTTTGGAGGCAGCGCTCAGTGATGTTCAAACCTGACTTAGCTTTGCCCCTTCAGTTGTGAGAGTCTGGGCTCTTTGGGGATTTTCACAGAGGCTGAGTCCTCCCAGGTGAAGTGAAAGGGCTGATTACACCAGAGCTAAAGACCTTTTCAGGGGCCAGGGACTGTGAGATGTGATTAGGCTGGCCATCATCACAGTAGCTGGAAGACAAGGGACCTTTCAAAGCCTATGGCATTTCCACTTTGAGGGAGGGAAAAAATAAAAAACTTTTTCATAAAAACAACTTAAAAGCCAAACAGTTTTTTTCATCATTTAGAAGAAAGTGTAAAAGAAATGGGAAAGGAACAACCTATAGAGTATGCAATCAGTGTAAAGATTGCTGAAGGAGCAGGCGAGGTGGCCTGTGCAAGGAGGGAAGCAGGTCCGTGTCCTAGCTCCTGCTCCTCTCCCAAGCCCTCGGCTTCAGACTCATAGATGTACTGACTGTCCTAGGCATCCAGTTCCACGGGCCAGGCAATGGATGGTATTTCAGACATGCTTTCTAAGCCTTGTGAGATTCAAATGCACCAAGTCATTTCTGTATTTTCAGAACTACAATAAACTGGAGAACCATCAAACGGTAAGATAAATGGAAGCGTTCATTGGATGGGAAAAATAAAACCTTACTCCCAGGCTCTCAGATTATGAGTGTGATTGAACCAGAGTCTGGAAAGGAGGGCTAAGAATTAGCAAGGCTTGCTCTTTATAACACGGTGGGGACAGGCCGCACTGCATTCCTGCAGAAAGGAATGCTTCTATTAAACTCAACACCGAATAAATCAATGGAAGCACTTTATAGGCAGGTTTCTCCCCCCCCCCCCATCCCTGTGGTTAAATATTCTAATATTTTGATGTTTGTCAACAGCCCTCCACTTTTTTATAGGTGTGACTGTACCTCCATGTTTCTTTCTATTTATTTCGAAGTTGACATTTTACAAGTTCTTTAGGAACTATTGAACCATGAAACTATTTTCCATTGTCAAAAATGCTGAATGCCGAAATAATGACTAGCTTTCACAGTTTGCTCTTTATTTTATCATCTAGTTGAGTGACTAAATTTGGATCTGGAGTAAGGGATGGACTCTCTCTTGTGGGAAATGAGTCATCCCCCCCCCCCCCCCACACACTACCCACAGGTTTATGAACATTTGAATGTAAATATAGGAATACATGAATGACTTAAGAACATAAACATATCACCACTTGCCATAATCGTGTGCATTTTACTGGAACCACAATGTGGGTTTGGGCTAGGTGAGCGAATGGAGCTTGTTTTCATGTAAATGGGATCAAGAAGTACTAGGGGGTTAGCCAGTCAATGAATCAGACAAGGCTGCCCTTGCTGGAATTGCTTCCATGAGAATTTAATTCATGTACCTAATATCCAGACTTCAACTCGCGCCTCACATGGCCCACTCCAGAGTTCACTAACTGACAATGACCAAGAGTGGCATGAGACTGAACGTGAGCTATTTAAGTGTGGCCCCTCTTGCTCACATTCAATATTTTGGGTTTCATCATGGAGGTGGCATCTACAGGCAGCCTTCTTTCGCTGCTCTGTAGCATCCTAAATAATTCAGTGTGGTCTGCCTGCCCCATAGAAGCAGCATCCATGCAGTAACTCCCAAGGAGCAACACCCAGCCAACTGGCTGTGACGGCTATGTGGAACCCCACACTTCACCGCCAGATGTACAACAGCATGGATATTACCCATCACCGTACTTTCGAAGTTTCTAAGCAGCTTAGCCATCTCTGTGAATATGAAGAGAGACCATTACCAAAGCATTTCTTTTGGAAATAATATCAGCATCACCGTAAAGAGTAGCTTAATGTTTTACATTTACAAATGGGAAATTACAGACAGGCTGACATTCGGGCACTTATAACACCAGGGGGAAAAAAACCTTAACCATCGATTCATGCATAGAAAAGCCATTTATAAAATGAAGCCTCGGGTATTTAGTTCATTTGAATCCATAAATAATTCTTACATAGCCACCAGATGTGTGTGTATAAGATTGCATTGTGTTATGTATCTGTAATGAAAGCCTTAAGCTGAATATGCACCGTGTTTATCAATTCTCTAAGACCCTGTTGTTGGTTAGGAGGGGACAAAAAGACTATTTTTCAAACACGTTGTGCAGCTATTTTTAACCTAGCTGAGAACATTATTCAGAAAGAGCTTAACTCTTGTTTCCTCTGCTGGTTCCTCTCGTACAAATAGGATGACACGGTGTGTCCGAGACACAAGCGTGGCAAAGCGAACAAGGCGGTGCGGAGATTTTGCGAAGGACAATTTAACTATAAATCTCTGCCCGTTCCTGCCTCGCCTATGGTCAGAGCGCATCGGGTGTGACCCTCATCTGAACCTTCAAGAAGACACCGTTCCTGTCAGTCTTGCTGCTTAATCTCTCCTGCTTAATCTTATCTAATCCTGCCCGAATTATCGTCATCTGTAAAATGAAACCTGGAGGATCCTTTCTCATGTTCGGTGAGGAAAGGCATTTACTAAATTACTTGGTAAACCACGTGGCTTGGTTTGAGCTCCTGTTTGATTCGATGGGGGAGCGCAGCATGGAGGCATGTTGTCACTGGTCAGCCGAAATCTAGGCTTCTCCCGTACTTGGAAAAAGGGGTGTAGCAGTTAGTGCAAGGAGACCAAAGTGGCCCTGGAAAACCAGGAAATCTTAGCTAAAAGCAGGACAAGATATCTACTGTCCACAGCAAAGTACAAGAAAGAATATAGTAGCAGTAGAAGTAGGAGAAGGAGGAGAGGGAATTAAAAAATCATTGAAGGGCGGTGGTGGCGCACGCCTTTGATCCCAGCACTCGGGAGGCAGAGGCAGGCAGGTCTCTCTGAGTTTGAGGCCAGCCTGGGCTACAGAGAAAGTTCCGGGACAACCAGGGCTACACAGAGAAATTCTGTCTCAAACAAACAAACAAAAACAAAACAAAACAACAACAAAAACCAATGAAACAAAGCAAACCCTAATCTCACTGACTTGGTGGCAAGCTGGACACTGGACCTTGTGTTTAAATAGTGACAAAGTTACTTCCTGAAAAATGTGTCTGCCTTCCTCTGACTGAGATCCGCTCGGGGGTGAGATCTGCTCGGGGGTGCTGGGTTTTAGGATTGGGCTCATCAGTGTAACAGCAAGTCCGAATCTGAATTCACTGTTTTCAAATCTAACGGAATCATGATCATGCGGACACTCTAAGTAAGACCTTACCCTGAACAGGGAGAACACTTGTTTATGGCCCACCCATGTTTTCCATACGCAGAAATAACTACCCAGACTGAATGAAGAAAGGCACAAAATCAGTTGACATAATTACAAAGGTCTATGCACATGTATCCTGCAACCTGGGTTCAGGCTCCCATTTACAAATAAGTAATTGGGCTAAGGTGGAAGACAGAATGTCTAGGGTAAATTTATTTAAAAAGATTAGACTACTGACAAATTTGGATGTTATTTGCATAAGAATAAAATGTGATTGTGTAATCTTGGTGTTCTGTATAACTAAGAATCAGCTCCGAAAACATCAGATAGTAAATGCACTTTAAGAAAGGCTATTTCCCACAAGATATTTCACAGATATGTTTATTTACCAAAGAGTCTATATGTGTGTACACATGTATATCCCTTATATCAGATCTCTCCCAAGAAGGAAGCTAATTGAGCTGTTTGTGTTGATAAACTCCTTTTTTCTCCAGACTATTCCTCTCCGAGCCATAATTATTTGCAATTTGCCTAAGTCGTCCATTTACTGATACGTCAAGCATGAAACAGAGGCAATTCCAGAAAATGGAAATGCTTCTGAAAATCAATCTTTGGGAAATAATGTGGTAGAAGTTACTGGTGATAGAAGACTACCTCCTAACTGTCACATGGAGATGAATATTAATTTGTTGAGGTGAAGGTGGCTTTGTGCTTCATTTGTTGACTGCTTAGCCGGCAGCAAAGCAGCGCGGCCCAATTACTCTAGAGAAGCTATTTTTCCCCCCTAACAGGAGTTTTATGATTTTTATGTACTTACCAGTCAGCGCACATAACAATGTCAAAATGTCCTTCCAGTTGAGAGACATCTGTCTCATTATCCCATCGCAAAACGCTTGAGGAGAAAAAGATTTTAAAAATTATACTTAGGGCTTTTTTTTTTTTTAACTTTTGATTTTGCACTATTAACATTATTTTTTGTGGCACATGGAATTATATAAGAGGTATATACAAATTATTTCAAAAGATATAATTTAAAAAACCCCTAGGATGTAACTGTCTTCTGTATTGTATTTAAAATGTAGAAGAAGGACAAATTCTCTGCTGAAAACAGAGGAGCTGAGTTCTTGCTAGGCTTTATAGGTTTTTGTAGACAAAGTAGACCCTTACCTCGGTCGTTAGATTCCTGACCCTTCCCGACAACAAGGGAAAAACTGAAATCAAAACGTTCTCCATCCAACCGGAATATGAACTTATAGAGAAGTATGAATTGAGAAAAAGAAGTCACATGACATTTTCTGTATATCCCTCTTGCCTGCCATGTCAGCCACGTTTCTTATCGATGCAACAAACAATGTGGCAAGATGGAAGGAAAGAACAGGCCACTTCTTCATGGAAGTTCTCAGGCCTCTCAGCACACGTTAGAACTCCAGAAGAGGCTCGGGTGTGAAGCCTCATGCTAACAACAACAGTTAACAGCAGGCGTTGGAAAACTTTAGCAACACTTATGAAGCCAACCAGGAGCTCTATATTCCCTCAGATGATAGCTGTGATGATTAATGGTTTATTAAAATAGATATTTTTACGGATGCTTTTCCCCCACACACCCAAAGTGTTGTTTGCAGTACTATCTTTTTTTAAAGTAAAATTCTGCAGCTATTTTTTACTTTGATTCTTTGGGGATGGACTGGAGAGGTCATACCTTACCTTGCCAACTGTGTTTGCTTATTTGGGTGGGGTTTGCATTTCTTCTGTATTCCCAGAGACAAGGTCATGTTTGAGCCTTAACCCCGGTGGATCCAAATATCCTTCTAATTTAATACACTTTGACAGACATAAACGGCAGTGACAGTTTTAAGAGAGAGAAGACCGCACACATCACCTCATCACCAAGGAGGCCAAAGGCCAGTTGGTCACTCATTGTTTTTGACTCACACTTATTGAGCACCTACTGTATACTGCATGTGAGGCCCTGTGCTATGCGTTAGCCTTGCCATTACAGAGGCTGCCTGGCGAGCCATCCAGACTCACAAGGGAAGGATTTTGAGGGAAAGGGTACCTTGAGCGAGCGACATGGGGACAAGCTTTAGCTTGTATTTTTTTACATCCCAGGCCCACAGGAGAGCCATGTGGCAAAGGAGCCCAGCAAGTCCCTGAAGATGAAGGCTTACATTGTTTTGGGTACCTGGCAACACCAGCTTTTCCTGGACTTGGACATGGAGGAAGGTAAAAGCCTTCTCAGCCCATATCAGAAACTCGAGAGTTCTAAAGAGTTTATAAGTTTCTATACAAACAAGGTGGTTTAAAACACAGTAGCTGGTGGGTAGTGTGCATGTAATCCCAGTATTTAGTAGGCAGAGGGAGGAGGATTGTGAGTTTGAGGCTAACCTGGGTTATACAGCAAGGCCTTGTTTCCAAAAACAAAAACAGCAGCAACAAACAAAAAGTATAGGTCTCTAGTAGACCTTCACAGACCGTAAACGTCACATAGTCATACACGTCTTGACAGAAAGTATTAAAATCATTTGCAATTTCCCCTTTTGCCAAAGACTATCAGATGCTTCTAATCCGTATGTGACTGCTAAGGCACCAGGAGACAAATGGCGGCAACCCTGCACTGATATTGGATATTGGATTCCTGGGGCGGCGCTTCAGACTCCTGGCTGAACAAAGGCTAACTGGAGGGATCAGGTCTAAGCAACAAAGGGCTAAGGATCAACAGAGCTGCTGTGAGGAGTTGTGTCTCTAAAGAAACCCAAACACCCTCCATGGCCACACAGCCTACAAAACATTTCCAAGAGGCACTTTCCTTGGGTTTCAAGAACTTTAGCCCAGGCTGACCCTCTAACTGTAACCATGAGCAGAGAGTGTGGGGGTGTAGTTAGAATTCAGCTTTGGTGCAAGAGACACAGGCAGGCTCCAACCTTGGTCCTGACCTTTAGCGGCTGTGTGAGCCTACACAATTACTCAACCACTCTGAGTCTGTTTTCTGTAAAATGCAGAGGAGGCTGGCCACTTCCCTGAACCCTCAGAGAGCATCTGAAGTTATACTGTTTGCATAGCACATATTGAGAATGGCCTCCCATAGATCTGCTTAGCTGACCCTTCTCTCTTAGAAAGACAGATAACTTCATTATTTAAGGATATGGTCCTTCCAATTCTTTTCTGCCAATGCCCTTTTTCTCCATGCAGAGACTACCATACACAGCCACACACATACACACACACCACACAGGTATGCATACACACACACACACACACACACACACACACACACACACACCACAGGTATGTATACACACAGACACACAGTCACAGACACACACACACACATACACCACAGGTATGTATACACACACACACACACACACACACACACACACACACACACACAGTACTTCCACTATGGGAGAAGAACCAGATTTTTTTAATGTTTGTGTCCAATTTGCTGCAGACCCATGATTTTGTAAAAGTCAGTACAAGTTAATAGGCAAATGAGATAAAGAAACAAAGAAACAAAAACCAGGCAGTCCACTGCAGGAAATGGGGATGAGAGCCTTGATCCCAGCTACCTGGAGGGTGAGGCAGGAGGATCACAAGTTCAAGTCAAGTCTGGGCGAGTTTGTAAGACTGTGTCAAGTTTACAGGGGGAAGATGGGACTTCAGATGGTGCCTCCATGGTGGAGTCCTTGCTGTGCACAGGACCTGGAGTCAGTCCTCAGCACCCAAAACAGTCCAAAGGTATTCCAAGTCCACAGACTATTACACTCATATTTCTAAATCTTTACTTTCAAGTCCTGTGTCTTTCCCCCACCCCCATCCCCACCTTCTCTATGTAGCCCTGGCTACCCTGGAATTCACTCGGTAGCCAGGCTGGTCTTGAACTCACAGAGATCCGCCTGCCTCTGCCTCTCTGGTGCTGGGATTAAAAGCATGAGCCACCACTGCCTGGCTTATTTTCAATTCTTTTTTTTTGGGGGGGGGGGGAGAGGGGGAGATTTGAGACAAGGTTTCTCTGTGTAGCCCTGGCTGTCCTAGAACTTACTTAAAGGCGTGGGCCACCACTGCCTAGATCAGTTCTTAAACACGGCTTGTTGCGTATGCAGTTTACAAACAGGTTCCCATCCTTGCACTACTCACTGGGCAGCCCTGCCCTAGACCTTGTCTTTATCAATAAACCCTCGCTCACTCTCAGACCAGCTCTTGTTATCGTTCCCAGCTTATTTCTAGAACTTTTTCTGATCCATCTACTCTTATGAGTACCCTGAGGGTACCCTGTGCATGCAGGGAAACATGCTGGCATGCTGGGCAGATACAGCAGCTGGTAACTGGCGACCCACTCCATTTGGGCATGGCAGCGGGGCGGTGGGTAGACATTCACAATCCAGACACTACATCCATGCAAAAATGGTTTATTTCAATAGGATAAAGAGAAGATAGGAAAGAAGAGCGAAAGAGAGAGAGGGAGAAAAGAGGGGGGGTCGAGGGATGCACACCTCGTGGGAGTGGAGGGAGAGGAGAGAGAGGGGGGCGAGCTTTTCCTTATGAAGAGACTCTTATGTCAGGACATAGGGTGGTGCCAAGGGGCGGGATCAGAATATTAACCACCACTCCTCAGTCTCTCTGTCTGCTGTCTCCTGATCCTGTCCCCAGGACACTGACTGGTGCAGTCAGTGCCCAGGAACCTGAGTGTGGCTGCTTCTGCTTTAAATTCATGGCCTGGAAGTGCCAGGGGACTCAGTGGTGTAGGGACTTGTGTCCGCTTGCTCTTCCATTCTCTCAGGGTGTTGTCATTGTATACCATTGTTCTTTCTCCTTCAGTTTGAGTCTCCGCTGATGACCTGCTTTTTACTTTACCCTCACGTTTGCCAGTCAGACAAGAATGTCCCTAACCTCTCACTGCAGCCCATAATGAACTCCCTACACTGTCTTCTGCCTATTATTAACTGACTCCTACTTCCAGAATCTTCTTATAGAGATCCACCCCTGCTCACTGAGATCCACCCCTGCTCACTGAGATCCGCCCCTGCTCACTGAGATCCACCCCTGCTCACTGAGATCCGCCCCTGCTCACTGAGATCCACCCCTGCTCACTGAGATCCACCCCTGCTCACTGAGATCACCCCTGCTCACTGAGATGACCCCTGCTCACTGAGATCCGCCCCTGCTCACTGAGATCCACCCCTGCTCACTGAGATGACCCCTGCTCACTGAGATGACCCCTGCTCACTGAGATCCACCTCTGCTCACTGAGATCCACCTCTGCTCACTGAGATCCGCCCCTGCTCACTGAGATCCGCCCCTGCTCACTGAGATCCGCCCCTGCTCACTGAGATCCGCCCCTGCTCACTGAGATCACCCCTGCTCACTGAGATCCACCCCTGCTCACTGAGATCCACCCCTGCTCACTGAGATCCACCCCTGCTCACTGAGATCCGCCCCTGCTCACTGAGATCCCGCCCCTGCTCACTGAGATCCACCCCTGCTCACTGAGATCCACCTCTGCTCACTGAGATCCGCCCCTGCTCACTGAGATCCACCCCTGCTCACTGAGATCCACCTCTGCTCACTGAGATCCGCCCCTGCTCACTGAGATGACCCCTGCTCACTGAGATCCGCCCCTGCTCACTGAGATCCACCCCTGCTCACTGAGATCCGCCCCTGCTCACTGAGATCCACCTCTGCTCACTGAGATCCGCCCCTGCTCACTGAGATCCACCTCTGCTCACTGAGATCCACCTCTGCTCACTGAACTACCATTTTCACACCACTCCCTTGTCCAGCTAACACTGTTTGCTTCTCCTCTGTAGCCAAACTCCTCCAAAATGTTTAAACTTTGTTTCCAGTTCTTCCCCTCTTATTCTCCATTAACTCCGCTCTAACCAGATTACTCTCCCCAAATGTCTCATCGATCACCCAAGATCTCACACTGACTATGCCAGAAAAGCAGTTTTATCTTTGAAATACATCAAAATCCAACCAATTGCCTCTGCTCCCATGGCTCACACCTGTTCTGTTACTATCTCTCACCTGAATTATTTCTAATTTGTCTCCCTGCTTCTGTCTGCTGCCCTACCATCTTTGCCCAAGAGACAGCACCCAGAGTGTTCCTGATAAAGCCTATCAGACCAGGTGTGGTGATGCACGCCTTTAATCCCAGCGCTCAGGAGGCAGAGGCAGGCAGATCTCCGTGTGTTCGAAGCCAGTCTGATGATCTGCATAGTGAGTTCCAGGACAGCCAGGGTTACACAGAGAGACCTTGTCTCAACACACACACACACACACACACACACACACACACACACACACACACACACACCAAAAAACCCTATATATTAGACCAGAAGCCTTGTCTACCTCTCTGTAATTGTACACCATACCCCATTCCATCAGGGCTGCTTGATTTCATCTCCTGTGACTCTTTCCCCTTTCTTTACAGTGGCTTCCCTGTGGATGTTTAAAAGCACCAGCTTTTAACCTTTACTGTACTATGTAGCTAAATCACTAACTTTGTTTATTCCCTCCATCCAATATAATCATCATAAGGATGTTGTCTTAGCCATTGTTCCACTGCTTATGTGAAGAGACGACATAACCAAGTCAACTCTTACACAAGAAAGCATTTAAGTGGAGCTGGCTTATAGTTTCAGAGGCTTAGTCCATTGTCACCGTGGTGGGGAGCGTGGCGGCAGACAAGTGCTGGAGCAGTGGCTGAGAGCTACATCCTGGTCCAAAGGCCCAGAGGGGGACACTAGGTTTGGGTTTCTGAAACCTTAAAGCCTACCCACAGTGACACACTTCCTCCAACAAGGCCACACCTCCTAACCTTTCTAACTTTTTCAAATGGTTCCACTCCCTGGTGAGGAAACAATCAAACATATGAGCCCACAGGGGCCATTCTTATTCCAACCACCACAGAGGCCGACATCTGAGTGCACCATGCCATGCACACGAAGGCATCCAATAACTAGAGGGTCCTGTTATTAAGACATTCTCTGAATTGATGTGAAAGCTACTGGAAATGCTCTCTAAAGACTTCCGCTTCCAGCAAAGATAGAGTAACAGGGGCCTCTTGTACATCTTAACCTAAATGGCTGATAACCAAAACAATTAATAAAGAACACACACACACACACACACACACACACACACACACACTTCCAAGATATTGTCCAGTAGCAACAGTGAATAGTCATTAGTCCTTGAGAGAGGATGAGCCAATCAAATAAGCCCCACAGTTACCCCAGTCTGATGTCTTGGGGGAGATCCGGGTTGCAGCAGAGAGGAAAAAAATGAGAGAGGAGCCAGTAGTTTTGGAGCTAAACAGATGGGATCCAGGGATTGGAGAAACCAAGGTGGCCAGTACAGAGGACCATAAAGAAGAAAGCCGGGCCAAGAGAACTCAGGTTTCACAAAGATGGCTGTCAGATCACTCAGCAAGGAACTCTCTCTCTCTCTCTCTCTCTCTCTCTCTCTCTCTCTCTCTGTGTGTGTGTGTGTGTGTGTGTGTGTGTGTGTATACTACTTGAGGCTGGGTTGGGAAAGGACCATCTGAGAATGTTGTGGGGCTGGACCAGAGGTCACAGGACAGGGCCAGTGCTCACAGGGCAGGAGTGGTGTCTGCCCTTAGCAGGTAGCCCACAAAACCTCTGAATGATCTTGGCTCACAACTGGGAAACAGTTAGCCCTAGAGAAACTGCTGAACTGCTGGAATGAGGCAGATTTTAAGAGCAAAATCCTAAAGTAAGGAATGATTGCAACCTAACACAGCTGTACCCCAGAGCAAAATTCAAAAGTATTTTCAGGAACAGAAAAACACTCAGATCCCAACAAGTTAAAACTCAAAATGCTCACTGTATTATCAAAGACTGCTAGAGAGACGAAGAACATTGGAATTCAATCTAAAACTGACAGAGATGTCAGACTTTCAAGAAGGGAATTGATATCTGTATCATAATAGCACTTCATGTATTTCAAATGTGGTTTAGAGACATTGGTTGTTTTTTTTTTTTTTTTTTTTTTTAAGAAATCTAAAATTTTATAAACTGAAAATACAGTATCTGAGGAAAAATGAACTAGACTCAATTGATAGATTAGAAATTTCAGAGGAAAAGATTGGAGAGTTTGAAGACAGAAGTAAAAACGACCTCAAAGGCAGCAGACAAGATGACCTGGCAGAAGAGGCGCGTGCTGCCAAGCTGGCCAATCTGAGTTTGATTCCCAGAACCCACGTGGCAGGAGAGGACCAGCTTCCCCAAGTACACACATGAGCACACGTTAAATAAATAAGTAACTGTGAACAATTTAAAATCTATCCAAAATAAAGAAAATAGAGAGAAAAAGTTTTATTTTAATGCAATCTAAGTAAACTGGGAGACAAATTTAAGTGATCTGATATTTGAGTTCCTAAAAGGCAGGAAAAAGGAGAAGGCTGAAAAAACAAACTAGAAGAAATATTGACTGAAGACTTTACCAATTTCATGAAAACTATTAACACAAAGATGAAGACAATTCAACAAAGCTCACGTATATGAAACGTGAGGAAAAATACAAGCCACACACTAACCAAAGCGACTGAAAGAAGGATGAGGAAGGTCAACAGAGGGCACGGCACCGGTGGCCTGGGACGGCTGAGATAGCAACCTGCCTCCCTAGAACCCTGTAACCGATGGAAATATATCTCAGAGAAAGAGGGAAGACGTGCTTTTGGACATTTAAAACACACAAACAAAAGCTGAAGGAACTGATCACCACCGGACCTGCATTCCTCCAAAATGTCAAAGAGAGCCTTTAGGCAAAAGGGAAATGGTACACTGGAGATGTGTAGCTATACAAAGAATGGCGAGAATGGAGAATAGTAACTCTACAGGTAAATATATGTGTCTTAAAAATCATTTACACTTCAAATAGGACAAGCTAACCAAACACTAAGTATTGTGGGGTTTATGACATGCACGAATAGGTGCATTGTAATCCAACAAGAGAGGCAGGGTGGAGGCGGGGAATGAAGACATACTCCTAGGAGGGTTTTCCAGCATCAGGAGGCTATATCGTTTGAGGATAGATTCTGAGGAGTTAAAGACCTATATCCCAGGGTCTGGGAAGATGGCTCAGAGGATGAAGCGATTGCTGTGCAAACACCAAGACCTGAGTTTGAACCCCCAGCACATATATAAAAATCAGAAGTGGCGGCAACATTTGCCTGTAACCTCAGCACTGTGGGTGGGGCGGAGACAGGTGGATCTCGGAGGCTCACCAGGCAGCCAGTGGAGCCCAAATGATGAGTTCCAGGTTCAGTGAGAGACCTTGTCTCAAAAATTCAGGCGGGAGGATAGTGGAGGGTAGTATGCTGTCGTCGACTGCTGGCCTCCACCATACGTCTTCAGGGGCGAGCACCCTCTCCCCTAGAATCTATACTATAAAATCTAAAGCAAGAGTAAGAGTAATAAATAACAGAAGTGCAGAACACACTAAATCCAATAGGAGGCAGAAAAAGACGAAAAGGAATAAAGAATAGCTGAGACACACAGCAAAAAGCAAGATCTCAAGTTCAAACCTAACCTTATCAGTAACTGTATTAGATGAAAATGGCCTGGACACTTCGATAAGAAAGTGGAGTATCGGACTAAATATAAATCTGGCCAGGCATGGTAGTGCATGTCTGTAATCCTACTCAGGAGGTTGAGGCAGAAAGATCACAAGTTTGAGGTTAGCCTGGGCAACCTAGAAAGGTCCTATTTTAAAAATCAAAATGACAAGGGGCTGGGAGATAGAGTTGTAGAGCACTGGGTCCTGGATCAAGCTCCAGTCACAAGAAAAGATAATAAACAAACGAATCTAGGTCCATGTACATGTGGCTTACATCAAAAGCATTAGACACATAAAGCCCCAAAGGAGGTGCAGGTGCAAATCCAGAGAAAGGCATGTGAATGCTAGTCAAAAGACAGGCTAGATATTTTAACCTCAGACAGAGACTTTGGAGTAAAAATGTTCCTAGGGCTGAAGGAGATGGTCTCATCACACTGGAGGGCCAGTTAAGGAGGCTGGCATAGCGTACCTCAAGTTTATGCTCTGGGTAACACTGCATAGCACTGGAAGAAAGAGACAAAACCCAGTTACAGCTGGAGATTCTAACATCCCTCTCTCTCTAATTGGACAGGAGATGGAAAAATTAACAAAGGTAGAGGCAGACAGCTTCAAACGAAATCAATCAGATAATTGATATTTATAGAACACTCCATTAATATAGAATTCATATTTTCTATTTTCAAATAGATCTATTATGAATCATAATATAAGTCTCAATAAATTTAGCAGGATCAAGGCCACACAAAAATATGACCCTTGCTTACAATGGAATTAAAGTGGCTACCAATGAGAAATTAGAAATCAGTATGCTACAAAATCTCAAACACTGAGAAAATAAATATTAGATTTATAAATATCCCAGAGCCCAAATAAGAAGCCAAGCAAAAATTGACAAACACTTTGAACTGAATAAAACTGAAAAGCCAACATATGAAAATTTACAAGATGTCACAAAGTACTTGGAAGGTAATTAGGAGCAATAAATATCTACATTAGAAAAGAAATTTCTCTAATTAGTGAACTCAGGTTCTAGCCAAATAAGATTAAAAAAAAAGAGTAAATTAAACTCAACATAATCAAAGAGAGGAACGAATAAAGGTCAGAAGAGAAATGAATGAAAGAGAAAAAAAAATAATAGGAAAAATCAATGAAACCAAACGGGTTTTTTGAGATCAATAAAACTGACCACCCTCTAGTCAGACTGATCAGAGGAGCAAAAAGAGGGACTAACACATATCACTGATGTGGATTCTGAAGTGCCATCGCTGCAGATTCTGGAGATAAGGGCAACATGTATTTCTGTGTATATATTTCTTTATGGACTCTACACTGCTGCCCATCATGTACAATATAAACACGCATACAGAGATTCACATTAAGTGACGTTTATCACGAGGAGGTAAGAACGTTGTTTTGATATTTAAAAACTGATAAATACAATGCATGGTGCTAACAAACTAAAAAGGAAAAACACATGACTATCTCAAACAGTGCATTCAATATATATAGTCTGACATTTGTTTCTCATTAAAAAAAAAATAATAACCTCAGCAATATAAGACTAGAAATGATTTCCTCACAGGCCAGCAAAATGGCTCCGGGTGTAAAGAAATAAATACCTTCCTCAACCTGAAAAGCATGATCCATGAGCTATGGATCACACTAACATCACACTTCATGGTGACCGGCTGGCTGCATTCCTTCTACTTAACTTCGGGAGCAAGAAAGGGGGTAATCCTCTCACCTTTCCCCAAAGCTCTGAAGGGTGTGGCCAGCCCAGGAAGACAGGAAATGAGAAGGCTTCTAGAAGGGAGGAAGAAGTCAAATTGTGCTTCTTAATAGATAGCGCGATAATCTATATGGACTACGCTGTGGGGGAGTCAACAAAGCACGAGTACGGGTGTAGCCGGCTTGTGGGATACAAGATCAATACCAGAATCAATTGTACTTCTTTATACAAGCAACACATAACTGGAAATTGGAATTTCCAATTCCATACCATTTATAATAGCATAAAATTTCATAATAGCTTAAACATATAAAAGAAGTAATTCTGACACAAGATGAGTGAAATTAAATGAGACCCAAATAAACGGAGGCAATTCAAATGGGAAAAGAATAAAATGTGTTTTGACGATCGGTTACTCATATTTTCAAAAAAAATAATTTAAATCTATATCTTGCACCACATGCAGAAATTAACTCAAAATAGATCATAAGTCCAAATGTAAAACCTATCATTATAAAGCTTGTCGATGGAAATATGGGAGAAACATCTTTGTAACCTTACATTAAACAAGGCTTCCTTAGAGACACACAAGATACATGACCCATCGAAGAACAAATTGGTAAATTGGATTAAAATTAAAATTAAAAACTTGTGCTCTCCGAAACACAGTGTAAGGAGAATGAAAAGACAAGCCCAGGCTGAGAGAAAATGTTTGCAAATCATGTCTGATAAAGAGTTTATATCCAGAACACAGTAAAAGCTCTCAGAATTTGTCAATAATCAAAAAATAAGCAACACGGCTTTTAAAAAAAATCAGTAAAGCCTTTGAACAGACACTTCAACAAAGACAAAGACGAAATTAAACGTAAGACCCCAGTGAATTCTGTTATACTCTTAGGTTGGTGGTACTTCAAAAGATCAATCACTCGGCAAGCTGGACAGGATTCCGAGGGAATGCGAGCCCTCCAGCACTGTCCATGGAAACGCAAAACAGCCAGCACTTCTGCAAATAGCTTGCACATCCCTTAAAAAGTCAAATGGATGCCACTATATGGTATGTTTGTTTTTCTGGTAGGTATGTATTCCGGAGAGAGCTTGTATTCAAGCTTGTACACAAGACAGTCTCAGAGACTTTATCTGTAACAATCTCACACCAGTAACAAGCCAGAGGGTCCATCAAAGGATGAAGGATATGTAAGTCCTGCACAATGGGGTTCAAATGAGGAGAGGGGAAAGGAGGATTGACAGAGGCGGCGAATGGTGTTCATGGAAGGGGTAGCCAGGTGCCTGACCATTGGTTTTACGGCCTAAAGTACAGATGCATTTGTAAAGATGGCTTGGACCAAGCCTCTGAGTTATGGCCACATGCTCCGGGTGATTCTCTTAAAACTAAAGTGAATTTTTTTTTTTTGGTCTCTGTTTTCCTGTATCACAATATCAAAATCTTATGTTTGTTTGAATTTTGTTACAGTCTTAACAGATAGACATATTTGAAAACTCACCTTTCCGGAACTTCCTGCGCTTTAGGAAAACATTGCAAAGGCTACAGCTGTGGTAGCCTGGCAGGCCTCACTAGGATGAGAGAGCGGAAAGAGTGTGTGGGTTTTGTAGGTAGAGAGCTGTGAATACAAGTACCAGCATCCTCCTACACGCCAGTGAGGCTGGGGATGCTCTGAGCATCACTGCCTTCCTTCATCTGTGAAATTGACACGGTAGCTCTGAATGAGGGCTGGGATGCAGCTGAAAGGTAGAGAACTTGCCTAATGTTTAGGAGGAGGCTCTGAGTTCAATCCCTAGACTCAAAACAAAACAACACAGCCTCCCGGCAAAAGCACGTAATGAGGCGATAGATTACTAGCACACATGAAAGCATCATTTATGAAAAACTCACTGTTGTGGGTGCTCAAAAACATTAATCTTCCTTCCCTTACTCTTGCACCGATGTGCTGTCTCTTTTCAATCTGGTTTTGAGTTTAAGGTTGAAACACAAAACGTAGTCAGCTTCTAGAAAGATTCCTACCCTGTGAGGCAAAACTCACAATGTAGAGAATTCCACAGAAAGTCCTTCTTGCTTGGGATAAACTTCATGTGGACCGGGCTCACCCTACTTTGCGTACCATGACCATGAGAGAATCTTGCAGGCATGCAAAGCATTCTTTTTCTTGTTTCCATGGTTAATATATTGTTTGTTTGTTTGTTTGTTTGTTTGTTTGCCTTTGTAGTGAGTGAGTGATGGCCTGACATTTTCAACGCTAAAAAACAAGGCAGTTCTTGTGAGGTGTGGTGGCATATACATTTAATCCCATTATTAGGGAGGCAGAGCCAGGAGGACAGCTGCAAGTCTAATGCCAGCCTGGGCTATAGAGTAAGTTGAGACTAGCCTGGGCTACACACACAAGACCTTGTCTCAAAATGAAAAAACAAAAGTAGTGTTCTAACACAATTCTTTTTAAAAAAAATCTTTAATTATGCATAGATGTGTGTGCAAGTGCAGGTGCCCATGGAGACCAGAGGCATCAGATCCCCCGGAGCTAGTTACAGATGGTTGTGAGCTGCCTGATGTGGGTGCTGGGAATTGAAGCCGGGTCCTCTGTAAGAAGAGCAAGTGCTCAGTGCTCTTAACTGCTGAGCATCTCACACAATTCTTGATAGTGTCTGCTAGTGCAGTGACCTCTGAGCTCACTCCCAGCAGCAGGAAAGGCAGCAGCATTCTCTTCATTGCTTCGAGCTGCAGGAAAATGTAATGGGATTCAGCTACTGTCACAAAAGTTACTCCTTAGAAAGGTCAAGGACTTTTCCGAAGGTCAAGCCATGGCTTAAGAAGTTGGGTGATATTTTAGCTTTTGTATATATATTAGCCAATTCCTACAGTGATTTTTCTTGTATGCTATGTGTGCTTCCAAGAACTCATAACAGTGTACTTATCTAAAAACCTATCAAGCATCCAAGGCCAAACGATCTCCTGAATTAAGGTAAATTAAGCTCAGACCCTCCTTTCTTAGACAGCCTTAGTGGTAATTATACTAACATTATAGACTCCTAACACTTACCTAGTCACCTCTAGGAATGTAGTTTGAGCACATAAAATCCCTTTTTCTGATATAATAACCGATTTAGGCTCTCAGTTGACCTCCTCCTTTACCACCCCCCTTTTGGGTTGTAAAAGAAAGCCTGGGGGTCACTGCCTGAGGAAAACTCTTGTCTGCCTTTATGACCCTGTGAGAATTCAAGCCTGGTGACCTTGCTTTAGCTAGAGCCCTGCTATTGCATGGGTGTACAACTGTAAACCTCAGAGGCTGAGGAGGATTTTGACTGGAGAACTAGAAGAATGAGATGGAGGATGAGGAAGAGCCAGATGGGGAAGAACGTGGTGCATAAGAATGAGATGAGAAAGACCAAGATGGGGCAGGTGATCTAAGATGAGAGAATTAAGATAGAACTTAGAGGGGACAGCAGATAAAGGCAGAGAGAAACCAGGCAAGAAAGGAGCTAGGCATGAGAACAGACCTGAAGCTGTGTAGATAGTATTTCATCCCAGAGGAATAAAGCAGATGGACTAAGAGTTTCGTATAATTTCCCGAAAATACTTCCCACCATTCATAGCTTCTCTTCCGGGCCCTGGGAAGAAGATTATTAAGGCTGGTCCATAATAATTTAAGAAACTGCAAGGACACGATCGCTACTCTTCTTTAGAGGAATCTGCAGAGCCTTCCTACAGTTTGTTCACCTCACCTCTCCACGTCTCTGTTGTCAGAGCTTGCCCATACAGAGGGCTCAATCAAGTCATTCATATGGTCACCTCAACTACTGAATCGCTGCTATTTCCTCAACAACTCCCTATTTGCCACTGGTCCCCCCTCCAGCCCCTCCCCTTCTTAATAGACTCTAACTGCCATGAGGTAAAGGGTCTATGATAATGTCTTTTAGACACTTAGGGAAAAGGACACCATCTGAATCTAGACCATGTAAATCATTCTAGAACATTAGTGGAGCCTCTCCAAATGCCAAGAACAGAAGCAAAATGGGGAACCATTTTAGAACAACAAAATTATAACCGCTCCACAGAACCCAGGGTCCATTTGGAAGAGAAGACACTTGAAGAAGCTGGCTAAAGATGGCTAGAAAGATCTAAACCGTGTCCAACCCCAGGTCCTTGGGTGTTTAAGGGGCAGTGACCAGAGGGGAGGACTGCATGGGATCATGCAGATAGGACTTGGATGGAGAGAGAGGTGGGAGGATCCATTAGACATGCCAAGAGACAAGGGTGAGGAAGATGGGATGGCATCCATGCCTGGACCCCCAGGGTATCCCAGATGTTCGTCCTCAGCAGACAGGCTTGCTGAAAGCCTGACAGCCAAACCCATCTTTCCCCTCTTTTTCATCTGCTTCTTCCTCCCTACTGTCTAAAAGAAAGTCGTGTCTCCCTTCCTGTGTCCTGGGCACTAATCTTCCCTCTACATCAATGGCTTTCCAACTGACCAGGTATAAGAATCTTCAGCTTCTTAAAATAGTTTGCAAGGCTTCAAGCCCAGAGTTTCTGCTTGTGTTTCTTTGGGTAGCGCCTAGAATTGCATTTCTGACATGTTTCCTGGAGATGCAGATGATCTGGGGAACATGCTTTGAGAAGCTCTAAGTGAGGCCACTGTCCCAACAAAAGGTCCCCCCCTCTCTTCTTCCTTGGCCGAATTGGCTCGTGGTGTACAGGCTTGCCTCTTCCCTCGAGGTGGCTTCCTCTCTGCACACAATCTGCCTTTCTTTGTGTCTTCCCCATTCTTGTGGGGATAGCCCTCACTGTTTTACTGTATGTGACGTCACCTTACCCACAACAACCACAGAGACTGCTTCGCCACTGGCTTCCCCCTCTGCACCTGCAGCCCTGCAGACGACCCTCTCCTTAGACTCCCTCCCTGGAGGTGCTTTCCTCAAATGGAACACTTGCACCTGGAGTCCTTCCTCCTGCTCTACCCCGCCCCCACTTTCAGCCCCCCTTACTAGACTCCCTAACTACTCTAGAACAGATATTTCCCAAGACTCTGCCTGGGCCATCCTTTCTAACATTTCAACTCCCAGGAGGGTCCCTACCTCTTGATTTTGATCCCCAAACCTCCCAGCGTGACGTTTTCCTGTCCCTAACCTGGGGCTCTCATCACACAGGGGTTTTACAACCACAGGGGGACTGCTTTCAGTCTTCTGGCAGTCCACACACAATCGTGTCTCTGGTAGGCCCCAGGTTTGCTTATTCGGGCCTGGACTATCCCTTTCTCTCACCCTGGAATCACTGCAATGGCCTCAGAAACAGTAAGATTAAAAAAAGAAAAAAAAGGAGACCTTTTATTCCCAGATAGAACACAGACACACACAGGGAGCGAAGTATGTCTTACTTCATTCAGAGGAGACAAACGCCCCGTGACCAGCACCCAGACCAGCACACCCGCCTAATGCCTGACACCTCCCACCACATGCTTTGGGCCACCCCTAATCTAGTGTCTTCTCTTATATTTTTGATTGTGATCCTAGACTTTAATGGCAGAGCCATCTCTCCAGCCCTCCAGTGTCTTCTCTTCCTTCCTTCCTTCCTTCCTTCCTTCCTTCCTT
Organism: Onychomys torridus; assembly: GCF_903995425.1. Lineage (NCBI taxonomy): Eukaryota > Metazoa > Chordata > Mammalia > Rodentia > Cricetidae > Onychomys > Onychomys torridus. Next base: position 18,721,560 of record NC_050463.1, read on the forward strand.
CCTTCCTTCCTTCCTTTCTTCCATCCATCCTTCCTTTTGTTGATATTTGTTTTGATCTTCTGAGAGTCTTGATAAATAACCCAGGCTGGACTCCAACACTTTGTAGCCAAAGTTGACCTTGAAATCATGATTTTTCTGCTCATCTGCCCCACTGCTGGGATTATATGCAGCCATCTCTTCTCCTGGCTATATGACGACATTTTACTCCCGTGCGTGAGTGCCTGCATAGATGTCTGTGTACCATGTACATACCTGGTGCATGGGGAGGCCAGAAGAGGGTACTGGGTTCCCTGAAACTGGTTGTGAGCTGCCGTGCGGGTGCTGGGAACGAAACCCAGATCTTTTGTAAGAGCATCAAGTGCTCTTAACTGCTGAGCCATCGCTCTGGTTCCACGTAATGACCTTTCAGCTAATTTGTCTGCCGTTAGTTAGCTTTTCTAATTCACCACACATTTTTTTTCCTACCCCTACATCTTCAATTATTTCCTTCTTAGTTTTATTAAAACTGTTTCAACTGCTTTTCTTCCCTTGCTTTTTACTTGTATAGCTCAGCGGCTGCCTCCTCCATGAAGCATTCTACCTCACCCCCACCCCCCACCATTTGATCTCTTTATACCCACTCTGACTTACTCTTGGGAGCTGGTCTGTTATCTGTTATTCTGAACTTTGCAAAGGTAGAAATTTTTCCTTATTTATCTTCATATCCCCTGAAAGGCCAAAGTGACTATGGAAAGCACTAAATTATATATATTTTTGCATTGAATTGAATAAACCAATCAGACTAGAAATGTTATTCTTTAATGAAATTGTCTCCATATTGGGTAGTTTGAATGAGAATGGCCTCCATAGCCTCATAATTTTGGCTGCTTGGTCCCCAGTTAGTGGAACTGTTTGGGAAGGATTAGGAGATGTGGCCTTGTTGGAGTAGGTGTGTCACTGGGAGAAGATTTTGAGGTTTCAAAGGCCTACTCCAGGCCCATTCTCTCTCTCTCTCTCTCTCTCTCTCTCTCTCTCTCTCTCTCTCTCACACACACACACACACACACACACACACACACACACACACACACCTTGCTGCCTGCAGATCAGAATGTAAAGTTCTCAACTACTGCTCCAGCACCATGCCTGTCAGCCATGATGATCATGGGCTAACCCTCTAAAACTGTAAGCAAGCACCCAAGTAAATGCTTTTTTAAAAAATAAGAGTTGACTTGTCATGGTGTCTCTTCACAACAATAGAATAATAACTAAGACACATACCAATATTTAAAGAATGTTTTTGAAATAGATAACACTCTCCCTCCTCCTCCTCTTATTCCCCCCTTACACACACACACACACACACACACACACACACACAGAGACAGAGAGAGAGAGAGAGAGAGAGAGAGAGAGAGAGAGAGAGAATGCTATAAAATCTGGATTTCCACTTTTTCTCCTGGTCTGCCATTAGTATTCTTAACCAAGACAGTGTTAGCAGTTGAGAAAGTAAGACAGGACAATTCATTGCTGTAGACTGTCATTTATATCAAGAGATGTTGGCCACCACACTCCCCTAGTACTAATAATAACCTTTAGTTACTATGACAACCAAACAAAAATGTCTCATGTAATTACAAGCAGGGTGCAGAGGTAGACATCTGGTCTACCTCTGCTTGGGAATTACTGCTGCATTATCCTATAGTCTTTTCTACCTCTGATGTGTGCTTTTTATTAAACCATCCAACTAAGGCAAGATGCAGACAAGCTAATCAGAATTATTCTCTTATTTATACTGCTTTCCTGTGTCCACTGTGGGGAACACAGGCCTCCAGCCAAAAGTCCTAAAGACAAGCAGAGGACAGCCACAAATTTACCTTTGTGTTTCAGTTTATTAATCTGAGCAATAATCTAGGGATAAAAATGGGCTTATCCAAGTATCATCTGTGTTCCAGATCCATGAGAATCAACTGAGGACATTGTTTAAATGTCATATTCACGCGTCTGGACTCTATGGCATTGTTCAGCTAGGTTTTTGTGAGGCCTGGGAACCTGCACGTTAAAAAAATAAGTTCCACGAAGAAATTCCAAGAGGATGGGTCAGGGACCACTTTGGAAAGCAGTATCCCAGAAGGCCTCTATCTATACAGTTTTAGATTTAGAATGTTCTTTAGCTGCAAGTCTTGGCTTTAGTTCCAAGTATCAGCTTTATTTCCAGAGGGGAATTTTAAAGAATGTGTCATTTCATGGAAGTAAAAGTGCAATAAAAGATAGAGTTGACTTTGAGTACTAGGGATCAAACCCAGGATCACACACACGCACACGCACACGCACACCAAATCCTCACTCTGCCATCAAGGCACACCACTCAGCTTCAAGGTTTTATTGAAAAACATTTCACTTAGCTAAAGGGAGGAAGCATTATCATAGAAAATTAAAGCAGGATGCCATGTAAATCCTTGTGAGATTACTTAACCAGCTTGTTAATTTTTATCATGATATGAAATTCACTTTTATTTGTGGACAAGGAATAAGCCTTAAGGAAAGGGCAAAGGAAAGTAAAATTAGGTCTTGATGAAATTTCTATTCTAGAAAAAGAGCAAACCACAGACAACAGAGAGTACAAATTAGGTCTCAATTCTTTAAAAATTATATGACATCTATAACTTTCAGATGATTTCAGAATACAGCAGATAGTACACATGCACATATGTGTATACATGATTGTCTGAGTAGCATATGCACATGTTTGTAGAGGCCAGAGGATAACTTCAAGGGTTTTTTGCTTGTTTGGTTTGGTTTGGTTTGGTTTTTGAGACAGGGTCTTTCACTGGCCTAGAATTCACCAGAGGTGGGTGAGGCTGGCTAGCCAGTGAGCCCCAGAGCTCATTTCTGCCTCTAAAGCATTGGGATTATGAGTTCTGGAGATCCACTTTAAGTCCTGGTGCTCACAAGGTCAACAGTTTATGAATGAGCCACTTCCCCTGCCTGGAACTAGCTTTGATGAATGGAAGCCTAAAAAGCAGTGAAGCAGTTAGAACATAACAAACTCAGAGAGAACCTTCGATCCGCAGTTTTCAGGAGAGTTTCCAGAGCGGCAGCAGCAGGGCTGTCTGTTGCTCAGGGTGTGTGGCCCAGGAAGTGCTATGGATGATCCTGGTTCCAATGCTTGGGATCTTGTTACAACTTAATGCTTTCATGTTCCTGGACTGATTTAAGACATCATCCTAGCTGTATTTGCCTGGAATTTAGCTGAAATAAACTCATTTCAGTCCAAAAGAGAGATAGACTTTTCTACCATTCAGACGCCCATGTTGGTGACAAGTATATTCTACAGTAGTTAAAGAAGGCAGATACTTGGATAAAAGGTACTAATGAATTGATTATATTTTCTATCTCAAACATCTATGATTCCATGAATATGACAGTGAGTAAGCAGGAGACAACAGAAAACTATAACTAATAAACTGGAAACTACAAGCATGAGCCATTTGCTACACCAATTATTGCAATTGGATGGTTTAATATCTTTTTCATATTTATATACTCTCATGAACACTGTTTTATTTTTGTAGGAATTTTGTTATTTCTTGACACTGTAACTCACACTATCATGTACAAAATAAAATGACAGAGCAAAAGGTGCTCTCATCTAGAACGTGGAAGCACTCTAGGGGATTCACAAAGGGGTGGTTCAGGACTGGTAAGAAGCATTTTCACCAAATTAAATTATACAATAGAAAAGCACCTGTTGTACAAGCCTGACCACCAGAGTTCAATCCCTGGAACACATGTAAACAAGTGAGGTGCAGTGGTAGCCATCTATAGCCACAGCATTCCTACTGTGAGATGGGATGCAGTGGTAGCCATCTATAGCCACAGCATTCCTACTGTGAGATGGGATGCAGTGGTAGCCATCTATAGCCACAACATTCCTACTGTGAGATGGGATGCAGTGGTACCCATCTATAGCCACAGCATTCCTACTGTGAGATGGGATGCAGTGGTAGCCATCTATAGCCACAACATTCCTACTGTGAGATGGGATGCAGTGGTAGCCATCTATAGCCACAGCATTCCTACTGTGAGATGGGATGCAGTGGTACCCATCTATAGCCACAGCATTCCTACTGTGAGATGGGATGCAGTGGTACCCATCTATAGCCACAGCATTCCTACTGTGAGATGGGATGCAGTGGTACCCATCTATAGCCACAACATTCCTACTGTGAGATGGGATGCAGTGGTACCCATCTATAGCCACAGCATTCCTACTGTGAGATGGGATGCAGTGGTACCCATCTATAGCCACAGCATTCCTACTGTGAGATAGGATGTAGAGACAGATGAATTACTCAGCTCAAGAGAACCAATTCCCAAGAGTCGTTCTCTAACCTTCACATGCATGCACAGTACCTGCACACACGCACATGCGAGTGTGCGCGTGCACACACACACACACACACACACACACACACACACACACACCAACAGGAGCACATTAAAACAACTAGACACATGATCAAGTAGCTAGAAATGCAGATACATTTTACTGCTAAAACCCTGTTAATAATCTTAAGTGTAGAAGAAATGAGAAAAGCAGTTTGATTATCTCCAAAGATGCTGCAGAGACATCTTCTAAAGTTCTACATTTCTTTATGATAAAAATCTCAAAAACAGGAATCAATGAATAAATACCCCAATTCAAAGCCTGAAGCATGCTCAATGGTGAATTATTAGAGGCTTCCCAACTATGTGAGGCTTCCCACACTCAGTGGTCGTCATGGAAAGTATTCTCACCAAATTAAATTATACAAGAGAAAAACATAAAAGAATCAGAAAACCAGAAGTGTTGTCACTGGAAGATGGTGCCTGTGCCTGTCTGGAAGACTACAGGACGTCTCCTGAGAACTACTTAGAAGTAACAAGAGCTCTTTAATGGGACTGAACATATGTACCATATGGAACCCTAGAACCTTTATGTCTATACATGCAAATGAATATGACTAAGTTAGGAAATGCAATGTCAAATGAAACAAAGAATTCATAAACTGGGTGCAGAATGAACACTAGAGTCTCAGCACTTGGGAGGTGGAGGCAGAAGGTCAGAAATTCAAGGTCATGGCTGGCTATATAGTGAATTCAAGGGGTACTTGATGCTCTGTCTTAAATGAATAAACAGAAAGAAAGGGAGAGAGTGAGGAGAGGAGAGGAGGAAGGAAGGAAGGAAGGAAGGAAGGAAGGAAGGGAGAAAGAAAGGAGAGGAGGAAGGAAAATATAATACAATACAATGGAAGCAGAGATTCTATTTAAAAGCCTAACAAAAGTTTCCAGAAATAAAATGAGCAAGCAAAATGAAAATGCCAGTGAAACATCTTAGGAAGAAAGCACCTCATTCTTGAATAGGAAGATTCAGAGTTTTTTAAATGTCAAGGTTTAGCGAATTGTTTCGTAAATTTTTCCAAACACAATGAAAGTGCCAATATCACAATATTACCAACAAAATTCTGAAAAGAAATAAATAAAGCAAGGAATTGGTCTTAATAGAAATGAAAATAGATGACTAGGTCACAGTAAGTCACAGAGAATCCACTTCTGGAAATGAGGCTCACAGATACATGCATGGTGTATGAACAGATGTGCCTCACTGTAGCATCATTTGTAGGAACAAAACCCTGGGCATTAATATCCATTGTTCAGATGAGAGTTAAGTTAGTATTTCACAACAGATTGCGATATAGTCATTTTCAAGCATCTTGAAGATGGTTTCTTTCCTTTTAGAGTGAACTCCTTTGAAAATAGACATTTTCATTGATATGTGTTTATTTTGTGTGGCTATGAAGGTGTGCATGACATGTGTACATGTGCATGAGGAAGCCATGGGACAGCCTGGCCATCATTTCTCAAGACTTATTCACCTTGTTTTGTGAGACAAAGTCACTCACATGAAGCTCACAGATATGATTAGGGCTGGCTGGCTAGTAAGCCCCAGAAATCCTCCTGCCCCACCGCTTCCCCAGTGCTGAAATTGTAAGAGCACGCCTCCATGCCCAGCCTTTTTCACATGGGTTCCAGGGTTCAAATTCAGCCCCCCCCCCATGCCTATTAACTAATTTTACCAACTGAGCTATGTCCACAGGGCTTGATATATTATTTCTATGATACTGAAGTTTAAGAATAAAGAAAGAGTTCTAGGACCTAGGCTGTGGGACAAAACCAGTCCCTGGGAATCCCCACCCATCACTGCCCCAGTAGCTGGCCAGCAGGGAAGACTCTTGTGGGCAGGCTCCCCACCAAAACCCCCCAGTAGACCCTGAAATCTACAAGACCCACGCCCTACCCCAAACCCATCCATCCCGCTGCAACCCCAGTGGCTTCCTGAGACACAGAATCCGCCAGCTCTCATTGGACCAAGAGCCCTGGTAGGATCAAGAGTGGTTCTCTGAAACACAGAATCAGCCAGCTTGGATTGGACCAAGAGCAGCTCCCTGAGACACAGACACAGCCAGCACAAATTGGACCAAGAGCAGCTCACATAGACACAGGCACCTCTCGCACCTATTGGAGGAAGAGATGGGTAGACACCAGTGCAAAAATACATACAACATAAAGAGCAATATGCCCTCACCAGAACCTAGTAGTTCTGCAACAGCAAGACCTGAACATCACAACATAGAAGAAGCAGAAGAAAGAGACCTTAAAAATAACTTTATGAAGATGATAGAGGCCTTTAAAGAGGAAATGAAAAATTCCCTTAAAATTTTTGAGGAAAAGACAAAAAATTGGAAGAAATCAATAAAGCCCTTAAAGAAAGCCAAGAAAACCATGAAAAAGGAATTAAACAAGTGAAGGAAAAGGTTCAAGATCTGAAAACTGAATAGAAACAATGAAGAAGACAAAAACCACGGGAATACTGGAAATATAAAAGCTGAGTAAATGAACAGGAACTACAGGTGGAAGCATAAACAACAGAATATAAGAGATGGAAGAGAGAATCTCTGGTGTACAGGATACAATAGAGGAAATAGATTCATCAGTCAAAGTAAACACCAAAGCCAAAAAAGTCATAACACTAAACGTCCAGGAAATCTGGAACACCATGAAAAGGCCAAACCTAAAGAATAATAGGGATAGAAGAAGGAGAAAAATACCAACTCAAAGGCACAGAAAATGTATTCAACAAAATCATGGAAGAAAACTTTCCCAACTTAAAGAAGGAAATACCTATGAAGATAACAAGAAGTTTATAGAACACCAATAGACTAGACTCCCCCAAAAAAGTCCCCTCACCACATAATAATTAAACCACTAAACATACTGAATAAAGAAAGAATATTAAGAGCAGCAAAGGAAAAAGGCCAAGTGACTTCAGAATAACACCTGACTTCTCAATGGAGATTTGAAAGCCAGAAGGTCCTGGACAGATGTAATGCAGACACTAAGAGACATGGATGCCAGCCTAGACTAACATACCCAGCAAAACTTTCAATCACCATAGATGGAGTGAATAAGACATTCCAAGAAAAAACCAGATTTAAACAATACCTAACCATAAATTCAGCCCTAAAGAAAGCACCAGAAGGAAAACTTCAACCTAAGAAGTCAGATGCACCCATGAAAATACAGGCAATAGATATCCCCACAGGAGCACCTTCCAAAGAAGGGAAATACACACACACTACCACCAAAAGATAACAGAAATTAACAATCACTGGTCATTAATATCCCTTAATATCAATGGACTCAATTCACCTATAAAAAGACACAGGCTAACAGAATGCATATGAAATCAGGATCCATTGTAGACAAATTTCTAAACAGTCTTATTAAATAAGAAACACGGAACCAAATACAGAGGTATAAGCCGTAGAGATCTGAGAAATACCTGTCAACTAACCTTATCTTACCACCTCCCTGTAGCTTCCCAAGAGAGCCTCTTCCTGTCTAACCTGTACCTTTATCGCCTTCTTGTTTTGTCTTCTCATTGGCTCTAAGCCCAGACACATCACTTCCTCATCACTGTCTGTCTGTACAGACCTCCATGTCTCTATGGTTGGTACTGGAATTAAAGGCATGTGTCCTTGAACACACAGATACTCTGCCTGCCATGTGATCAGATTAAGGACATGTGCTACCACTGCCTGACTTCTGTTTATGGCTGAATATGACCTCTGATCTCCAGGCAAACTTTATTTATTAACATACAAATAAAATATCACATTTCAACACAAATAAAATATCAACACACTCCATCCTTCTGTTGCATACAAAAAAAAAAAAAACCACACCTCAACTTCAAAGACAAACACTACCTCAGAGTAAAAGGTTGGGGAAAGACTTTGTGATCAAATGGACTTAAGAAGCAAGCTGGTGTAGCTGTCCTAATATCTAACAAAATAGACTTCAAACTAAAATCAATCAAAAGAGATTGGGACATTATATACTCATTACAGGGAAGATCCAGCAAGATGAAGTCTCAATTCTGAACATTTATGCCCCAAATACAAGGGTAACCACATATGTAAAAGAAACATTACTAAAGATTAAATCGCACATCAAACTCCACACATTAATAGTGGGAGACTTCAAAACCCCACTCTCACCATTGGACAGATCTGCCAGACAGAAACTTAACAGAGAAATAAGGGATCTAACAGATGTTATGACTCAAATGGACTTAATAGATATCTACAAAACATTCCACCCTACTAAAAAAGAATACACCTTCTCAGCACCCCATGGAACTTTCTCTAAAATCAACCACATACTTGAGTATTCACAAAAGAAATCTCAATGGATAGCAAAAACTTGTAATAACCTCCTGTATTTTATCAGACCACCATGGCTTAAAGTTAGATTTCAACAACAACAAAAAATTACTGAAAGCCTACAATCTCATGGAAACTGAATAATGCTCAACTGAATCACCAAAGAGTCAAGGAAGAAATAAAGAAAGAAATTAAAGACTTCCTAGAATTCAATGAAAATGAATTAGTACATACCCAAACTTATGGGATACTATGAAAGCAGTGCTAAGAGGGAAATTCATAGCACTAAATGCCCACATAAAGAAGTTGGAGAAATCTCACATTAGTGACTTAACAGCACACCAGAAAGCTCTAGAACAAAAAGAAGCAAAGTTACCCAGGAGGAATAGATGCCAAGAAATAATCAAACTAAGAGCTGAAATGAGTAAAACAGAAACAAAGAGAACAATACAAGAATCAATGAAACAAAGAGTTGGTTCTTTAAGAAAATAAACAAGATAGACAAGCTCTTATCCAAACTGACCAAAAAACAGAGAGAGAATATCCAAATTAACAAAATCAAAAGTGAAAGGGAAGGTATAACAACAGACAATGAGGAAATTCAGAGAATCATCAGGACATAGTTAAAAAAATGTATACTCTACAAAATTGAAAAATCTAAAAAGAAATGGACAATTTTCTGGATAGGTAGCACATACCAAAATTAAATCAAGACCAGATAAACAATTTAAATAAACCAATAACCCCTAAGGAAATAGAAACAGTCATTAAAAGTCTCCTACCCCGCCCCCCAAAAAAAGGCCCAGGACCAGATGGTTTAAGTGTAGAATTCTACCAGATTTTCAAAGAAGAGCTAACACCAATACTCTTCAAATTGTTCCATATAATAGAAACCGAAGGAACATTTCCAAACTCCTTTTATGAGGCTACAGTTACCCTGATACAAACTACACAAAGATGAAACAAAAAAGAGAATTACAGACCAATTACCCTCATGAACACTGATGCAAAAATACTCAATAAAATATTGGCAAACCAAATCCAAGAACACATCAAAAAATTATCCACCATGACCAAATAGGCTTCATCACAGAGATACAAGGATGGTTCAACATATGAAAATCTGTCAATGCAATTCACCATATAAACAAACTAAAAGAAAAAAAAAAAACCACATGATCATCTCATTAGAAGCTGAAAAGGCCTTTGACAAAATCCAACACTTCTTCATGATAAAGGTCTTGAAGAGATCAGGAACACAAGGAACATACCTTAACATATTAAGGCAATTTACAGCAAGCCAATAGTCAACATCAAATTAAATGGAGAGAAACTCAAAGCAATTCCACTAAAATCAGGAACAAGACAAGGCTGTCCACTCTCCCTGTATTTATTCAATATAGTACTTGAAGTTCTAGCTAGAGCAATAACACAACAAAAGGAAATAAAGGGGATACAAATTAGAAAGGAAGAAATCAAATTTTCACTATTTGCAGATGATATGATAGTATACATAAGTGACCCCAAAAATTCTATCAGAGAACTTCTACATCTGATAAACACTTTCAGTAATGTGTCAGGACACAAGATTAACTAAAAAAAAAATCACCAGCCCTCCTATATACAAATGATAAACCGGCTGAGAAAGAAATCAGAGAAACATCACCCTTTATAATAGCCACAAATAAAATAAAATACCTTAGTGTAACTCTAACTAAGCAAGTGAAAGACCTATATCTCAAGAAGTTTAAGTCTCGTAAGAAAGAAATTGAAGAAGATATCAGAGAATAGAAAGATCTCCTTTGCTCATGGATAGGTAGAATTAACATAGTAAAATGGCAATCTTACCAAAAGCAATCTACAGGTTCAATGCAATCCCCATCAAAATCCCAACACAATTCTTCACAGACCTGGAAAGAACAATACTCAGCTTCATATGGAAAAACAAAAAACCCAGGATAGTTAAAACAATCCTGTACAATAAAGCTACCTTTGGAGGCATCACCATACCTGACCTCAAGCTCTACTATAGAGCTATAGTAATAAAAACAGCTTGGTATTGGCAAAAAAACTGGACATGTGAACCAATGGAATCGAATTAAAGACCCTGACATTAACCCACACACCTATGAACACCTGATTTTTGACAAAGGAGCCAAAACTGTACAATGGAAAAAAGAAAGCATCTTTAACAAATGGTCCTGGAATAACTGGATGTCAACATGTAGAAGATTGCAAATAGAACCATATCTATCACCATGTACAAAACTCAAGTCACGTGGATCAAAGACCTCAATATAAAACCAGTTATACTGAATCTTATAGACGAGAAAGTAGGAAGTAGTCTTAAATGCATTGGCACAGGAGACTACTTCCTACATATAACACCAGTAGCATAGACACTGAGAGCAACAATTAATAGATGGGACCTCCTGAAACTGAGAAGCTTCTGTAAGGCAAAGGACACAGTAAATAAGACTAAACAACAGCCTACAGAATGGGAAAAGATCTTCATCAACCTCACATCTGACAGAGGGTTGATCTCCAGAATATATAAAGAACTCAAGAAACTAGACATCAAAATAACAAACAATCTAATTTAAAAATGGACTACAGAGCTAAACAGAGAATTCTCAACAGAGGAATCTCAAATGGCCTAAAGACATTTAAGGAATTGCTCAATATCCTTAGTCATCAGGGAAATGCAAATCAAAATGATTCTGAGATACCATCTTACACCTGTCAAAATGGCTAAGATCAAAAACACTGATAACAGCTTTTGTTGGAAAGGATATGGAGCAAGGGGAACACTCCTCCACTGTTGGTAGGAGTGCAAACTTGTACAGCCACTTTGGAAATCAGTACAGAGGTTTCTCAGAAAATTGGGAATCAATCTTCCTCAAGACCCAGCTATACCACTCTTGGACATAAAACCAAGGAATGCTCAATCATACCACAAGGACACATGCTCAACTATGTTCATAGCAGCATTATTTGTAATATCTAGAACCTGGAAACAACCTAGATGCCCCCAACCAAAGAATGGATTAAGAAAATGTGGTGCATATACACAACGGAGTACGACTCAGCAGTAAAAAACAATGGCATCATGAAATTTGCAGGCAAATGGATGGAACTAGAAAATATCAACCTGAGTGAGGTAACCTAAACTCAGAAGGACAAACATGGTATGTACTCACTCCTAAGTGGATACTACATGTAAAGCAAAAGATAATCAGACAGCAACCCACAACTCCAGGGAAGCTAACTAACAAGGAAGACCCGAAGAGGGATGCACAGATCACCCTGGGAAGGGGAAATAGATGAGATTTCTATGAGCAAACTGGAGGTGAGGGGTGGGCAATGAGGATAGGGGATGGGGTATGAGAACATAAGGGAATGGGATGGTTGAGCTGGAATACGGATGGAGTGGGAGAGCAATGAAAGAGATACCATGATAGAGGGAGATATGGGGGTAGGGAGAAACTGGATGCTAGAGAAGTTCCCAGGAATCCCCAAGGATGGTCCCAGTTTAGACTACTACAATAGTGGAGAGGGTGCCTGAACTGGCTTACCCCAGTAATCAGATCAGTAAATACCCTAACTGTCATCATAGTAACTGATGGAAGCAGATGCAGAGATCCACAGCCAAACACCAGGCCAGGCTCCATGAGTCCAGTTGAAAAGAGAGAAAAGGGATTCTATGAGCAAGGGCATCAAGATCATGATGGGGAAACCTACAGAGACAACCAAACCAAACTAGAAGGAACTCATGAAATTTAGATCAACAGCTATGGAACCTGCATGGGATTGGACTAGGACCTCTGTATAGCGAGACAGTTGTATAGCTTGATCTGCTTAAGGGACTCCCTGGCAGTAGGATCAAAATCCATCTCTGGTGCATGAGGAGGCTTTTTGGAGGCCACTATCTATGATGGGACACCTCACATAGCCTTGAGGCATGGAGAGGGGCTTGTACCTGACTCTACTAAATGTACTGTCTGCTGACTCCCCATGGGAGGCTTTATCTTCTTGTAGGAGGGAATGGAGGGGGGTATTGTAGGAGGAAGACTAAGGGGGCAGGAGGAAGGAAGAGGGGGATCTTTGAATGGTATGTAAAATGAATTAAAAATTTCTTAATAAAAGAAAAAAAGTGAAGGCAGAGTTGTCTCTTCAAACGGGAAGACATTTCCTCAGGGAATGCAAGAGTTCTTGTTATGAGGCTCTGACCTTAGTAAACAGTAGGGCAGAAAGCTCAAAGAATCAATGCAATGTCATTCTGGAAGAAAAGGCCTGGCCTTTGAATTTACTGCAGTTTAGGAGTGCCCCTAAAAGTCCCCAAATGTTAAATTCTGGCTCCTTTTAATTAAAAAAAAAAAAAGGATTGCTTCAAAATACATAACACTGAGTACCATTCCTGGAGGATGCTTTTGTCAAGGTAAAACTGAAGAGTAAGGACCAGGGCTTTCTCGCATACTTGGCAAGCGAGCCAAAGTGCTAATTGAGCAGAAGCAACTGCACACAGTAATTTCATTTTCTTGTATGCCAGACAGCAAAGGAAGGAACAGCAGCATTTCACTTCTCGAATTCTCTGCCCCTCTCAGGATTCCGTTACCCTAGCTTTAGCCAAACTCACTAACAGGTATGTTTTATCAGAAAATTCCTTAAAGAGCCCTCAGCTGGCTTATCTCAGTTACCTTCTACTAACCTTCCTCTTCAACCTGACAAAGAGCAGATAAATACCTACTCACATTGTCAGTCTGTCTACAGACGCTGCACACGCCCGCCTGAGAAGCCATCCTGAAATGGAAGTCACTATCTGATGGAGAAGCTGCTGTCTGACTCACTCTCTGGAGCTTGACTTCTCTCTCCCACTGAAAACTGTTCGGACCCAAGTCTTTCGAATACAAACTCTAAAAGCTCTCACACTCTGGGGAGCACATACACTAATCGCTTCAGGGAATGGAAAAAAAAAACATACTAAACAAAATCCTTGTCTTCAAGGAAAATCAGTCTCCTCCCTCCCTAGAATGTCAACTCCAAGAAGGCATGGACTTACTGGATGCCGTTTTTCCCTCTGCAATGCTGGTGCTTAGACCAGCGTTTGGAAAACAGAAAGTCATCAAAATACCTGTCAGCAGAAGAAGAGACCTGTGCTTCATTCTCCTGATGTTTGAGTTCAAGACCAAGATCAGGTAAAGAAAAGAATAGAGTGGGGTGAAGCAGTCAGGGTGGACAGAGGGAATGGGTCATTGAGCCATTGAGAAAAAGATTTCGGGGGACGAATAGGGGATGAGATTGACAAAGATCTGAGCTCAGAACCACAAAACCTGCTAGGAATGATAAGATGCTAAGGCCTGGGTGGTATCCTCTGAAGCCTGTGTGCTAAGGTTTGGTCCCCACCCACGGTACAGGTGGTGGAGCCTGTAGGGAGTAGAGTCTAGCAAGAGGCCTTAGGTCACTGAGGTGTGCCTTTGAGGCAAAGTGTGGGACCCTGGATCTCCCTCTTTTTCTTCTTCCTGACCACGAAGATTTCTTTCTGCCATTGCCAACCCTCAGGGACCCAAAAGCAATGTAATCGCTCAGTATTGGACGGACCCTCCAAAAAGGTAAACCAAGGGGAAATCTTTTTCTCTGCATAAGTTACACGTCTCGGGTCTTTTGTGATAGTGACAGAAAACAAACCTAGGAGGTGTGGGCAGCTGAAGGAGAAGGCAGAAGTTGGGGAAGGGTGGATGGGGAGAGTTGGGGCAGAGGCTCAGAAAAGGCAACAACTGGGTCCCAATTTAACCTCTAAAGGAAACAGACTAAAAGGTAGCCAGGACTCTTGGAGAGTAACGGCAATGGGACCATTGGCTGGCCCTGGTGTGCCCCCCCCCCCACAGGTGAAAAACTTAAGGGCTTCCAAAACCCCTAACAAGTTGGACAGTTTACAAATCTGTGTGGTTAAATGGAGAATAATAAAAGCCCCTGCTTAAATTTAGTGACAACTTTCAAACAAATACAAACGGTTGTTTTGCTTACGTGAAATTTATTCTTACCACCATGGCAGGGCTAGTTTAATATTTTAAAAAGTGTAACTGTTAACTAATGTTGGCCAGAGAGTGATGCTATTCACCGACTCTGGAAGACCCAGAAACACGCAGACGTCCAAAGCTCCAAGTGGTTCTTTGTTCGAGTCACAGTTTTGAAGACAGCTCCAGACAAACCCAACAATTGAGCTGCTGCCAAGAGCTGTCGTCTTTCATAAATTTCTCCCTATATTTAGAAGTACAGTTCCTTTGTTCACAAACTACTCGCAACGGTTCCATATTTAGATTCCCAAAGGCGTACCTTGGACTCATTGGATAAATGAATGAACAGCTGCATGGATGGATGAACAGGAGAGCTATCAGTTGGCTTTGTTGAGATCCTGGAGATGGGATGTACAGAATGCTTCATGTATGTGGATCCCTGACTGGCCAGCATTGATATTTCCCATGACTTTCATATTTAACAAGTGAGACTGGATTAAAATGTATCAGAGGAAGCAAGACAGAATGGTATATGACGGTTGTTCTCACCCCCCAACTCGAGACAAGGTTTCTCTGAGTAGCCCTGGCTGTCTGTCCAGGACCAGCTGAGTAGCCCAGGCTGGCCTCAAACTCAGAGATCTGCCTGCCTCTGCCTCCTGAGTGCTGGGATTCAAGGTGTGTGCACCATCACTGCCCCGCTACATTACAATTCATAACAGTAGCAAGATAACAGTTATGAAGCAGCAAGGAAGATAAATCCTATTGTTGGAGATCACCACAACATGAGGAACTGTATTAAAGGTTGAGAGCCAGTGCTCTAAAGTAAGTTATAATAATTCATACTCCTAAAGAGGGGCTTCAGAGTCCATAGAGGCAGAATGACAGCATGCCTGAGTGACACAGTGCCAGCATTCCTGAGACTATCAAAAAGAGGAAGGACTTTGGTTCATTGCTCTGTCTGTCCATGGTCAGTTGGTCATTGCTTTTAGAAGCTGTGCTGAGGTATTCTCTAGTACTGGAGTGTGCGGTAGAGGAAGCAACCCATCACGAGGCGGGAGGGGTGGGGTGGATCTGCATCCTAATACCTCCTCTAAGGGCACGCCTCCAAAGACTGCATTTCTTGGCCACACCTCTTCAAGGTTCCGACAGCCTTCCAACAGTACCACAAACCCGGTCCAAGCCTTTGTCAGATGGGCCACTGAGGGACACTTGTTCAAACCACAGTATTTACTAAGGACACTGAGTGGGGGGGACTCAAAATACGGGATGCCAGTCAAATTTCTGGGCAGCTTTTCGCTCCTTTCGAAAAGCCCTGTTTCCCAGGCTCACGGTTCTCATATCGCGACTCCCTTTCAGCTTTACATCTCCCGTGCAAATGAAGTCACAAGAGACATTCAGCTGTTACAAACTTCATGTCAAGCTTTGAAGTGCTTTTTAATAGCAGAAATATTTGGCTCACGTGTGGGCTTTGTAGCTATGGTAAATACCTCTTAGTTATCTGTCGCTACTGTTATTCCACACCTCCAATTTGGAGGAGAAATTCTGCATATGCATTGAGGCACTAGAAAAGAATATTCAACTATATCTGAGCTCTTTTGTGAATGGTTTCCTTTTATTTCTTCTCTCACGGAACTAATACTTTCACCTGCATTGTGCTGGTTATGGGTGGGAAAGCTGTGGGCAGAAAGAAGGCTGATACCGTGGCTTCACATCCTTAGCTGCTGGAAGTTAAGTGGTCAAGCAGCTCCCTACTATAAGATCATACTTATTGAGTCATTCACCTGCCCTCCCCCACCCCACCCCTCCGTGTGTGCGCGTGCGTGCGTGTGTGTGTGTGTGTGCGCGTGTGTGTGTGTGTGTGTGTGTGTGTGTGTGTGTGTGTGTATGAGTGTATACATGTAGAAACTACAGGTCAATGTTGAGTGTCTTCCTCAATCACTTCCACAATCTACCTTATTTTATGAGACAGAATCTCTTACTGAGCCTGAGGCTCACCCGACTGGCTAGACTGGCTGGCCATCCAGACCCAAGGACATTCCTGTCTTCACTTCCCCAGTGCTAGGATGACAGGTACATAGCATGGAGCCATCTTCCTTTGTTTGTTTTAACACAGGTGCTAGGGATTTGAACTCAGGTCCTAAAGCTTGCACGACAAGCCCTTTACCAACTGAGCCATCTCTCAGCCCCTCCCTGCGTCCTGCGATGCTTTAGAAGACTTTGGATAAAATGCTGTTAGTTTTTACAAAAGAGGAAACTGACCCCAATTAGTCTGTACTAAAGGTAGAAAAGGAAAAAACAAAACAAGCTTCTCATTAGGGAATTCCGTATGATTATTGAAACACAGTCTGCATGTCTTAATGTCCCACCGTGTATCTGAAGACTACATTTAGAAACAGCGTTTTTTGAGAGCAGGCACATTTGAACAAAGGCCAGGCACTGAGCATTCGGGATCTGCCCTATGCTGAACAGCAACACCTTACTTCTTTATGTCACTTAATTATTTTATGAAGAGATAACAGAAAATTCTATTGCAAGTCCCAAGTTAAACACTTGACATTTTTATTCCTTAAAATGCAACATTTGAGAAGTCTAGATATGTTTATTAATTAGTGATTATTAACACTCAGTAAACAACATTATGTCTTGTAAAAACACAATCTCACTGCACAGCATGAAGCTGAAGTCTATTATTCCCTGATTCCATATGCTGAAATACACTCAAATGGTCCCAAATGACCTTAAGCATTAAATAAATGTAAATGAGAACAACATAGAAAATGCACTTTTGATTGATAACTAAAAGACCAGGTTGAAAAGCATGTCCCCAAATGAAGTCCTTTCCAGAAGGAGATGGCTGTGTGAGCCATGGAGGAAGTGCTCTGCTAAGTCTCCCTCCCGAGTGATGAGATTACAGATACATGCCACGGAGCTCAGCATCACTTTGGTTTTTATCCATTGTGTCTGTTCATCCAACTGTTTTTCTCAAACTACACAGTCAGGGTAGGCAAGCGTCCTCTATATAGAGAAAACTTAAAACACCCAAGGATGCCAGAGTAATAGTGAAAGATAAAATAATTCCAAATGGAACTTCTACTGTAACAAATTCTGTAGCAAGATGTACAAAGGGAAAATGCACAGATACAGCCATTTCACGTGTACCCAACGGGTGATATTCTCCTTCTAGGTCAACTGGCCACAGGACGGGGCATCACACAACACACACTGGTTCTGCTGGGGGAAAACAGTTCTCCTAGCCTGGAAAAAGATGAATAAAACAGAAAGGGACTGGACTCCTAGACTGATGAAACCATCAATAGATCAAGATGTCTTAGCACTATTGATGCCCTGGGCCAGATGCTGCTTATTGCTGTGTTTTGCTTCTTATTGCTGTGTTTTGAAAGCTGACTATGAATGATCTCCACCATTAGACATCATGACCAGTAGAAACCAGTAGCGACATTGTCTGCCCTGACCCCAAGTCATAACAAAAATAATAATTCAAAAAAACTGTTCCCAGGGACTGCCAGAATCACCTAGAGGTGCAAGGCTGCCCATTCTGGGGGGGGCACTGGAATAAAGCCATTTAAGAAGGCCCAAAGCTGGGCTTTTCTCAACCTCATACTGCATAATCTTGGCCACCAACTGAGCTGGAAAGATGGCTCAGTGGTTAAGAGCACTGGCTGGTCTTCAAAGGACTGGGGTTCAATCCCAGCACCCACATGGCAGCCCACAACTATCTCAAACTCCAGTTCTAGAGGATCCTATACCCTCACACAGACATACCTGCAGGCAAAATATCCATGTAAATAAAAAAGAAAATGAAAACAAAACTCTCCTGAGCTGCAAAGTGAGCCAACTCAGTGGATAACACATTATTTGAGTGTTCTATAACATATGTAGTTTTAATGTTCTCTTCTATTGAACGGAGTGTCTGCCTGACTCATGGGAGGCTCACATGATTCAATGAGATGATACATGTGGCATGCTTAGAGCAGTGCCTGCCACACAGGAAGTCCTCAATTAACATTATCTATTATTATTATATTCATGCATAACATCAAGAAAGCAGTTCCAACTGAGATGTTTTAATTCAGACAGGATGCAGAAAGGTATCTTACCAGCTTGATATTTTCTGAGCCTTAAACACGCCCGTCTTCTGATTGCTTGCGATGATGCTGTCCACATCTACAGGGAACAGTTAAGAAAACTTCTGCGGTGACTATTCAACTACCTGAAAAAGAACTTATAAACACGCTGGCTTCTTATCATAATGGGATCCCCACAGGAAAAAGAAAGGGCGGTCAAAGTTGTGCCATGAAATGCTGACTCACCACTGGCAAGATCTTTTCACTCCCTAGCTTGCGATTTTACCACCCATGGAAGGAACGTCTAAGTAGCATCATGGCAGGGCCCAGAGGAGAGGTCCTGGAGGCCACTCCTGGGGAACAGGAGCTGCTGTCTCACTGTCTCAGGGCAAGCAGGCATCCAAAGACAGATGTCAGTAAGGAAGGCAATGGCTGCCTCTGTTGACTTTCCAAATTGAAGTGGTTCCAATCTCCCAAACACTTGAGAGGAGAGGAGGGGAGCAGCAAGGACAGGATTGGGAGGAGGCAAGGAGAGAGGCGGAGAAAAACCTGGAGCCTCTCTGGGAGAAAATGCATTTAAGAAGAAAGTCATTCTAGTGAAAGGTTCCTTGAGGAACTTCTGCTTTGGCCTTTGGCCGAGGGCTGGCACAGAAGGACTCATGCAGAAGAGCCATGTTTGAAAAAGAGAAACTTCACATCATATTCAAAGATTGGGAAAATCACATCTAGTTCAACATCAGGAAAAGCTGGACTTAGGTCGACAATGGCAGCATAGGTGTTTGTGAGTGCTGTTATCTCTCTCTTTGCTCTGGCTCCAGGACTGACAGAGACTAATGAATATACTAATTCCTACACCCAGACACTCCCCGGCCTTATTCTCTGTACTGACCTCTGGCTTCCCTATAGTCCTCTGGCTTCCTAATTTCTGAATACTCCCACCTTCTCATTTATTTGACTTGGAGACATTTCCTGTAAGACATCTCCCAATCCCTCTTCTGGAGTAAGATAAGTTTAAAACAAGCAAGAACTCCAATAATTCTAGTAAAGGCTACATGCTGCACGAAATTGGGCCCATGGGGAGGACACCAGGCAGACAGCGATGCTCCCCTACTGCTTGGCAAAAAACAGATTTGCTGAATGTTCAAAGCAAACACTGGCCAAGATCTCCCTGCCAGAACAGAACCACAGGATTCTGAAACCCAAGTCTCAGCTTGAACCACCAGGCACACCCATTCTTCTCTGAGTGAATAAGCAGGTACTGTGTGATAGCTTTCCTCCCTTAGGAGTAGGGAGGAAAATCAATTAGGTCTCCTAATGATGGGCTTTGTAGAGGTTTACAAAAGTGCCATAATGCAGACTTCTTTTTTTTTTTTTCCTGGGTGAACTTTCCTGTATGCAAATTAAATACCGTTAAATTACATTCATTAAAAAAATAAAGGAGACTAATTTGCCTACTTGTTTTGATTAACTAAAATGACACATCGGCCTACGGTTTCTGTCTATTTCAGGAGTGTTCTAGATG
This sequence comes from Onychomys torridus, assembly GCF_903995425.1. Lineage (NCBI taxonomy): Eukaryota > Metazoa > Chordata > Mammalia > Rodentia > Cricetidae > Onychomys > Onychomys torridus. The sequence continues at coordinate 18,741,928 of NC_050463.1, forward strand.
AAATATCTTGCAGGAAAGGACGGCTGACATCTTCATTCTGAGAAGCACAAAATTAGTAGAGTCAACTGACAACAGTTTTTTATTAAGTCCCCTCCCCTAGCCACACCCTACTCTGCGTTCCCATGGTATCCAACTGCCTGCCATAATGTGCCCGGCACACCTGTAGCGTCCTATGAGTACATGGCTAATCTATCAAACAAAACATATTATTTTGTTAGTGGAGGTAATACTTTTTTATAAAATAGTCACAGTGAAGTTAAATTATATAACTCAGAAAACCTATTTATAATTTTTAGTAAACATCTTAACACTATATACTTTGTACAATTTATAAACCTGTGACTCTGGGTGGTCAGGCTGGAACAAGCATGGATATTTGTATTCTCGAGGTTATTTTTTTTAATGAAAAATTCACAGCAGTATTTAGGCTGCTTTATTTTTAGAACTGGGCAGGAAATACATTTTGTGGTTTAGAAGGGCTTTTTAAAAATATATTAAAAGAATCACAGAGAAAAGATGGCGGTGTTAATGTTAAGACATTACCTTAAGAGATAGACTCTGCTATTCTGTCCCCCACTCTATAGGTCAGATTTTGATGGTCTTTCTGGATGGCACTGTGTCCAATAATAGATTTTTATCATCTCCCCGTGTCACCTCAGGGTAATAAAGGAAATCCAATCAAATTGAGTCAATATGACCAGGATAATGTTCAACACAACAGACCCAATCGTGCTCTGTGAGCTGCATCCGCCTTCCAGAAGATCTCAGTGGGAGGACTGGGTGCCAAGAAAGCCTTCCTGCGGTTTCCCAGATGACTCGGATCCGGCACAGCCGTCCAGTCCCCTTATCAAAACAATTGCTTGTGCCTCAATCGGAGCCAGATTTCTACCTCTAGCTTCCTTCTCGAGCAAAGCACACGTCAGGAGTGATGCTCCATTTTAGTTATCCGTTTATATTCATTCTTAAAATGTGTACTCATATACAATAGCAAGAAAAGTCTTTTAGGTCAACTGCATATCTCATAGGTATGTAAAATATTGTTGAAAATATTAGTCTTGCTGTGTCATCAGTAATTGCATTTATCAGTTGAATATATATTTTGAATCAGGTTGTTATTTTTCAAATTATTTATTTATTTATTTTATGGGTAGGGGTGTTTTGCCTACATATATGTATATGTACCATGTGTGTGCCTAATGTATTTGGAGACCAAGAGAGGGCATCAGCTCTCCTGAGACTGGAGTTATAGATAGCTGTGAACCATCGTGTGAGGGCTGGGAATTGAATCTGGGTCCTTTACAAAAAGATTTCTTTTAAAATTATGTGCGCATATGTGTCTGTATGTGGGTATGTGGATGCATGTGTGTATGTTACAAAGACCAGAGGTGTTCGGTAACCCCTGGAGCTAGGAACCAAACTGGATCCTCTGGAAAAGCAGTACACACTCCTAACTGCTGAGACATCTCTGCAGCCTGGTATTGTTTTTTGAACCAAAAATATTTAAAAAATAATAACACTGTAACTGATAATGTATTGTCTTTTGGTTTATATTATCTTTAATTTCATTGGGGGTTTAAAAGGGAAGGAAGAACACTACTTTTTCTTTTTGTTTTTTCGAGACAGGGTTTCTCTGTGTAGCTTTGTGCCTTTCCTGGAACTCGCTTTGTAGACCAGGCTGGCCTCGAACTCACAGAGATCTGCCTGCCTCTGTCTCCTGAGTGCTGGGATTAAAGGTGTGTGCCACCACCACCCGGCTAGAACACTACATTTTTTAAACTTTCTTTTCTATTTTTTAACTTTCTTTTCTTTAAGATTTTATTTATTTTATGTGCATTGGTATTTTGCCAGCATGTATGTCTGTGTGAGGGTGATAGATTCACTGGAACTGGAGTTACAGGCAGTTGTGAGCTGCCATGTGGGTGCTAGGAATTGAACCTAGGTCCTTGGGAAGACCAGCCAGTGCTCTTAACCTCTGAGCCATCACTCCAGCTCAACATAAATCCTATTAATTTTGATTTAAATGACCTTTTAAATGTTCAAATGTGGCAATTTTTTCCTGACTTAAGGCTACATACTACTCTTTTTTGTTTTGTTTTTTTGAGACAGAGTTTTTCTGTGTAGCTCTCTGTAGCTCCGGCTGTCCTAGAACTTGCTCTGTAGACCAGGCTGGCCTCAAACTCACAGAGATCCACCTGCCTCTGCCTCCCGAGTGCTGAGATTAAAGGCATGCACCACCACTGCCCAATTTTACACTACTCTTAAATCTATTTCTTACTCCATGAATTGAGAGATGACACCCAGAAGCCACCAAATCTGTTAGCAATGCCACATGTTACCATTATGCAAGACAGGCCTTTTTTTAGTTCTTCTTTCCATTCTTTCTTCCTTCCTTCCTTCCTTCCTTCCTTCCTTCCTTCCTTCCTTTCTTTCTATCTTTCTTTCTTTTTTTTTTTTTTAAATCATCTGGTGCTGAGGAAATACAAGACAACCCTCACTCAAATGTTCTCACCTGTGGTGAAACAGAGTGGCTTAGCGGGCTGGCAACAGGCCTGTAATAAGGAGGAAGCCGGCTTCATATGCTGGTTTGGAGACTTACTGCTGTGTGACCACGGGTAGATTAACATCTCCGAGCTCCCAAAACTAAGCAGAAACAATGGCATCTATTTTACAGGCTTCCTGGGTGTCCCATGGGAGAGGTCCAAGACATGGTGGGTGCATGACTCACGCCAACTTTATCATTTTGGAATAATCCAACACAAAACTTAGGTGGAATGAAAACACCAGTGATTGAATCTAAAATGAAGATTCCCATTTAAGTTTCTCTTCTGGATGCTCAGAATGAATTTTGTGGCTATTTTCCTTAGATTGGAAAGAAGTGGAGGAATCAACCAACATTTGTCCTGCACGCTTCGAGTGTTCTTTATATATGGAAATGTGTTCTCAAAGTGGCAAAAGCTATGTCCCCAAAGGGTGGGGATCCGGACTGTCTTATGCAAGGCCACATCTTTACCACTTGAAAAGCCAGTGGCTTAAGGGTGGAGTGCTTGCCTCCTGTGCTCCTGGCCCCTAGGTTCAGCCCTCAGCTGGCAGGAGGGGAAGGGAGATGCCATCTGAAATGACAAGCCGTGAATACTGTTTGAATTCACTTCAATGTGATTTTCAAAAATATGTGTTGAGGCACAGTGAGAGGCACACAGGGCTCATGTGACTCACAGAAGACGGAAGGCTGGCATCACCAGTGAAGGTAGGGTCTGGGCACAGGATGATGGCCTGGGATTCTCAAGTTCTCAGCCATCCACAGCACAGGCTGCATCGTACCCATGGTGCTTTAGTTATTAATTATACAAGTCAGGGATTCTATTTTTAAAATGTTGGGCTGGAGAGATGGCTCAGAGGTTAAGAGCATTGGCTACTCTTCCGGAGGTCCTGAGTTCAATTCCCAGCAACCACATGGTGGCTCACAACCATCTGTAATGAGATCTGACGCCCTCTTCTGGCATGTAGCCAGAACACGGTGTACATAATAAATAAATCCTTAAAAAAAAAAAAAAAAAAAAAAAAAAAAAAAAAGTTAAACCTGGGTACCTCCTGTAAAGAGCCATGGGATTTCCCTGGCTTTGGAGACTTGTAAACAACATTGAGACTATGCACACAAGCCACTGGGATAAGAACACAGAGCATTGTTCCAAGTACTGGAATACTCTGCAGAAAACACTATAGACTTTTACACAAGACGGTGTAGTGGGTGGCCATCCCAGCATTGGCCTGGAAGTTCCAACCCCCATTGAGGCTTCGGTAATAGTCACGCCCACAAGGCGGGGTGGAGGAGGGAGCGGAAGACCCAAGATAGAGAGGAGGGGCGCGCTCTTTTGGTTCGGGGACGCTGGACGAAGGAGGTGGACTGAGCAGAGTTCTCCAGAGAACACCGCCAGACTGCGCCATCCCTTTGCTAGACCCTACAACCTATCCCTTCATTTGTAAGTTAGCCCACAAAATAAACCTCCCTTTGAACTACATGCAGTGGCCTTAATAATCTCACCACCAATAAGACGGGCCAAGGCTGCATGTTTGAATCGCATCAATCAGTGACCGTGACCAACCAGGTTGTTCAGCTGCACGTGCTTTACTTTTCTTTCTCTCCTAGCCTCCTTCCTTTTTGCTTTGAGACATGGTTGCACATAACCCAGGCTGGCCTTGAACTCCTAATCCTCTTGCCTCTACCACCCAAGTGGAGGTTATAGGTGAGTCCCCACACCCCAGTTCTACTTCTACTGATGAGGGTTTGCAGAGGGCTTTGCAGCAATCAGAATTTAGCCGGCCATTCCCCTCCCATTTTCCTTTCTCACAGTCCACACCAGCTACACACCTTACTGAGTAGTTACTGTATGTGAATATTTGGGGATTGCTTTCTATGCGGAACTAAAAGAGAAAAATCAAAGGGCACTTTTTTTTTTTTTTACATTATTTTAAAATAAATTTGAGGGGCTGGAGAGATGGCTCAGTGGTTAAGAGCACTGGCTGCTTACTTTGATTGCCAGCACCCACACAGTGGCTTATAATCATGTGTAACGAGTTCCAGGGGATCTGATGCCCTCTTCTGGCCTCTGTGGGCACCAAATGTGCACAAAAAGCACTGATGTGCATGAAAGCAAAACACCTATACTTATAAAATAAAAAAGTAATAATAAAAACAAAATTGAGAACTGCATAAACCAGATGATCCCATTTTCTACTTATCCTTTGTACTCTTGGGGGTACAGATGAAATGGTATCTTTAGGAAAAGGTGGTTTTCAGGATGGGGACCCCCAGATTAAAGCCAGTGAGGCACCTTAAGAACTAAGGGAAACCTTAAGGAAAAGTACTCATGAATCTGAGAAACTATTCGAGATATAAAGTTCATTTTTCCTCAAGTCTTGTTTTCTTTTTAGATAGATCTCTTTGCAGTAAATCTCAGATCCACAGCTTTCCAGGGTCACGATACAGAGGCTAGAGACACAGGCGACCTGTGGGACATTGACCCGTGGTACACCGTAGAAAGACAAACAAACGCAATTGGCTGTTAAACATGCTTTTGTGATATGTAATTCCAGAACTACTCTCTCTAGTGCCTCGCATATTTAAAAATAAAACAAGCTGAAATGAAATAACAAAACATGCTATTTTTCCTACCCCCCCCCAAAAAAAAATCAGAATGATAGAATCTTCAAGAGACCAGTAAATAAAACTAGTTGGATTCATTCCATTCAGAAGCTGAAAACAACAAAACAATTTTAAAATGATGAGACTAATACCCAGGCCCTGAGTGACTGCCAGGTGGATTTTTATCATTTCTCTGGTGTGTTCATTTGTTTCTTAATGTGCTCATCTCGCCCATTAAGAATAATTAGCAGCTCTGCTTAGGGATTTGCTGGCTTCTGGCAATGTTTCTCCATTTTGTTTTGTTTTGTTTTGTTGTTGTTGTTACTGACATCCACCTTTAACTTTTTAGAAAGTAATTTTTGGATAATATTCTACAACTGCTGTATAATGTGGGCTTCCTCAAATTTTAAAGGGAAGACATAAACAGTGATTTCTAAATGAGTTGTTTGATCTCTATGCACCGATAGTGTGCGATCTGGCGAATGAGTTGTTCTTACAGAGAGGGGTACACAAATGGTGTGTGGGGGGGGACTCACTCATATTAACCTCACTCAGCAAAACAGATTACAAGGCAGGCCTATTGTAAGCTGTTTGCAAATCACAAACAACATTAGTATTAAAAGCAGGAAGCCACATTGCCAATTTTAAGGCTTTTGCATGCTTTTTTCTCTTAATTAAAATAAATTAGATCTACTTACAACAGAAAAAGGCACACAAACACGGAAGGAGCCCATCATAAAAACTGAACCCTAGCAGGAAGGTCCTGAGAGATGAAATAAAACACAGGGCCAGTTTGGGTCTGCATCCTGAAAGGACCTACTTTATCTACATTGTAAGGTTCTCCCTCCTGCCCTCTGGCACCCTGCTATATTAAACCCATTGTAAAACCCAGCACAATAAAGCACTCTCAGGGCTGAGCCTCTGAGGACCAAATGTTAAAAATCCATTTTCTTGGGAGGGGGCTGTACCAATCATTTCTTTGAAAGGCCGGCAGAGTGAATGGCAGAATCTGAGATTTCCTCTCCGATTTCAGGAGCTGGCATGGCATCTCTACTTAAAGCCAAGGTGTGATAATAATGAATGAATGACATTAGCCTTGCTTCCCTTCTTTGGACACTCTGTAGTTTAGTTCAATAATAATTTTAGTACAATTAAATTTACATACTGATTCTAGATGCTCCCCCACAGTTTGATGATAAAAAGTTCTAATTGATTTCTGGCCCTATTAAATAAAGTCAGTTGGTGACTTCAGCGGGGGAAGATCTCAGGGTACAAGGCCCAATCTGAAAGTTTCTGCAGCCAAAGCATCTCTCTCTTGTTCAATATTCCTTCCCGTCTTTCTGCCCTCAGAAAGCACCATGTGGGGCTGAGGCGGCGTACCTGAGCGCCCATGGCTCTCTGTGTTCCCTGGCAAGGAGGAGCCCCGTGAAATGATACAGATACAGGAGAAACCAGAGAGAATGGAGCAGCAGCAGCCGTCTTCAGGAGTATTTAGAAAAACTTGCCACAGTCTCAAGATCATGATTAAAATCCTATGTTTAAGAAAAGGAAGCAGCACCTTTTGTAATCTCTTTCCCTGGTGTGAAAGGCGAAGATTGTGATTGGCTGTTTTTCCTTCCTGAATTTTTTTTTTTTTTTTTTAAGGGCTGTCAGGCAATTAGCTGGGTGGGGCTCTGCAGAGCTGCTGAACAATATTAGCTACCAAGCTTCCGTTCCTCCTTCCTTCTATGTGAGCAGCTGATGGAGCTGCTGGGAATTTTATTTTTGAAAAAAAAAAAAAAAATTACAGAGCGGAGGAAGGAGGAAAGGAAATAAAAAATAGGCTTTATGTAAAATGCCACAAAATTTCAAAGCTGCTTCAAGCCTTTGAAGGGACTAAAAATTCAAATAAGAGTCCTGTCTTCCTCACCATGTTAAAAAAAAAAAAAAAAAAAAAAAAAAACCAAAGCAAACAGATCTTCCACTTTCTCCTCTCAATTTCTACCCTGCCCTGAGCACATCAGCTAGGCTGCTGAAGTCGCTATAAATTATGCTTGCTTTCTTAGTTAAAGTACAGTTCAATTTTCTGAACTCTGTGTACATATTAGTAAAGCATAATCTAATATAATGAGGTTTGAACTGTAATAGCATAGCAGAAAAAAAAAAAGAGATAGCTTTTTAATCCTAAATAAAAGGAGCTAATGAAGAAAAGATAGCGGTTTCCAGTGAGGGAGACAGGCAACTCCTTAGCAATTAGCAGGTACAGTGTGACTGGCGTGTGTAATATAACCTGCATAGAAGCTAGGCATTCATATTTACAGGCAACGTCAAAGAAAGTAAATAATAATTTTAATCTGTTTTGTGATGGAAGATCTTAATGAAAATAAAAGAGCAAGAACGCTTCGAAATTATGAAATAAGGTTGTGAATTGCCTCAAGAGGTACACAAAACATAGGCTCCTCCAGTGAGAAGTGTCTGTACGCCCCATGAAAAGAAACATATGCAGTCAGCCGCAGTGAATCCAGATATCTCTAGTTTCTCTTAATTACTGATCATGTGTATGGGGAGCTCTTTTTTAATACCTCGTGCTGTCTTTCTTTATATCAATTGTTACTCAGCCCGGGGTGGGGGGAGTTGGGGGGGGCGTAGGGAATGAGCACAACAAACCAGCTTTCTGTCTGAATAAGGATACTTCTGATGGCCTTTTCATTCCCATCAGTTAACAGAACTTCTTTGACATCTGCAGAAATAGCAACCTGAAAAAAAAGGGGGGGGGGAGAGAGAAGGAGAGAGGGAGAGAGAGAGAGAGAGAGAGACAGTACAGCAAACAATGAGCAAATATGCTTGTCTGTGTGGAAAGGAAGACAGAGTGACAAGCCTTCAGTATCATGCCTCCTCACCTAGTCCTCCGTAACAATCTTCAATCTTTTTTCATTTTATGTCTGCATTATTTTAATCATTCAATCAAATCAGTCAATACTTTTATCATTCCATTTGCGGGAGCCTCTATCTTGCTATCATTCTGTTGGGTAATTGCATTGTGACAGCGGATGATGGCATTCTGAGAGGCTTTCATTTGTGGGCTTCTGTTTATCTGGTAGAGCCATCATACAAGGCTGTCACTCTGCCTTTCAGCCTGCTTCTGTCTGGCTGCCTGATGCCCTTCATATAACTTTGCATTGCAGGCAGATGGCTTTGTGAGGGTAATTTTTTTGTGAGCTTTGACATGCTCGCACATTGGGCTGTAACCTCGACACATTGTATAAGAGCGACAGGTTTGTCAAATGCCAATCAGTGTAACAATATGCTTTTATTTGTAGAGACATAAAAACTTGTCTAATGCACTGTGCTGCTACATAATATCTCCCGAATACATGACTCAGAACCCAGAGAAAGGGGGAACGACGTTCCTGAATGGCCAATCTAATTCAAAAGAATCTAATTACTGAGCGCTCTGGATCATGTTTGTTGGCGTAATAATGCAGGCAAAACATTAGCAGCTATCTCATGGTGCTCCAACTGTGATTCGCCGGGCTATTCCTGTATCTTAGCAAATGGGACTATAATCTGAAAAAAAAAAAAAAAATGCTTTCGCTATGGCAAAGAAAGACTGTGCGAGGCCTGGAATGTCACAACAAGCGATATTGACGACACTGAGGTAAAATGTTTCTGCTCATCGAGGCAACCATAAAATCAATATGATCCGAAAGTAAGTCAATCTAGAAGGTCTCTCAAGACCCTAGCAGCTTGATCACGGCTGATGCTGTTGACGGTTCTCTGACCCAGCAGTTGGAGGCCCTGGAACATTTTTTCTTTTGTTCCTCCCTCTGAATGGGATTGGAATTGAGAAAAGACCTACCATGAGCCCAGCCAAGCATGTCATGCCACCCCCGAGCTCACACACAGCAAGGTCCCTGAAAGAGAGAAAGAAATGGTAGAACCCATGCAAATTAGATGGGAATGGTCCGAGCCATATATATGTTACAAGAAGAAATTGCCATCTGCAGTAAGAGCCGCACTACCAGGGAGATGTGGAGACGCGACTGGGCTACCTCATGTCGTTTTGCGTTTTAAAAATAATTATGAAATAGAAAAGTCACAAAGCAGGCAAACCAGTGGGGGGTTCCCTCATTAGTGTTCACTGCAACATTACTACCGCTGAGCTGAAAAATCTGAGAAGGTTCCCTTTCTTCCCCCTTGTCAATGGTGCTGTCTTTTAGAACTAAACTAGCTAGAGTAACGAAAGATAATTGTTAGGAAAGGATAACATTGTTAATCCACATTCAGGCCTTCAAAACCAGTCAGACAGTAAACGAAGAATAGATATGAGTGTGTGTGAACTCACGTTAGAGTCACACACAACATACAAATAAATGCAATCCTGATTTTTTTTTTTTAATTCTTAAAAAAAAAAAGAAGAAGCTGAAACAGTTTGGAAAGCTGAAGCACCCCCATAAAGCACAATTACACAAAGAGCATTTGGCAATTAACACTTAGATCACAATTGACCCCAGCACAACGCAGCAAATAAACAATGCAGGGACATAATAGGAGCAAGCCAGCAAACCCAGGCTGAAGTCACGCCTGGGCTCAGAGTTGAGGCTGAGTGTGCCATTCATTCTACACTTACCTTCCCCTTTTGTGCCTAAATATCAGCCCTCAATGTGTGACATTCTCGCCCTGGCCCAGTGCTTGCTGACTGGCGTTTAAGCACAGTGAGCTTAGGAAATGCCAGTCTTCAGGGCAGTTTTGCAGCCCTGATTTAGAGCTGCCCTCTTTAGATGTTATATGCCGAGAGTCTTAACATCGTTTCCTCCTCCCAGTTTGAAAAGCTGATTATCCCAAGAGGAGAAGAAAAGAAAAAATGGAGTGAGCTGGAGGGGGCAAAAGGAGACATTCATATTAAGAAATATTTTAATGTATATTGAGTTCTTCAAAGCAATCAGAGACTGCTTGGTAAGCATGGAGCCACAGAGCTTCAAAAAATTACATGGTATCAACCCAATCCTGTAAGAACATATGGTTAAAACACATCATGATCACTAAATGCTTGCTATGAAATATAATGGACTCTTCAGGAAGTATATGTAAGATGTTCAGGAAATGATAGTTAAAATGGGAAAAAAAAAAAAAAAACCTCTGCTTTTCGGTTGTATCAAAGATCTCCAGAATTTTTAAATAAAGGACCTTTTTCTCCCTTTCCTAAGTCTCATCCATGGTTTGACAACATAACACATATTAACAGCTGAGAGTATTGATTTCTTTAGCATAGTAACTTATATTATACATATTGTCAAGGACACAAGAAATGCCTTTAAAACTAGAACATCTTCAAGTAATAGCTGTGAGGCATTTCTCAAAGGTGCCAGTGACTTCCCTAGCAGAAGTTAAAGAATGTGTTTATTGTGGGGCCTTTTTTTCCTTCTTTTTCTGACCTTCACAATCAGCAAGGATTGATTGCGCCTTCCCTTTTGTTTCCCCCAAATCAAAGCGAAATAAAATGCCTTGAGTAAAAATCAAAAGCCTTTGACACACAGCAAAAAGCTTGCTGTGCGCGCTCGCACCCGAAGGCAGTGCAGATCCCTTTTCAGAAGCAACATGTGTTTGTGGGGAACTTTTTCTTTTTCCTTTTTCCCCCCTCTTTCTTCCTTTCAACAGTTTATAGCTTGAAGGCTGTAGTAGAGTGGGCCACTTTTTAATACGCAGATTCAATAACCATGATGGGCTAAACAAACATCTTTTAAGTGTGGCTCTTACCTGAATATATTACTGTGCTTGAGGCAGTAGTAAGCTAAAACCTCCTCAGATGGCCAGATGCCTGGAAACACAAGAGGGGAGATGTTAGGATTGTAGTCTTTTCCCTTCCAGACTGGCTTTTAAAAGGAAGGCTCAGCACAAGGCATCGCAACTCAAACCAAACTTAACATGGTGGCTCCTTGCCAGGAGCCAGACCATGAGTTTCCTTGGCTGTTGTTTTTATGATGGCCAGCATTAGGACCTGTCCCCAGGTGACAACAGAACAGCCTCAATAAACTCTGCTAAACTTCAACCACAACAACCAACATTTCAGATATCAAAATTAAATATTGACTTGGTTCAAGCAGATCTTAATCTTATTTATACGAAATTAATACACATAAGTTGAAGGTTTGCTATATATATATTTCCTGTTGGAAAAAGGAAAAAGAATGGGGAAAAATTCACTTTAAGGGGAAAATAAAATTGCTAAGGTCATTCTATCTTTTTTGGGGGGGAAGGTGCGGAGTTTGAGACACGGTTTTGTAGTGGGCAGCCATCCCAGCATTCGCCTGGAAGTTCCAACCCCCACTGAGGCTTCGGTAATGATCACGCCCACAAGGCGGGGCGGAGGAGGGAGCGGAAGACGGAGGATCTAGAGGAGGTCTCTCTCTTGGTTCCGGGGACCCTGGAGGTAGACCGAGCAGAGTTCTCCAGAGAACATCTGGACTGCGCTATACCTTTGCCAGACCCTGCAACCTACCCCTTCATTTGTAAGTTACCCCACAAAATAAACCTCCCTTTTAACTACGTGGAGTGGCCTTAATAATTTCACCAATATCTAGCGCTCACGTGGGACAAATTCCAAAGGCCTAGGCGGATCCCTCCCTCAGCCTCCTCCCCAGCTGGCGGATACCTAGTTTTGGTGCCTGTCCTGGAACTCACTCTGTAGACCAGGCTGGCCTCGAACTCACAGATCTGCCTGCCTCTGCCTTCCAAGTGCTAGGATTAAAGGTGTGCACCACCACCCGGCTTTATGTTATCTTTCTACACCTTTTCATAATAAGGTCTTAAAATATCCATAATTTCTCCATTTCTTTAATTAAAACATCAAACTGCAGTGTAAGATTAAGAGACATTAATTTCACCAAGTTTGGCATGACTTTACATCAAACAGCAATCCTATACACTAAATTGCATGGACAGACATTTCCTAAAATCATCACTTATACATTTACTGAGAAGAATGGATAAGAACTCCTTCCAGATAAATATGTTGGAAGTGGTTGACATAGGATATAGGATGGTCAGATTATGTGTGCTTTTAATTTTTCTCTATACTTTTTTTATATTTTCCAAAATGTTTATAATGAGCCTACATCATCTTAGATATGATTAGAATGAATTATAACCTCATAAAAATTATGGTTTCCCCCAAAGAAATCAGCCTTAGCCATCAGTTGGGAACTTCCGCCTGCCCCCCTGGGAAAGAGCAGCCATGTCTCAGCACTCAGCACAAAGTTAAAGACATTGAAAAGACTTGGTTTTTCTCATGAGATAGATCTCCTACTTTGAAGAGTTAAGAACTCTAAACATTTCAGAGAAGAATCAAAGAAGCGAAAGTCACCAAAGAGAGCCAGTGGTGGGTGAGTGAAGATGAGGAGATGGCTCCAGTGAACACCTGCTGCTCCAGCCTCCTGGCCTTTCCAGTAGAAAGGACAACATGGGGAAAAACAAGGAAAAGCAACAAGAAGTATTTGGAAACACATTTAGAGGGAAGGCACGCAAGTAGGCGAGTGTAGCAGTTAAGCCCACAGGTACTTTGAAACCAGACTGAATGGACTCTGGTCCCTGCTCTGCTGTTTGCTGGCTCAGAGACTTTGGATAGGTTATCTAGTCTCTGTGCCTTGGGCTTTTCATCTGTAAAGCATTATTATTGCAACATCAACTTCACAGGATGCAGAACAGATGAGTCAAACACGCGCAATGTGCTTAGAACTGTTCCGAGCTCACAGTAAGCACAAAGGAGACACAGGTTGCCACTGTTGGCCTCTTGCAAAGGAGGACAGAACAGTAGATAGAAGAGTGAATTTGTGCGGACCACAGCCATTACCCTAAGAGTCAGGACACACAGAGAACCATTTTTACCTTTGTTTTGTCAGGATCCCACAGTCCTAAGGCCTCGTACACCTCCACACAAAAAGAACTCCATAAAGACCAAAGTACATAATAAAATTCACCAAAGGAAGAGCCAAGACAGTGTTCTCACTAAGTGGGTATAATCACCACAAGAATGAATTTCTTTATGCCCTGAGTACATGGCTGTGAGGGTTTTAAAAAAGTAATGATAGGGGAAAGGTATTTAACTAAAACTCAAGCCCCACTGAAGAAAGAATGTGACTTCTAAAACGCATAGTCTTTTCAACTCACTTTATATTTTTTTCAAGAAATTACAGAGTGGTTTTTTAAAAACTAAATTAAATACAAAGATCAAAAGGCTAAATTTCTACCATTAGCAATATAATCACTGTTAATGTTTTAGACATCATTCCAAAAAGCCTTTCTAGTCATAAAGGTATCTCACCCAGTTGGGATCTTCTCATGCAGGGATTCAGTAACTTGATTTTGGCCCCATTCGATGAGGTGTGGGAGGAATCCATACCACTGAGTTCACACTCTAGTTGTATCAATTGTACTGGCTGCCTAGATAGTCTCATTGTATCAACATTCAATTAACCCATGTCCTCTTGCTAGACAGTTAAGTTGGGTTCAAAGTTTGTAATATTGTAAGACTATAAATAGCAGTAGAAGGGTATACCTTCTCCTAACATATTTTCCCCCATACTTAGAGATGGGATATCTGATCAAAAGTCAAGTACAGGTTCTGGAGAGATGGCTCAGTAGTTAAAAGCACTTGCTGCTCTTGCAGAGTACTGGGCTTCAACTCTTAGCACCCCATGATGGCTTACATCCATCTCTAATTCCAGTTTCAGCTTGCGCAACCTCTTCTGGCCTCCAAGGGCACCAGGCACATATATTGCACATACATATACTTTAATAAAATACTCATACATAGAAAAATTTTAAAAATCCTTAAAAACTTGAGTATAGTCCACAATCTGATAAACAAGTTGAGCAGCCCTAATCTGAAATTCAAAATACTCCAAAATCTAAATTTCCTGAGTGGTTACATGATGACAAATTCCACACACGCTCTTAGGTGACATCAGTCAAAACAAAGCTACATTAAAAGCATTATATAAAACCAACTTCGGGTGACTTGTATAAAATACATATGAAGCAGAGGAATTTCATGATTACACTTGGACTCTGCTCTTAAGATACTATGTACATGTTAATATCTCCTAATTTAAAATGATCCCAAATCTAAGGCTTTGGTCTCAAGCTTTCAGGATAAGGGACATTGGATTTATGTGTAACTGTCCCTTGTGAAATTTGTACACTCCATACATGCCCAGGAAGAATGTTTGTTCCGGGCTGGCTCTCATGCTCTAAGTCCTGGATCATATGTGAAAGTGAAATTCCATAGAATTGTCCTCTGACCTGCACACATGAACAGAGTACCTGCTCTGCATCATATGCACATACAGTAACAGACCATGTTTAAAGACTATCTGTTTCTTCAATGCCTCCCCAAGACAAGGCTTTGTCAATCTATTTTTAATCCCAAATTTTTACTAGCATATGTTAATTATATACATAATGGGTTTCATTAGAGCATTTTCATACATATATACAGGTTGTTTTTTTTCTTCATACTGACCCTCTATCCCTTTCTGCTGCTGCTGATTCTATTTCTCATCCCTTATCTGCTTTCATTTTCTTTCAGTACTTGACAACTCGGTGCGTTTCATTAGGGTTACTTACAGGATCTTAGGCGAGGGATTGTTCATGGGAACATGGAAGGGCTCCCCACCAGTGGCTACATCACTGAAGAAAATGTCCCCCTCTCTCTCAGCATCATTAAGTCCCCGTATATACACCTCCCCACTATTGCTATTATCTGCCTATAGGTTCTTGTGGGCCTCTTGGGTCCCTCTTCCCCATACAGCAGGATGCCCACAGGCCCAGTCTCACATGGATGTTCTGCCATTAATCCCACCTGCTGTGAGATCAAGGGTGCAATGTCAAGTTCTGAAGACAACACACCTCGCCACACATCTTCCTCCATCCCTTACATCCTTCCTGCCCAGCTTCTGCAGTGGTCCTTAGGGAGACAGGTAGGAAAGTCCTACTCATGGCTGAGCATCCAAAGTGGTCATCACTTTGGCTAGAAATGAGTCATTTAGTTACTGCTGTCTACTATAGAAAGGGGCTTTTCTGACCACAGGCAATGGCTCACTAATCTACTGTATGAGCATATTCATTTAGAAGCTATTTTGATGGGCATATTGTATTCTTTTAGCAAAAAGATAGTTGTAGCTTCCCTAACTAGGACCTATGACCTCCACAGCCATGAGCTTTTGACCAGGATGTGGAGTCCCTCCCGAGGAGCAGGTTTCAGATCTCACCCTTGTCACCAATTGCTACTATTGCCCCAGTGGGCGCTTCTTGCTCTGTTAGTCAGTAGTGGAGCTTCAGGATCGGATCCACAGCCAAGGAAGACCGGTGAAGACACCCTCCGCCCCCCCGACCCCCGCCACACCCTCCCCCACCCCTGACTTCCCATCCCAGCCTCTATAACACCCTCTGGCACTAGGAGAGCTAGTTAGCAGGGACCAGGATTCCACCTGGTTCTGGCTGGATTTCTCTATATCCTACAATCAAAGTGTGTGGATGGCGTGTTTAGCAATTAGGTCTTGTCTATTTCTGGTGGGCAAGCAACAGCCAGGGCAAACATGCCTGTTACTTTATTTTAAATAATGTTAAAAATGTAAAAGCAGCATTACAAATCAAGACTAAGACAAGATACTTCAGCCCCTCTAGGGTGGCCGTCATTCATGTCAGACAACAACAGTGTGGGCGAGGTTACGGCAGGAATGTGAAGCGATGTAATTTTGCAAAACCGTCTTGTGTTGCTCAGAACTCGAACTCGTTAAATTTAGATGCCTGTATGAGTTCAGAATTCCACTTCTAAAAGAGAAAAAGAAAATATACCTATACAAAACAAAGTCTGTAAAATATCTATAGTGGCGTGTCAACACACGCTGCAAGGCGGGATGAACTCAAAAGCACGCTGCGGGAAGGAGGCCATTTACAAAGGACCGCGTGATGTATGTTCGCATCCCTAACAAGGTATTTACCAAAAGTAGGATGCAGAGGCAAGTAACTTAATACAGATCGAATGCTAAACCCTCCCCCATCACCTCGCCCCCACACTCAGCTTCCTCCACCTTCAATCAGCATTTTCTAGTCCTACATTATGTTTAATTAGAAATGAATTACCAGATAGCTGAAGAAATGTGACAGATATCAAAACCTTTCCAATTTGTTAGCTTAATGACTTCTCAACCATTTACCTCCCAGTTTCAAAACCAATACTGTTGCTACATGCTCTCAAATTCTATTGTCTTTGTGAATTTATACCTAAAAATAGAACTTTATAATGTTCTTAAGTGGGTTTCTTTTCAAGATTTTTTTTGCAGATTTATTTTCATTTTTTAAAATTTATATGTAGAGGTATGTGTCTGTGTGCAGCCTGTGTGTGTGGTTGCCCTCAGAGGCCACAGAGGGACTGGGATCTTCAGGGCCTGACACTGCAGGTGGTTGTGAGTGGCCTCACTTGGGTGCTGAGAATGGAACTTGGGTCCTCTAGAAGGGGAGGAAGTGCTCTTAACAGCCCAGCCATGTCTTAGCCCCTCAAAGGAATTTATTTTAATTAATGCTTATCTGAAACCCTGAAATATATCCTCTTTTGCATATAACTTTGCAGGATTGTGCTACAATCCAAGACACACAGCAACCACTCTTATTGCCTGTTGGGGAATATTATTTTAAGGTGTGTTACTTTGGTTTATGTTGCATTTGTTGAACTCTGGGAAGCTGTGTTACTGTGCCTGTCTAAAACACCTGATGGTCTAATAAAGAACTGAATGGCAGCTGGGCGGTGGTGGTGCACGCCTTTAATCTTAGCACTTGGGAGGCAGAGCCAGGCAGATCCCTGTGAGTTCGAGGCCAGCCTGGACCACATAGTGAGTTCCACATTGGCTTGGGCTGCAGAGTGAGACCCTGGTCTCAAATAAATAAACGATTATTTTAAAAATATCACTTTTATTTAGCTAGTGCTTTTATGGAGCCCTGGTGGGTAAAGGAAGCCTTTTCTTCTGTGAGGTAGACTCTTCTGGCTTAAACTGAGACCACCACTAAGAAATAAGGTATTTCTTGTACCTGAATAACATTTAAAGCAGTGGTTCTCAACCTTCCCAACACTGCAACCCTTTAATATGGTTCCTCATGTTGTGGTGACCCCCAACCATAACATTATTTCATTGCATCTTCATAACTGTATTTTTACTGCTATGAATCATAATGTAAATATCTAATGTGCAGGATATCTGATGTGCAACTCCCAAGGGGGTCACAACCTATGGGTTGAGAATTGCTGACTTGAGGGACTGTCTTCTTCTGTGACTTGGATTTTGGAGAAGATGCTTTCTAGAATAAACTATTAATTAAAATGTTGTGATGCATTTTTTGATCAATAATTCAGCTACTTAAATGTTGCTTCAGCATCCTAACTGAGATTATAGGTGTAGGAGTCACGACTGCCCAACTGCACGGATGTTGCTTTGAAAAAAAAGTCTCAGAATCCTACACTATACTTAGATTTCTGTGGTCATTTGAGTTCATCACATCACACTTCCCTTCCAGTAAAGGCTTGGCTCCCTATAGATGTGTCTATCAGAATAGGACCTGTTGAACTTGACAGACTACAGACAGTCTATAGCCAGATGACACCACACACACACACACACACACACACACACACACACACACACACACAGAGTCATACACACACACACACACAGAGTCATACACACACACACACACACACACAACTGTCTGTAGAGACAATGACAGGGAAGCTGACAACAGGGTAGATTTAAAGTATGCAACTACTTTTTTTGTTGTTCCTGTTAGTGAAGAAGCTAGTTTAGAATTGTTTCAAATGCCAAGTGTTGTGGTTAACCTAGAATCAAACACATCCATCACTGAGCTGATGGTTGAACAAATCCTAAAGTTAGATTATATGAGTATCCAGGGAGATATGTGGCCCTCTAGATCACTCCCATATGAGGCCTTTTTAGTTTCTTCATTGTTCACGTAAGAAGGAAGTACAAAGACTTTGACAGACAGCATCCAATGAGGCATTTCTCCTGACTGTCTCGACCCAACCTAATGGCAGCTACTAACAGTGGTAACAACATGGCCAGCTCCCACAGCAGACATCTGGCTTTGCTGTAATCAGCTGATGTCTACTGAAATAGCACCGATCTCTACCTCCTCAAACTTATGCCAAAGTCAAAAGTAAGGGACACTAGAGCATCAGAGCCTAGAACCTTAGCAAGGCTGTTAAAAGCTCTGGAAAACACAGAGAGATGTGACCAGAATGAAAAGCTGCTCAAGCAGGCATGGGTAGCGAGGTTTCTTAGGCCATTCTCAGTATTTGTACTCTTTCCTTTTCCTTTAATCCAACTCACATTTTTCTTCTGTCACTGATCAGTCAACCCACAATTAGAACCAAGAAGAGGACTACTGTATTTCAGATCTTAGGGCGCAATGGCGAAGAGACAGGATGGTACTGGGACCTCCTACTAGTTGGAGAAGGAATCCCAATGTGCCAGTTATAACTGTAATAAATGCTACGCAGGAAAATCAGGGGGTGATGATAAGAGCATGTCATGGGGCACCCAGCCTAGATGGGAAGAGGTTGGAAAGAGCCCCCCAAAAGGATGCTTCCCCACACAATTAGCCATGGAAGCTGAGATTCCAGAGGACATGGAGCAAAATAGAGGAAGAAGAGGGAAACAAGGATGGGTGGATTGGTCCTTCAACGGAGAGCCTCGTGAAATAAAGTTTTGAAGAGGGGGTGGTCTTGGTGTTCTAGGAGTAGGGCTCTCTTGTGAAGAGAAAGGCAGAGTGGGACAAGATGAGGCCGGGGGAGTAGTTGGGGACCAGATCACCCAGGATCCAAAGGCAATGCTAACACCTTAAATAGCCTTAAAATCCATGGAACGGTTTAAGCAACAGTGTTGGATCTGACTTACATTTTAGATCATTGTGGATACTCTAAAGGAAATGGATCAACAAGGGGCAACAGGAGGAGGAAACATGGTAGAAAGCTACCGTGGGTATCCAGGTAAGAACTGACAGCTGGGTAATGGTTAGTGGTGATGCTTTGAGATGTATCTTAAAAGCATGCTGACAAGACCCACTGGATAGCTAGATGTACGGCGTGTTACAGGAAGCCGTAGGGACTCCAGTCTGGGTTGTGAGTAAGAGGGTAGATGATGGACAGACACATATAGGATTTCCTTCCCATTTTCCATGAACTGAGGTGGCTGATTTCATGGTGTATTAAACACCAGCCAGGAGAGGTCTGGACTGTGACACCAACAAACAAAGAAATACTGGGACTTACATAATATCAACTTTTTGAGCTTCTGAATCCTCATTGGCAAAATGACAGGCTTCAGTAGGATGATATGCAGGGGGCCTTTACCCTATAAAAACTACAATCGAAAAAGAGGCCTCATGCTCTGGAGTTATACGGAGTTCAGCTTGAATACCCACTCTTATGGATCTGTGACCTTGGCAAGGTGCTTAACCTTTTTTTTTTTAAGCCTCTTCGTTCATTCATGGAACATACAGTTATTAACAGCCATGTCTGCACCAGAAGCCGGGCTATCATGGTAATTAAAACCCAGCCCTTCCCTAAATAGCTTTAATAGAGGCAGTAGACAATAAATATAATTTCAGGTATTGACTGGTGCTGCAAGGGAGAGAGAACATGGCAATGAAACAGAAAACAACCGCTTCCTCAGCCGGCATTGTGGGGCAATGCCTCAGACCTCTCACTGTTAAATACAAGCAGTACATACCTCTTCCAGGGTGCTGAGAAGGCTAACTGAGTATGCACACAAGGCACTTAGAACGAGGTCAGGAACACACCAAATTCATTATAGATGGCAAAAGCCAAGGTCACTGGCTGTTGTGCTGTTAATGATGTGAAATGTTTCTATTCAATCTTGAGGGCATCTATATGGAACTTCCATGGAGTCTCACCTTGACTTAATAATGCAAGGAATTAAGTCAGAACTGAATTTGGAAAAATGTGTCTTGATTCTGGGACTGACTCTGAAACATGTCTGGAACAGGAATTCCAGATGTACATATATGTACATATGCACACATACATACATATGTATGCATATACACATATGTATGTATATGTATGTATATGTATGTATCCATATGTGCAAGTATATATGTATATGATGTGTTTATATGTATATTTAGGCATCTCTACATATATATGTATATGATGTGTGTGTGCCCTACAGTTATTGTCCTGCTCTGTGACACTGACAGGCTCACACTGTAGCATAAAGGGTTAAACAGGAGCCATCCTAAATGTGTGAATGCAGATCACAGAGAACACAGGTAGATCTGGGTGGAAGGGAATGCCTGTGCAGTCCAGAACAGCAGGCAGGTGGAAGTATGCCTGGTGACATTCTAACATTTATTTAATGCTAATATTATCTGAACTACCAAGGAACATCAAGGCACATGCCAGATAGATACTCTGTCACAGAGTCGAAATGTGGCCTCAGGTGACTCTAGAACTGCTGTGGAACAATCTTTGTACACTGTAATTATATATTACTCTCATTGGTTAATAAGAGCTGACTGGCCTATAGCTGGGCAGGAGAGATTGGGTGGGAGAGCCAGACTAGGAGAATTCTGGAAAGAAAGGCAGAGTCAGAGGAGTGGCAAGCAGATGTAGAGAGAAGCAAGATGGGCATGCTGTACTGAGAAAATGCACCAAGCCACATGGCAAAGCATAGGAAAGAAATATGGGTTAATGTAAATGTAAGGGTTAGCTAGTAACAAGCCTGAGCTATTGACTGAGCATTTATAATTATAAGCCTCTGTGTGGTTACTTGGGAGAGGCTTCCAGAACAGAAACTGCTGCCTATGTAGAACCGTGATTCTTAACATCTAGAATCTGCTGTCTTCCACTGGGTGATGAGCCAAGGGCAAACTGGTCTGCGATTTTGCGGCTTGTGTTCCTGGAAGAGCCATCAGAACTGTACGAAAGGACCAATAATGAGTACATGGAAGGAGATATCAAGAGGATTTCAACCCCGAATGTTTCTCAGACTGCAAGACAGATTTACAGCCACAGCCCAAGTTTAAGAAGCAATAGGACTTGAACTATGCATTTTGATTAGCTTCCCACTGAGGTGTGGTCTAGGAGGGGAAAGGAGATGGAAGGAACCAGGCAGGGAGGCAGAGAAAGGAAGGCAGTCTCCGAGGACATCCCCAGCGGCTCTGGCCTTAGGGTCTGATGGCCAGTTTGGGGACAGATGCCAGGAACTGGTGATGAGACATACTTCTGAGAGACGGGAACACAGCTGCAGCTGCTCAGTCTGTACAGATGTGAACTTGAAAGACATCCTTGACACGTTAGCCCTGGGTCCTTAGCGGGCCACTTACATCTCATTGCCTTGATTTCTTATCTGAAAATAAGAATACTGACCTCTCCATAATACAGACCGAGGATTAAATAAATGTGATGAGAACTCAGTAAGCACTCGATTCATGTTTTCTGTTAGTGCTAGTTGTTAGCATGCTTACCACTGGAGAGCAGAGGTAGTGCTCACTGAGCACTTACTTCTTGCCAAATAGTGGGCTGCGCACTTTGTGTGGATTGTCTTGCTCAATCCTAAGTCATGTACCATCATTATGACAAGTGAAAGGGTAATATGAAGCTTGTAGGTAGTCAGTGAGCCTGTGCAGTCTGACTGGGATCTGGGGCCACACTCTCCAGCTCTGGAAGAGCTGTTCCTATGTGCTATTCCTTCAAACAGTGGCTGGTCTGGGAATGAAAAAGGACAAGCTTCTAATTCTCATGGCTTCCAATGACTAACTTTAGGACTTTGGAAAATCATAGCTTGGTTCTAGCTTTAGAAATAAAATGGACAGGTTGTATTCAGTTCTAAAGCTCTTCCAAGTCTGAGCTCCAGGATGAAGGTATTGCATTTGTGTACACACCCTCAGATAAAAGTTCCAAAGATTGTCTAGCCTGTGACATCTTAAAGAAATAAGATGGGTTAAAATATTTTATTTGTACCAGCACTCAAATGCAAACCTCGATCGGGAACTCTTTTAGATGGATGTAAATGGTTCTGTAAGTCAATCTCAAATACATGTCAGTTTTAATTGAGTCAGAAGTATTTCATTTAATTAAATGCCCCAGCTTCAGAGAATAACTGACCTACAGCCACATACACTAGTTGTGAGAGCTTTTTTCTTGGTCAATTTTTAATGGACATCTGATAATAGTGGTATCTTTATGGGCCACGAAAGTGATATTTTGATTTTGAGACCGGAACATGTTAAAAATAGAACTCTTCTTACAGTAAAACATTCTTTCTCCCAAACGGAACTCAGTTCTCTGATAGATGTTTTTCTCAAAGAGATTTCCTCCTTGGTGGTGTAATAAGAATCCCCTTAGGGCAGAGAAGATAAGCAGAGGGGAGACTGCCTTCCAATGTGAGATGGTTGGGCCCCCAGGAGAACAGCTCAGCTCCATTGCTCCTGGTCAGAGGGTATCAGAAGAATCCTTTCTAGGAGAAAACGGGCCCTAGAAAATGAGACCAAACTGCTCCTAGCAGGGGGGAAGAGAGAAGATGGACCTAGACTTCCTTAGAAGCAGTGCATCTCCCCCTGCTGTCAAGAAAGGAGGATCTGGGCTCTTTTGCCAAGTTGTTCTCAAAATAGCACCTGTCCCCAAAGCCCTGCTGGGCTAAGTGTCCTGAGGATGGAATGGGCAGGGCCCCTTTGGGGAGCATTGCCCTGTTTCCCTTGAAAAGCCATAAGAACAGTTAGTCAAGTAGAAAGAAAAGAAGTGTTGTGGTTTCTTATTTTGACTTCCTGGCCACTTAGCCAACATGGATGCACCATGGCAAACCAAAATACCAAGAGTGGGTTTCCTCTTTAGTGTCACCAATGATCTGTGCCTGACTCATAAAGCAGATTCCTATTGTGGAGTCTAGCTTTAGACTCCAGGCAAACACCAAGGCTCCATTCCAAACACAGGAGAAGCTGCATATTTCAGTGAAGAATGCAAGCCTTCCAGGAGAGAAAATGGTACTAAGGTAATACATGCTGTGGGTAGAAAATTCCTGAGCACTTACTGGGCAGCCCTGAGGTCAGACCCACTGTGCAACAGAGCTTTCTTTAAGCATGTTATGTGGAAGGTGGGTATCCTAGTATAGCAACACCGCCTTATTCCAAGTTCCTCCTCTTACGGCCTTGGGGAAGAATACTTTCCTTGTGGGGAAGGGGAGAGAGGAAAGAGTGTCTCTCCACTCTCTCTTTTTGACATAAGGTCTCATGTAGCCCAGGCTACCCTTGAATGTGTGTAGCTAAGGATGATCTTGAAATTCTGAACCTCCTGCCTTTACATGCCAAGTGCACCTACCGATTTATATGATGCTGGGGATCAGACCCAGGGACTGGATCCGTGCATGCTAAGCAAGCACTGTGTCAACTGACCTCTATCCCTAGTCCTTGTCTCTCCTTCTCAATGAAGAAATTGCTATTAGCAACTTCAAAAAGCCTGAGACACCACTCAGCAAATTGATTTGGTAAATAAGGCCACATCTTATTGAGGTTCAGGATAACCCCACTTTAAACAAAGCCTAAAATGCCATTTCATTTGAAAGTACATTTGTGAGGTTCAAATTGAAAAAGGAGGGAGGGGGAGGAGGAAGAGGTAAGAGAGAGAGAGAGAGAGAGAGAGAGAGAGAGAGAGAGAGAGAGAGAGAACATGTAAGAGCTAGCTGAGAATATCAGCTACGCAAAACGGCCAGGGTTTTGTCCTTTCTGCTCCCCCATCCACCATTATTCACTGATATGAAGGAAACATGACGATCTGCTCCAGAAATTCCTGCTGCTAAACAAACTTGGGCTTCTCACCACAAACTAATGCAGAAATGTAGTGCTAAGCACGTCCCGGCTGTAAACACAGCAGTGTCGCTCAGTCAGGGGCTTCCACCAACGTCTCCAACCAACTTGCATGATTGTCTTTAACACTTTTGTTGTTGTTGTTGTTTAAGAAATGAATTTGATTTCATTTTCCCTCCTTAGTTTTCAAATAGTCATTAAAAATTAAACAACACCCAGAAAAACCTTGTGTGATTGAAGCCTTCGTTCTCCCGCAACAAACCAGATCTATAAATTTACGTACCATTGTAGATGTAAATTACAAAATTTATATTCAACTATATTAAAACATCTATTCCAAAAATGATTACCAGTCGTGAAAAGCAGACGTGCTTATCACTTGCTGTCAGTTGTTCGTGTCTAGTTAAGCAATAATGTGCTAAAACTGCTCTTTTGTTTTGTGTAAGAATTTTGGCAATAGAAGAAATGAACACTCGGTTAATAAAAACTCAGGCTGCCTTTTTTGCTTTGATGGAGGAAGCAGCTGCCTGTTTTCATTTGCTGCAGAGCAGCAAAGCCCATCAATATAATAAGCAGCTTAGATGCATCCATCCACAGCGCCTGTAAGGATATAGGGCTATTCGCTCAAAACCAATCCCTGGTTTAATTTTAACAAAGATGTGTCTGACATATTTGAAAATGCATTAGAATAGGTTTTGAGACATGAACAATTTCTCTTTCTTTTAAATACTTTCCACAGATTTGAAAGGGGTGTGTGTGTGTGTGTGTGTGTGTGTGTGTGTGTGTGTGCGCAGCTGGATGATAGCAACGATAAGAACCAGACCAAACTGGGAGGCTATCCTAAACAAGGGTCATGAAGAGAGCAAGCAAGAGGTATTTCTTGTCCAAGTGGAGCAATTCATTTGAGTGTGAGTTCATTTATGTATTCCACCAGATGAATACTCCATGTGTATATATGTACACACACACACATACGCAAACACACACACATACATAGATACATGCACATACAGACACACATACACAAACACACACATATACACGCACATATACAACATACATATATATACACACACATACACATATACACACATACACAAACATACACACACATACACAAACACACAAACACACACACGCTATCACTGGGCTTATATAGGTACTGAGCACACACTCCCTCTCAAGACTCCTCTGGAAAAAAGACAAACACAAAAACTTTAGGGAAAATAAGGTTACAAGCACAGATCTACAGATGCATATTTTAACATTCGCCTTTTATTTGAGAAAATTCAAATGGGCATGCAACACAGTGGAAGCTATTTAACATAAAAATTAAAAATCAAATGCTGCCTCTGCTATTATACAGTCGCACACTTCATTAGACATCCCTCTAAGAAAAGATGAATCTGATTGAAAAAAAATTGAATCATGTTGAAACACATGTCAAACTGTTTACTCGGCTAGCCAAGAATTACCACACTTTGGAGAGAAAGTTTTAGGATTTTAACTTTTGTTTGGACAGCCTCTAATTTTCCAGTAACCATTAGATAGATGCTCTTACAGAACAGGAACACACCATGCAGCAAGTGTAACACAAGATACAAACTTCGAAGCAACTTGCTCTGTAAATACAGTGAGCCTTGGTGAGAAAGCACACTGGGGATCATTTCATTTTAGTGTTGGGTGGCATTCCAAGGGTCACATAACTCTCAATCCTCTCTTTTCTGATCGAATACTGGATAAGTGAGCTGTGTGGTGGCAAACGTCACTGTTAGATTAGCCAGTGGCTTCTCGGGATGCCAACTTAAACAAGCGTGCATCTGCACAAACGTCAAGTAAACCTTCTGGTAAGTGTGCACCAGAAATTCTGATTGATTCTTCTGATTCTTCCTGATTGCCATGTTAGTTGGGAAACACATCCACAGGCTGGTTTTTCCCATGTGTGTGTGTGTGTGTGTGTGTGTGTGTGTGTGTGTGTGTGTATGTATGTGTATATGTGTGTGTGTGTGTGTGTGTGTTTTAATTTTTAATACATTTTAGCTTTATAGAAATGCTGCAAGATGGCAGATGGTAGGGAGACCCTCTGTTTTTTGTTTCTACCACTGTTAATAGCTTACTTCTCAAATTCCAGAACTGCCTAAACTAAAGTGCTTGCTTTGAAGAGGGCCACTGCTGAGGGTTGAAGGCCACCTGCCAAAAGCCACCAGATTCCAACTAAAGGACAATAGTAGCACCTACCAACCTTCATGTCCCTTTGATTGTTCTTAAGTTAACTGAAGAAATTCACATCAGAGGGAAGAGTTAAAACAGGGCCCAAAATACATATACCTCAAGGTTTAGGAGAAAAAAAAAAACCCGATCTCTTAAAGAACAATTTGGAGGCAAGTGAAGCCTTACTTTCCCATTCCCTTGTTGAACCAAGAAGAATATGACTTAAGTCATTATTCACAAAGAAATTCGGATGGCCCTATTCAACGAATATTTTCATATCACGCTGTGATAGGGACCCTATTACCAATCTTGCGGCGGCATGAGTTAAGATCCAAAAAGGAAGTCAGAGGTCAGTATTTTTCACCCGTGGAGAGTGTTTGTAAAGCGCTCACTTTGAATCCTCTCTTCCTGCTCCTGTGTCTGTCCCTCCTCTGTCCACTGCTCAGTGGCTGGGCACATTGCTTCCAGAACCCTGCAGAGATTCATAGGCTAGCTACGGCCACGTGTGGCACCTCCAATAGAAAAAAAAAAAAAAAAACTTTGGAGAGAGATTCTCATTGGCTATGCCAGTGGCCAAGCTTGGTGCCTGATATTTGGGTATACACTCTCCTTACCTAAAATACAGGCAAGACCCAGGGAGCAGATAGCACAGTCCCAGGACCCATGAGTACCCGGCTTTCTCTATCCCTTCCTCCTTTCCCTTCATTCTTTCCAGTTCTTCCTCGTGCCTTTTCTCTACAATCTGTATCCCAGTTATAATGTAACCTTTCCTTTCCAAAGGCAAACACTGATCCTCTTTTGAAGAAGAAACAGAGAAACAAGACCTTCAAAGCTTTACAAACAAAGTTCATCTGACGTGTTCTTCCATTTGCATTGCCTTTGAACATAAACTTCTTGAGCTCAGGCCTTCCTTCTTAGAAGCAGTTTGCAAGCTCTAAGCAAAGTCATGTATTTACATACAGCAAACGCCAACAGTTCTAAACCCTGCAACTCACAACAATGAGAACTGAATTCCTCTCCTGCCTCAAGACCAATTTGCTGAGTTTTATATGCTGTATTTACTCAGGACCCGAGGCTACCTGAGAACGCAGCCACAGGTCAGTTCCTGTATGGCTGTGTCTCACTGCACTCAATCGTGTTCACTGGCCTTTTAACCTAGTCACACAAGCTGTAGGCCTGGAAGGACAATTATCACAAGAAGACAGGACAGAGGCTCCCGGGAGCAAGGTTGCCCCAAGCCAGAAAGGTGCATGCTAATACGTTCCCAGGTCAGCAACAGATGCCACATTCAATAGACGATCTTTCTTTAAGTCAATCCTTTCCCTTTGTTCCGCAAAGCCTATGTCAGGCTTTCATATCTGGGCTTATCTGTTGTTATCTACCAGGCAGGATTCTAATCACAGGAGCCTGGAACAAGTCTCTGAGTGAGTCCTTTAAGTGACTTGAGAGAGTCTGACTCTCTGGCTATTTTTCTCGTCCTCTTCTCTTTGCCACAACAAAACTTGTAACCTTAGCCAACACAGCTTTCTTTGAGAATTGTAACTCCTTGAGAAGCGCCTTCAAAATAATACCATTTAAACCAAAAGCTGGTTTTGAACCGACACCACAATTATCTTTCTGTTGGGAAAGATACAAAACTTCTGGAGTTTTTTATATTGTCACTGGCCTTTTCACACCAGGACACACGAGTGTTTGCAAGTTGAGGTCAAAGTGTGTGGGCTGAGTTGTTGAGAGTTGGAGAAGCCATCAGGGTCCCCATGGGCTCACACCAGACATCTCTGGACACGAAGCAGATTTTCCTCTCTCTCCAGCTGCAGAGTTCATGTTATCGTGAACTCCATCATCTCTCCGCCCTTGATGGATGATTGAAACAATGGCAGCTTGAGCCCATGGTGCTGCATTTCAGCTGCAATGTGTTTCTCATCCACGTCTGCTACCCAATAGCATCGAGGTGATTTTGCGGAGCAAAAACCATGGTAGTAATCTAAATTTTTTTTTTAACCACTACTGACCAGAAAAACTACCTCACAGAAGAATATGAGATATTGTTTGAATCTCATAACTGCTTACTACTTTTCATGGGCACTTTAGAGAAATCCCCATTTATAAAGGAAAGCCTTGAAAAATTAAGCGTTTTGCTCAGCACACAGTACAGCTCATTAGTACTTGAGTATGCTGAGCAGTACTGAGGTGCTGCGACCTCAGTAGCCAAATAGTTCGCCTCAATTTTCTTTTAGGAGTAAGTGACTTGAGCAACTGTATAAGGAAGAATTGTGATTTCAGCTCACATCTTGTAGAAAGAATTATTATTATTATTATTATTATTATTATTATTATTTTCAACCTTGGTGGTGAAAAGTCAGAGTTTACAGAAAAGGACATGACTCATTCCTCATTCATATTCCCACACGGTGGTCACAGATACTTAGCTATTCTCTGAAGTGACTGTTGGCTTCTGCTTCTATTTCCTACCTGGGCACACGGCTGGAGGAAGTGGCTATAGATAAACTCCGCTGCAGCTCACGCAATTCCAGGATCTCTGAATTGAGGCCAGGAAACAACATACAATCTTCAAAAATAGAGGAGGCGCACCCTGTCGCACGCATCCCGGCCCTGGAATTACAATGATTGTGTGCCTTGCTTTCTGTAATTGAACCTCTGTTTGTTTTCAGGAAATGTATCCTCGAAACGGTCATTAGTCTTATTTATTCAAATATCTACATGTCATTTGTCTTGCAATTAAGAGTTCCTAGCAGCTCCCAACAATTCTTTTGATTACCAGCATTCCAAACATAATAAAAGAGTAATTCTCCTTTACATGGCTGTGTCTGGGGAGGGAGAATCATGTAATATATACAATTTTCACCCACACCACAGTGTTGAGAAATGTAATTTTCTGTGTATTCTCTTCTAAGGATATTTTCAATATTTCTGGATTGTCTCTGCTCTCAGGAACAGGATTGAAATCTCCACTTTGGTATTTATCTGGGACTGTGATAGCTCAGTCGTCTGCCGCCAAATGCCAAGATAGGGGAATCTCATCATCCAGAGACCAGCTGCATGATGGGCAGTTAATAGATATATCAAACCTTGGGATATATGCTAAGCTGAAGGGATGATTGGCTGGTGATACACTGATTGATTAGCATGGGGAGAATGGGTTTCTTCTTGACAACCTAAGATTATGCTCAGCTAAGCTCAAATTGCTTACACCTCTTCTATTGGGTTTAAAATTACAGTCCTGTCATCTAAAATCTCTCTTCAATGAAATTTTTACCATATATAAAAATTAAAGAGAAAAAGAAAGTAGGTACGATGGAGAAGAGTAAATGGAGTAGATACATTTCATGCTACTCTTGTTGATTCCACTGCAAAGAGTTGATATGTAAATCCCCCTGAGAAATGTTACACAGTCCATAAATGACTCCTGAATATTATACAATAATGCCAGAGAAAGAGTTCCATATGTTTAAGTCGGCGAACACTATATTTTCAAATACATTAAGGTTCTACCTCACCTAGGGAAAACTGGGAATTCCAGGACACCCTCCATTAATCAGCTTTACTCCTTAAGGCACATAGCCCCCCCCCCCCCATCTCTGGACTTTAGTGGGTTTTTTAGACTGCTGGCATGCTTTGCAGGGGCAAGGCAAGAAAGGCCAGATTTATGGAGAGTGTGGATTAGCTTTGTATTTGAAGCAGTTCAACATGAGTAGTGGCTCCTTTAATTAGCAATAACGATGCTAAAGGCAGTCACATGCACACACAGAAATATTTTAATGTTCTGCCTGTTTCCCATGCACGTGGGAATTAGATATGCTTTAAAACACAACAAGACCAGATAAATAGAGGGATGCTAATCTTGTTCTATCAATCACACACACACACACACACACACACACACACACACACACACACACACACCATCAAGACTTCACACAAAAGGGTAATTGTACAGCTTTACCAACACCTGGGATCCTTAGTTTCCAATAAATTCATTAAACATAAGCTTCGTTTCTGATGTCCCATTTAAAGAATCCATCTGATTGTAGTCTGGATTATCAGACTGGCTAGAAAAAAGGACCTTGCTCTGGATCTGATCCTTCCTTCCCATCCCCCTTACTCCCCCCCTCCAAAAAAAGGAAGAGGAGGAGGAGGAGGAGGAGGAGGAGGAGGAGGAGGAGGAGGAGGAAGCTGGTAAGCTTTAACTCAGCACATGGAGGAGCACCCTCTCCTCTGTCTGAGCAAATAAGGATTTGGTTGCTGAATCACACTGGATAAGTGGTTCATTGAGAATGTTAAAATCTGCATTAATAAATCGGACTGGGCTCCTCGGATTTTCCCCTTCCTATCAGCCATCAGCGGCAGGGGATCAGCTGGGACAAAAATCCCCAGCTGAACAACCCACATACAACTCAGTGAGCAGACTTAAAACAAGGCCATTTATTGGCCGCTGTTATGCAAACAAGGCATCCGAGTCTTAGAAACAGACGTCAGCTGAAGCATATGCTTACTGTAAACTGGAATTTGGTTCTCTTTATAAAAATAGACACAAATGGGCCTTCGGAAAGTAGACTGCCTCTTGTTGTCTACCACTGCCTGACTTGATTCAGCCTAGAGCTTTTAAAGAGATGAATAGACTGATGTTGCCAGGTCAAAAAGAATAAAAGTTAAAAAAAAAAAATTAAATTGGAAATAAATGATAACATGTTGGAGCAGTTCCCAGAAGCAATTTTACGGATTTTTCTCTAAAAACACAAGACAGGAAGTTAAAAGCTTACTGCGGGTCACCCATGGCATGTCGAGTTATCATTTCCTACCACTTAGGGTGGAAAGGAGCTGCGCATTCCAGTGGTAGTTTTAGGAGCGCGCGCTTTCCCCTCTTTGCCCTGCCTCTCTCTCTCCCTTGCCTCTTCTCACATCTTGATGTCTTTTAAATGTCACTTATTTTACATGAGGCAGTTGGTAGAGACATGAGTCAACAGCAATCAGAACCATTATCCCCTGCAGCGAGTCCTGGTCCTAATGCATTGTGACACCTTCACCAGCCGGCCGGCCACCGATTTACCTTTCTGCTTCTTAGGGAATGAAGTGGCTTCTCGTGAAAATGGCTATGATGGGAACAGCGTGCGCATAACCGGTATTAAATTTACCTCTCAGCCTAAGTGAATTTTCCTCACATGTGCCTAATCAAAACGAAAGCTCACGGACCCAGGCTGAGCTGGCCAGCACTTCCCCACCCCTGGGACCAGGGCTATTTTGTTTTATCTCTTTGTACAAGCTGGCAGAAGTTTAAAGTGAAGGGGATAATCCAGGACTGGTGTCTTTATGAAATAGCATCCTTACATGAAGAGGCTTTTAACTGTCTGTCGCTGTCCTCGGGAAAGAAGAAGAAGAAGAAGAAAAAAAAAAAACTGTGACAATCTCATTTTGTTGAGCACCCTCCCATGAAAAGGGAAAATAATAGCCATGGCTGCCATGACTACTAGAGACCTTACACAATCCATTATCCACCAAACACTTTAAAAGTCAGTTTTACATACACGGTGGGGGGAAATGAAGGAACTACCACAACCATTTTCACTTTAGTGAATTTGCCATCCGTTTGAAGTCAGTCACTTGATACCCCAACACATCCAGCCAGAGTCACCGTGCACGCAAAAGGGAAGCCCAGTGACTAGAAGATGTCCGGTGTGGAAACGACAGCACCCTGCGACGGAAGACATTAGCTAGGGCTGGTGTCGGTGGTGCGATGGCTTTGCTCGAACTTTCCCCCAACTTGAACATGAGAAAAAGAACAATCGAGAACTGAGTCCTTCAAATTTTTAGAAGGGCTTGACATTCCTTCAAAAGTATGTTTTACTAACCACTTAGCGGAGATCAGTAGGTGCCAAAGAGGTGAAGGTAGAGCAATTACCGTCTTGCACAGTCAGCCTGATGCTTATTCACAGACAGGAGTGGCTTGCTTTCTGCCGTGAAGCAACTGTGCATGTTGCTGATAATAGAGCAGAGGTATTGCTAAATTGGTACTGAAATAGCACACCTCGTTTACTTCCAGCAGCTTATTTGTGGAAGGCAATGAAGGCTGGAATATTTTCTCATAACTACAAGAATAGCCAACTCATTGTTAACATTAAAATTAGTTTTCTGACATGGTACATGCTATGCATTTACTTTTCCTTAAATAGAACTTCTGGGCCTGGAGAAGAACACTGACGGCATTTCTTTCCTCTTGGGGATAATGCATTTTTTTTCTCTACTAATAAACCATCTAGCAGTGACTGGGAACCAAAGAGCTCATCATTCTATGGTTCTTCTTTCAGACCTTCAAAGACCAGTGCCCCTGGTTTGAGCAGTGCATTATTCATGAACTGTCTTCCCTGAGTCAAATACTAGGAGTGAGCCCCAAGGCAGAGGTGGCTGAGAATGTGGCCGTAGTCACACCATCACAGTCTTGTGACAAATGCCAAAACCTTGAGCCACATTTATAAAATGTAACCTTTCTATGAGCAGTTATTAGGGATAGGGGCAAAGAGAGGGTTATAATATACTCTTTTAAGGAAAGATTTATTTTTTTAAATTTTTTGTTTCTGTGTTTGTGACTGCGTGAATTTATGCATCTTTGGGTACCTGTGTTCAGGTGCCCAAAGGTGCCTGAGGTTGTCTGATCTCCTGGGAACTAAACCCAGGTTTTCTGCCAAAGCAGTATGTGATTTAACTGTTGAGCCATCTCTCCAGCCTGTTACGAGTTTGTTTACCCACATTCCTCCAAATCCTTGAGTTCAACGTTCAGAGTCCATACTTTCTTCTTGAGCTCCTGGCTCCCACTCCAACAGTCAGTCAAACTAGCGTGGGGCATCAGGATCCTACAGGAGTGGGAGGAGGTGCTGTCAACGGTTCGGGTACCACATCAGCTCCATCACAACTCTGCCTCTGCATTTCTGGGAACTTTCTACTAAATGTAGAGATGAGAGCATCAAAACTATCAAAGTAGAAGGATACCACAAAGAGGCAGGTGCTGTTGTTGAGGTCCTGACAACTAATTAGAGGGACAGAAAAGCGAGCAGAGGGAGTCACCATTTTCAAAACCTTGGGCAAGAACACCAGGGGTTGCCTCTTTCAGGATCAGTGAGAGACCAAGAAGGGAAGGGAAGGTAGGCCATCCGAAGAAAACACCCACAGGATGTTACGAACACTTCTACACTTATATTCTCAGCCAGAGAGAAAAAACAACAAAGCTTGCTAAGCCAGCCACTGAGTGGTATCATCTGCTTTTCCTGAGTGAGCCCTGCTGTGGGAAAGAAAAGTCACACTAAAGCAACTAAAGCACCGGGTCTCCAGGTGATTACGCAACTCAAGGATGAGTCAAGAGTAACAACTCCAACTCAAGTGTTTGGGCAGATTGGCCACTCGGTAGACATGCCTGAACTAGCTTGAAATTGGAGTGTAGTAACAAGGGGTCGTCTCACTGGCCACTGCTGAGAGAGCGGTCACATGATCTCAGGCAGGCTCTGCAGCAAGCTCAGGGAGAGCCCAGTAATGATGAGGGCATCATGTGCACAGCTGTGCCTGGATGTCTACTATGAAATGAGCATTCAGTGCTGTCCCTGGTTTCCAAATGTTACAGTTGAGAAGACATTGGAAGAGCATCGTCACAAGGCAACTTCTCCCTAGATGGTTGTTATGGAGGTCCTTCTTCAAGCCACTTAAAGACGGTTTGGGTTTTGTGGTTGTCAATGGGTTTCCTGGGTCCCAGCAAACCAGCTAGGAGAAGAACACAGCTAGCTCAGAATCTGTATGGGGAATTTCCACCTTTGATGCCACTGGATGTGGCCTGGCTACTCTGGACAGCTCCCAGGAGCGCAGGCTGCTACAGAGATCTTGTTCTTATTACAAGAAAAGAAGACAATTCCTACCAGGTGTCTCTGCAGCTGGAATCATACAGCTCTGCCCTCCCTCCCTCCCTCCCTTCTTTCTTTCCTTCCTTTCTTCCTTCTGCTCCTTTTTTTTTTTTTTCCAAAACAGTAGTTTGGAAAGAGGTGAAGTAGTGGTATTCCTCTCCAAGATCCTTTTGAGATTTCTAAGTCAGATCAGATCCCAAAACTCAAATATGTCAACAATCAGTGTCCTTTGCTTAGTATCTAGGATCAAGAGCATTGCAAAATAAAATAATTGTCAAATACGGTAGTTTGTTTCCTAAAGATGAAAAGACTTTAAGAGCAAATGAATCCTTATGAGGGGGAAAGGCTGATGGATTAGAAGTCGGAAGACAGAAATTAAGGAGAGAGAAGAAATAGTTACCATTGACTTGGCACCTACTAAAATGATCAGAGTACCCTATAAATTAGACTCTCTACTACAGATGAGGAAACAAAGCCCAGTGATGTCAGAAAACTAGTCCAACACATCACCTCCTCCCAGGGCCAGTGAGTGGGCAGACAGCACTTGAACCCAGCCTAAGATCTTTGATCTACCTGAGTCAACAACAAGGATGAGAGCTAAGAGAAGCAGCGAGCCACAACTGACAGACTTCATGGCTTATTGAATTTGAGGCATCTGGAGAAAGGGTGGAATACAACTCAGGGTCATGAGCCTGTTTTGAGTATCAGAGGTATGGATCCATTGGAAATATGGAACTATATTCTTTCCAAGGTTAAGCATAGGCTGTAAATTTAAGAAACACCTACATGGATAATACTTAAAAATATGAAAGCAGGTAAGCATGGGTAAGGGAGAGTATGGTAAGACTAAAGATAGATTTTAAAAGACTCCTTTCCAACAGGAAAAAGCTGTGTGACTCAGGTAACAAGTGGGATTTCACGACAATGAAAAACTTCTTTGTTATAAAGGAAACTGTTAGTCAACTGAAGAGGCAGCCCACTGAATTGGAGAGAGAAATCTTTGCTAACTATACATCTGACAGGGGATTAGGAGGAGTGTCTAGAATACACACATATACATGCCACACACACACCACACAAACACATACAAACACCCCCCCTACACACACACACACACACACACACACACACACACACACACACACAAGTTAAACACCAAGAAAACCAACAACCCAAATAAAAAGTGGGCTCTAGAATTGAACAGAGAATTTTAAAAAGAGCAAATACAAATGGCTAAGAACTATTTTTTTTTTAATGTGTATCCACCATCCTTAGCTATCAGGGAGATGTAAATTTAAATGACTTTGGTATTCCACTATATCTCTGTCAGAATGGCTGAGATTAAAACAGAAGGTAACAAGGGCTGGCAAGGCTGTAGGGAGTGGAGAACCCTCTCATGCATGGTTGGAAGGAGGGCAAACTGGTGCAGCCGTTACGGAAATCAGTACATCGCTTCCTCAGAACACCAGCACTAGCTCTTCCATATGACCTAGCCACACCACTCCTGGGCATAGACCGCAAGGACTCTGGTTGCTACTACAGAGACACAGGCTCATGTCCATAGCTGCTCTAGTCAGAATCCCTAGGACATAGAAACAGCCTGGGTGTCTGTCAACTGATGAAAGGATAATAAAAAATGTGGTACCTATCTATACACGATAGAATTTTAGTCACCTGTCAAGAAAATGGAAATTTCCAGGTAAATGAGTGGTACCAAGAGACGTTACACTAAGCCAAGCAACCCAGACCCAGAAAGACAAGTGTCTCCCGTTCTCACTCACAGTGGATCTTAGTTTTGAGCCTTTAATTTGTGTAGTGAACTTGGAGTACCTGTAGAAACCAGAAAACTGGAAAGGGTTCATGCCAGTTTGTCTTTTATTGCTGTTACAAAACATCGTGACCAGAGGCAACTTGGGGAGAAAAGGGTTGATTTCACCTGATAGCTTATGGTCTCCCATGGGGGAAGTCAGGGCTGGGGCTCAAGGAAGGAACTCAAATCCAGAAGCCTTGAGAACAATGCTCACTGACTTGTTCCCTAAGCTTGCTTTCTCCTCCCTCCCTCCCCCCCCCTCCCTCCCTCCTTTCCTCCCTCCCTCCCTCCCTCCCTTTCTTCCTTTCTCCATCCCCTCCCCCCCTAGCCTTTTGAGGCAAGCCTTGCTGTCTTGGCGCTTGCTATGTAGGCAGGCTGGCCTTGAACTCACAGAGATCTTCCTGCCTCTGCCTCTGCTTTCAGAGTGTTGGGATTAAAGGCATGTGACACTACATCCCACTCAGCTACCTTTTTTTATATCTCCCACAAAAACCTGCCCGGGGGAGGCACTGTCCACAGTGGGCTGAGCTGTATACCACACAGACTACAGACCTATCTTATGGAGGCATTTTTCTCAATGAAGTTCCCTCCTCCTAGATGACCCTAGCTTGTATCCCAATTAACAACAAGAAGGAGAAGGAATAAAATGCTTAAGGTAGTGACAGAAGAACATGGTGCTTTGAAGGGGAAAGTGGGAATAATGGGGAGGGAGATTTAAGTGGAGAGAGGGATGAGAAAGTAGGGTGGAACAGAGGGTGGGAGATGATAACTAACACAGAGGATTTGAAAAATCTATAGAAAGCTACTATTTTATAACACACACACACACACACACACATCCACATACAGATGATGTCCACATGCCCTATGATGTCAAATAAAAACCCCAGAACTGGATATGTGGTACCTCCCTCTGAAGTTTGGGTCAGGAGTGTCCTGTAGCCCCTCTCCAAACAATAAAGGCATTGCTCTTGGATACACATCAGAACTGGATGGTAAGACACCACTGTAGAAGACACACACTTCAGACACAGGACAAGAAGAATCAAGTTGGTGCTGACTAGAAAGGTTCCTCCGTGCTGGCTAGCGATCAGAGTACTGGGAGGCATTCTCTAGGTTGCTGGGGGGAAAAGGTCATCAACAGTCTTAACCAGTTGTGTGCCTTAAGAACTACAATAATGACCAGTATGGCTACATATGCCATGGGTACAACAGGGACAATGTGGGGGGGATAACCAGCCACTTTCTGACTGGATTTAAGGCATGCTCCACAGGGGAAACACAGGCGTAATGCTATAAATCTGGCCAAGAACCCATAGTTGGGAAGTTCACAGGTTCTAGGGATTGAACTACTATACCATGTTGTTAACTGGGCATAGTAAGCTGCTCTCTAAATTAGTATCTCTAACCCAGAGACTAGTGCAACTCTTAGACCTAATCAGACAGTTTTCTTCATATCATGGCCAGAGGTCAATGCAGAAACTCACAACTAGGCCGGGTGGTGGTGGCACATACCTTTAATCCCAGCACCTGAGAGGCAGAGGCAGGAGGATCTCTGTAAGTTTGAGGTCAGCCTAGTGTACAAAGTGAGTTTCAGGATAGGCTCCAAAGTTACACAAAGAAACCCTGTCTTGGGGGAAAAAAGAAAGAAAGAAAGAAACTCACAATTGGTCAAAGCACAGAGGATAAGTGTCTGTGGTGTGTTTGGCACCAATGGGACATGCGTATCTCACACTCTTTCCCTCCAAAGCTCAGGGGCCAGGGAGGAAGAGGGGGATAGAATAAGAGCCAGAGGTCAGAGGGGACAGCAGTGAAAGCATGTCTTCCGGACCTTGCAGGACTACAGCAGTCATGGACTCACAATAATTACAGTGGTCTGCATAAGGCCTGCTCAAGATCAAACTAGACAAGTCTAGCTATTGGCAGTTCATGACTTCTGAGAGAAGGAGAGTCAGTTTTCTTTAAAGGTGCCCCTCCCCCCCATAAGTGGGTCATGCCCATAAGTATATGGACAGTGCAAACTGAATGGGATGGGATATATATGTATATGAGTATTATATATTATATGACACACACACACACACATATATATATGATATAAAGTTGGGGGGAGTAGGGAGTTAGAAGGAATTACATATCACACACACACACACACACACACACACACACACATATACACATCAATAACATAAAGTCGGGGGGAGCAAGGAGAGGGAATTATATATTGCACACACATATATCAATCAAAGACAAAGTTGGGGGAGTAGGGAGTTAGAGGGAATTAGATATGATACACACACACACACAAACATATATATATATACATACATATCAATCAAAGACATAAAGTTGGGGGAGTAGGGAGTTAGAGGGAATTATATATGATACATACACACACATCAATCAAAGACATAAAGTGGGGGGGAGTAGGGAGTTAGAGGTAGACCGGGAGTGGATATAAAAATATACATTGTATGCTTCTCAAAGAATTAAGAAAATATTATGTTATATTTGCTAAGAATGTATGTATAGGGGCTGGTAAGGTGGTTCTGCAGTTAAAAACATTTGCTGCTGTCTTTGAGGACCTAAGCTCAGTTCTCGGCACTCACATCAAGTGGTTCACAGTCGTCTATGTGGCTCCAGCTCCAGGGGAACCTGACACCCTCTTCTGGCCTCTGAGGATATTGCATACACAAGACATACAGTTAGATACACACACACACATACACCTAGATAAAGATAAAAATGAAATCTTTTAAACGAGACTATATGTGTGTGTGTGTATACATAATACACATATATTCAACAATTTTTAAATTATCAGAATTATGTATCTATCATCTAACATCTTTCTATTTATCTACCTATCATCTATCTAGCTATCTATTTATCTGTCATCTATCTTTTATCTATCTATCTATCTATCTATCTATCTGTTATCTATCTATCTGTCTGTCTATCTATCTAATTACTGAACACTTGGGACAGAACTTTGTTAGAGTGACGAACCCAAAGTGAGTTGAAGTCAGTGGCTCTCAACCTGTGGGTCACGACCCCTTTGACAAACCGCTATCTCCAAAAGCATTTACATTATGATTCATAACGGTAGAAAAATTACAGTTATGAAGTAGCATTGTAAACAATTTTATGGTGAGGTCAGCACAACATGAGGAGCTGTATTAGAGGGTCATGGCAGTAGGAAGGTTGAGAAGCACTGGGTTAAGAACTAAGTGAGCCAATAAACAGAAGAGGCAGAGACTGCAGATTCATTTCTTGTTTTTAAAGATTTATTTATTATGTATACAATGTTCTGTCTGCAGGTCAGAAGAGGGCACCAGATCTCATTGCAGATGGTTGTGAGCCACCATGTCGGTGCTGGGAATTGAACTCAGGACCTCAGGAAGAGCAGCCAGTGCTCTTAACCTCTGAGCCATCTCTCCAGCCCTGCAGATTCATTTCTTAAGAGTTTAGGAAACACAGAAGACAGAGTGGGGATTAAGGGTCAGAGGGTCGGAGGGTCGGGGAGCCTCCCATGAGTATCTGCTGGCTTTTTCTCTCTCTTTTTTTTTTTTTTTTTTGGTGGCAAATCTTAATCATATTTGTAAACAGAACAGGTGGAAAGGGATGGGTAAGAGGTCCCACAGACAGAACAGAGTGAACTTAATGTAGGAAGATCGATGGTTGAGGTTTTCTTTTTCTTCCTTCCTTTCTTTCCTCCCCCCCCCTTCCCCTTGTGGGGAAGAAATCATCACGTGCCAAGAATGAGAGGCTATTAGCGGGGCAGAGAAACAACAAAGCTCTATAATCAACTCTTAATTATCAGCATTTTGGTTTATCAGCTTCCCATCTTGCTTTCAAGCAAGTTAGCCCTCACTCAGTTTAATTACTTGCTTTGTTAGCATCTCAAACTCAAGGAATACAACTTTGTATGTGGCCTGCAGCCCAGCGGGGTGACATGCTAACACCTGAACACTTAACCACTTCTGCTGCTGGGCTCGGGAAGGGCTTGCAGTGGGACTATCTGGTTGAGCTTGGGGGCCCTCACGGGAGCCTGAGACACAAGCGGTTAAACTCTCCCAGGGTGGTGCTGAGTGGCCTTTTATAGTGGCACGCTATAGCCTATCAATCACTTTGGTCGCAGTGATTCCTCACATCATAAATAGATGTTCTTTAGTCCCTTAGTCAACTAACAATGATTGAACCCCCAGCTACGTGCCAGAAACTGTGCTCCAGTGTGTGAATGCGAAGATAGTCCCCGAAGTCAAGACAGGATATTGGAGGAGACGGGAAGCAGACTCTGGTCCTAAAAGAAGGCAGTTTGCAATATTAAAATTCAGCGGTGGACAGCCAAGAGTAAGTCGCGATGGGTTGAGGTCCGGTTTGGGTGACAAGTTCTCCTTCTTTGATAGCTGGAACAATAACTCATTGTGATCTGTTAATTTACATGCAGTAGAGTGGAGAGAGGAGGTCTGTATCCCTCCAGACCCAGCAGGCCCTGTCAGACAAGGCATGGTTCGGCACAGGTTTCCATTTCTGAGATGAGGCATTACGTTCTTTTATATTTCAGGATCGCTGAAAGTCTCGGTGCATGAGAGGCAGAGCACCAGATTCAAACTTTTAGCCAGGCATGGTGGCACAGGCTTTTTATCTCAGCACTTGGGAGGCAGAGGCAGATGGATCTCTGAGTTCGAGGCCAGCCTGGTCTACGAAACGAGCTCTAGGACTGCCAGGACTACACAGAGAAACCCTGTCTGGAAAAACAATATCATGAGGGATTTGCTGAGAAGCGCAGTTGTACTGCTGACCTGGTGCAATGGGAAGAGCCTGGAGCTTGATTGCAGCCTTGGCACCCCCAGGGCTGTGGGTCCTAAAAAGCTGCTCAGTGAGACAGGGCCCAGGAAG
This sequence comes from Onychomys torridus, assembly GCF_903995425.1. Taxonomy (NCBI): domain Eukaryota; kingdom Metazoa; phylum Chordata; class Mammalia; order Rodentia; family Cricetidae; genus Onychomys; species Onychomys torridus. The sequence goes on from NC_050463.1 coordinate 18,782,762, forward strand.
ATGACGTCACTGTCCTCGCTTCAGATGTAACCCCAACTCTCCTTCCTTCACAGCAGCGGTTCACGTTTTGCTTGTTTTCTAACGATCCTCCTCCTTTGTCCTCCGGTCTCTGCGTTCCTGCAAAGTCTTCCTGTTTTCCTTCGCTTTCATTTTACCTCTTTCGTTTATCTGCACTCCTGAAGATAGTGTTTCTAGGTTTGCCAGCAAATGTCTGGCTTTACTTGCCTTCTATCACCAAATCAGAACAGGTCTTTTTCCCATTGAGTGCCAAACCAGCCAATCACGTTGGCCGGGCATGCGCTGGGGCGTTTACATAGATAAATTAAATATATACATTTTATTTATTTATTTTGAACATGTGTGTAGTCGTATGTGTATGCACACGGGGCGGGGGGGGGGGAGCCGCACAAGTGCAAAGAGGTGCCCAAGCACGTGTGTGCGTGCGTGCGTGCGTGCGTGTGTGTGTGTGTGTGTGTGTGTGTGTGTGTGTGTTTGCATGGGGCCAAAGGCTGCTGATGTCTGGTATTTCCCACAGTTGCTCTACACTCTAGTTTTTGAGACAGGGTCCCTGAGCTCTCTGACCTGCTAGACTGGCGGGGGCTCACCGATCCCTGATCCTCAGTGCTGGGGTTACAGCTGTGTACAACCATACCTGGCTTTGATGCTCGGGGATCCGAACTCAGGTTCTCAGCTTAATTTCCTACCTGAGCCATCTCTCCAGCTCCCTATTTTAACTATTCACTATCCCAGGGCTATTTCTTTGCCCAAATGGAAATTTTCTATATATATATAGAGAGAGAGAAATATATATATATATATTCTGAAACCTGTCAAGTGCACAGTTGATTGAGATCATTACTCCTTGTTTCAGAACTATTTCAGGGTCTAAAGTTGCTCTGGGAGAAAATTACAGATAACCAAGGCATTGATTTATTTTGATTGGTGGTTACAAAATATCTATTTACAAGAACTGTTACTAAAAGAAGGTGGGAAGAGACCACAAATAGAATTCACCTAGCCCTCAAACTACACAAGAACACCAGGACCATTGGGTTATGGTAGCCCTCACAGTGTTTCAGGGTTGTTACTTCAACTCAGACAGAGCTGTAAATATAGAGAGTCTCTGATAACCCAGCAAAAGCTTCGCTGCTTCTGAAATGGGATAACAGATACAACCTCTTCTACACCCCAAAGCCTAGTCTCCCACAGTGTCATGGTGGTCTAATGACAGATACTCTCTCTGCTCATGTTGAAAGACACTAAATTAAAGAAGGCCCTAGAACTCAGCCAAAATGGGGGCAGTGGCCTAATGGTCCAAATGCTTATCTGATTCTGCAAGAAGAGACTCCCAAGTGGCCCAGGTAATGTTGGGCCAAGAGTAGATAGGAGGAAAATAAAATCTTAACCCTATAAACACTGACCATGCTACGCATAGGAAACTGGAAACATGGCATTTCAAAATCAAAGTGTAAAAAGCTCTCTCCACTCGGGAGGCTCGGGAGTGGCATTCCGGCATTCCGGCGTTCCGGCAGCAGGCAGGCAGGCTGTTCTGAGGGTGGGCTGCACTCTTCCAATGAGTGTGTATTGCTGCCAGTCAGTAGACATCCATGCTAGCCTGCAAGCAGCTATCTCGCCATTATCCATCCAAAGAGTAATCAGGGTGAAAAGGACAGTCAGTGTGAGAGGAAATAATTGCAGCCTAAACTCCTCTTACTCATTAAGAAGCAAGACTATTTGGGGAGCGTGGGGGTGAGGAGGGTCAGGGAGAATGCTATTGAGTTTTCGTCACTCTGTCAGGGCAGGTCAAGTTTTAGCTCTAGCAATTTTGGCATGATTTCCTATAATCACATTATGGTTAAAAGTATATTAATCACAGTAAGTACCACCATCCTATGGTGAGAATAATACTTGCAGAAGGGCAGAGACAGAGTCTGAAGTCTGTCCCCGGGCCGGTCTGCCTCTGCTGCGTGCCTTTTGTCACGGTAAAAGTGACTGAGAAGCAGTCACCAAAAGACAATTCTGAAAACGCAATCCCTTCCTTTCCTGGAAGACAAAAGCAAATATATGACAGGAAAGAAAGGGAGAAGATTGAAATGGTTGGGCTCGAGGTTGCCAGAGGTCAAACACAACAACGCAGGAGAAGTATCAGCTGAGCACGAGGGGAAATCAGCGGTTCTTAGCTTTGCCTTCAGGGCACACGGGGCGCTGTCTGGGGACATCTTGGTTGACCACACTGGGCAGGGAGCAGAAGCCACCTGAAAGTAGATAGTCACTGCTGGGAAGCTTGGCTCTCAATAACTGAGGAGGGGGGACTTAAATATGTTGACTTAATTTTTACACTGTATTCCTATTACTCTCCTAAGTCTTTATTATTGAGATGTCTGACTATTATTATTATTATTTCTATGCGTGCCCTAGAAGAATCCATGGTTATCCACAAACAAGGTCAGAGATGCAGGGAACTCACTGATGTCAGGAAACGGTCCTGACTTTAAGTGAGAATTTGAGAGGGTTAAAAATGGTAGAATTTTTGGTGCTGGGGCAGAACAAGATGATGAGTTTGGCTTGTGGTTTAAAATTGTGTCAAAATAAATTCATCACACAATATACTATAAAGGAGACTACACAGTCAGTTAATCAATACCGCTGGGCGTTTGAAGAGCTTCGTGTTAACCTGTGAACAGAAGGCAATGCTTATTAATACTGCAAGCATTCTCTAGACAGCTGACTGCAGTTGGCCTTGGGACGGAGGTGAAGGCTGGGTTTGGGTGACCCAGACCTAGCAGAGATGAGCAGGGGAGCCAGGCTATGTTTTAGGCATTGGCATATAATCCCTGAAGAGCCACATGGACAGGACAGTACAGTTTCTGAAAACATGGCTCCTGGGGGACCTACTGGAATTACAAATGACCAAGGTTCTGCCCCAGACCCAGGAAATCTGAAGCTCTAGATGTGAACAATAGCAATCTATGTTTTAACGAACTCTCTAAAAGTACACAGAGCTATTTTTTTTGTAAGTCAAACTTCAACTTAGTAGCTAAACATTAGCTGCATCTGTGCTTTAAGTCACTGGGACATTGGTAAGGAAAAGCTGAAAGTTCGGACAGCTGTAACACATCACTGACCAAGGATTAGTATTCCAAATATGTGAGGGATTCTTAAGTCAGTAAGAAAAAGTCAATTAAGCTATGAAAGAAATGGGCCAAAAATATGAGTATGCCTGCATTTCACAGAAGAGACAATGAAAGCCTATAATTATTGAAAAGTGGCTGATTAGCAAATGGAGAAATACAGATTAAAACCACGAGATGCCATTACCTAAGTACAATGCTTAAAAAAAAAAGAGTAAAAGTCAGAGCCAAGTTTTGACAGACATGGTGGAACAGAAACCTTCATCAGGTGTCCATATCCGTGTAATTTCATAGCAATCCAGAAAACTATATCTAGCAAAAGTAACTCAATAGTTCCAGCTCTGCCTATATAACCTTGCTTGCACACACACATAAGGTGTCAGGTTAAAATATCCACAAGAACTCCACTAGGAGTAGCAGAATGTTCAGAAGTAACCTGTGTCCATCAATAGCAAAATGGGAAAAACAAACCATGGTATGATCACACATTGCAGTGTAGTGAAAAGTGGATAAGCCACACAATAAGGGGTTTTCATTAATCTGAAGATCAGTGACCGAAGCAGCCGTAGAAAAGTATATAATAACCTTCCAGGGGCTGAGGAGATGGCTCAGTGGCTAAGAGTGCTTGCTGAGCAATCAAGAGGATATGAGTTCAAATCCTCAGAACCCATATAAAAAGCCTGGTATGGCCATGTGTAAGCCCAGCATTGGGCGAAGCAGGCAGATCTCAAATTGCAGATCAGATCCTTGATTAATTCATTCACTCATCTATCAAACCTCTCTCTCTCTCACACACACACACACACACACACACACACACACACACACACACACACAAATGGAAGCCATAATATACAAGAGAAAGAGTGGTAAGACAAAAAAATTGCCCAAACAAAGCAACATGGGACAAAAAGTCTACAAAAACACCATTGAGTGCCCTCAAGTGGGGTTAATCTGCCCAGTGAGACACATTAGAGAAGACTAATTTTTCTTTTGCAAGCTATTGTCAATTGGAAATAGCTTCTTGGTTAGGAATAAGAACTTAGGGCCACTTTCTCTTCTCAGTGCTGGGAACCAGTCTGGCTTGAACTTGTGCAGGCCCTGGGCATGCTGCCACAGTTGAGTTCATAAGTCTGGAAGACACCATTTCCTTGGTGACATCCAGCCCCTCTGGCTCATACTCCCTGAGTCCTGAGAGAAAGGGTTTGATGAAGACATCCTATTTAGGACTGAGTGTCCCAAATCTCTCACTCTCTGTAATATGTCCAGTTGCATTTTCTTTATCAGTCATTGGATATTGATGAACACCGAGGCTAGTTCCACTTCTGAATGTTGTAGTAATAAACACAGAGGTGTGAGGGTTTCTGTGGTAGGTCCTTGGGTACACATCGATTTCCAGACAGTGGCAGTAACATTTCAGTGAGAAGAGATGGTGTTGGTTTTCTTTGGTAAGGTGACTTACTGTCATTAAAGGACTGTAGCCAGTCTGTCACTGTGTCAGAGGAAGTGTACTTTTAGGAGACAATGAGACTGAGCTGTGTGTTACCATTATTATTGTTATCATTTATTAAATTGTATCGGCTCCCATGGACCTCACAAAGAGGCTTAGGGGTGTTCAGAGACCTTACTTTGAGAATTACTGTCAATGAAAATAAGCAATGTAGGAAATAGAAATACTATTTTACCCACATTGAAATTTTTAGTGACTTCAGTGAGCTACTGTTTTCTAAAATTATTATTCTCAACCTTTCTCCCAGTTAAAGTCAAATTATGGTAAACAGGAATATTTAGGGTTTTTTTTCTTCTTTAATGACCTAGCCAATGTATTTTTAAAGCTACTGGAGATATATGCAATCAATGCTATGCTTTTGGTGTGTGTTTGCATGTTTTAAAAAAAGGAGATTGTTTCATATGACATTTTTGAAAGCCTCCCAATCTGTAGTGGAAAAGCTCACTTTAATAAGCCTGTATTTTTATTTGTATATGTTTCTTATTGTGTCATCTAACATTCAATAGTGAAAGGAGAGCCAATTGCTCTCTGTTACTCCTGCTGTGAGGGACAGGTAGATGGCCTGTGTATTTTACAGAGTGATGTTAGGTTGTGAATGAGTTAACACACGAAAAGAACACATTTTATCTTACCCTACTTTTCCCTAAGTAATAACAACAGTGGTGGTGACAGCCTTGGAGCTTAGTGTTCTATCAAGTTGTGCTAAGGAGAGCAGTGTAGTGGACTCTCCATCTCGGGGGACTCTCCTAGTTCAAGTACATAAGAATGCTTTGCTGCTCTTGCAGAGGACCCAAGTCTTGTTCCCACTCTTGGTGGATGGCTCACAACTTCCTATAACTCCAGCTTCAGGGAGCCCAATGCCCTCTTCTGGCCTCCATGGGCACCTGCATTCATATGCACAAGCCCACACAGACACATAGACACACACACACACACACACACACTTTATATATGTGTGAGTTATATTATTACATATAGATTGTTACCTCTCTCTTTATACTTTGCCAAGAGTTTTCAGAGATTATGTGGCATAGGCTTGTAAAATTAGAAAGGACTTAAAAACATGACCAAGCCCATCCCCCACTCACCCCTGCCTTGCATGCTTGAATGCTTTCTTAGGAATCTCATGATTTCTAAGGCAAAATCCTGGTTTTAGAGAGCTCTGATTATTGGAGAAGGTTCCCCCCCACACACACATTTGACCTGAAATAAAAAACAATACTGTTTTCCACACTATTGTGCTTTAGAAGTTTGAAGACCCCCCCCCCCAATGGTTCACTCCTGTCTTCTTACACCTTCTATTCTTTAATCTGAAGATTTTTTTCAGCCCTTCATTCTAACTTGTACTGTCTTACCTCAGTTTGATGGTTCCATCTTAAAAGGGTGATACCCAGAAGAACACAGCATGCTTCTGATTCTGAACGGCCCTTACAGAGGACCGTGGGGCCATAAGTGCCTGGTCTCAACAGTCTGCCATGGGCTGATGGCCTGGCTTCTGGGGCTGTTGTGTGACATGACTTTGCACTGTACTTACTATTAATGGTCACTGTAGCTCAGTCAAGTGGAATTCTATTACGATAGACTGGCCTTTTAAAAAAATTTATTTATTTTTATTTTATGTGTATTGATATGCTACCTGCATGTCTATGTGAGGGAGTGAAATCCCCTGCAGCTGGGTTACAGACAGGTGTGAGCTGCACGTGGGTGCTAGGAATTGAACCCAGGTCTTCTGGAAGAGCAGCCAATGCTCTTAACCGCTGAGCCAACTCTCCAGCCCCTACTTTCTTTTTCTTATGTTGGGGGAAAAAAACATGAACCTTAAATAGTCAATCCAAGCTGCCTGTGATGGCACAAACCTATTGTTGTTGCACTTGTGAGCAGAGGCCAGAGGATTACAATTCTGATGCCAGCCTTGCTACATGATGAATGTCTCAAAACAAAGGAAAACAAACAAAAACCTCAATCCCTTCAAGTTAGAAGAAATTTGAAAGAGAGAGGTTTTTTTTATTTAATTCACATGTTACTCTTAATATCTGGAAATATTATTTTTACAAATATTTGTTACTTATTTTAACATATAAGTGTTTAATAATATTTTAAATAGTTTTTAAGCAAATATTTAAAATTTTTCTAAGGATTAAAAAAAAATACAATAGCGAGGCAAATATAACTCATAAAAGCTTGATCTTTAATAATTTTTAAAAGTACAAAAGGATCCTGAAACCAAAAATCTCAAGAATCATTATTTAGTAATAATAATTATAATGTAATAATAATATTAAGTCACAGTAATATGTGTTATTCTTCAGATTTTTTTTGCTAGAAAATAAAGCTAGCTCATTTATAATGAGCCGACATTCTAAGTGGGTAGTTTGGGTAAAATGTCATCTTATGTTCCCATTTTCCCAAGGAAGAGGTGGCACAGTAAAGATCCCAAAGCCCCTGTGAATAGATGAGAGACAGGAGGAGAAAGGAGCATGGACCCTACCAAAATAAGTCCTATGATGTAAAGGAATGTGGACACTACAGAAATAAGTCCTGGCTGGGTGGTGGTAGCACACGCCTGTAATCCCAGCACTCGGGAGGCAGAGGCAGGTGGATCTCTGTGAGTTCGAGGCCAGCCTGGTCTACAGCGCTAGTCCAGGACAGGCTTCAAAGCTACAGAGAAACCCTGTCTCAAACCCCCCCCCCAAAAAAAAAGTCCTATGGAGTAAAGGAGCGTGGACGCTACAGAAATAAGTCCTATGGGGTACCTGAGAGAAGTCTCAGTACTTCTCTCTCCACCAACATTCACAATGATGGACAACAACTTAGCATGGAGCCACACGAACAGTGAGGTCAACAAACCACAGCACAGGGGAGAGCCCCAAACTTAGCAGCCGGGAAGGTGCATGGAAGAGCGGGGCATGAAGCCTCCTTGGAGGCAAGCCGTGGCCTGGAGCACCAGCCCTTAGCTCCATTTTTGCTAGCAGTCAGACTGATAAAAAGTGCCTTGAATCAACTGGCTCCTAGGGTCTGGAAGGAAGCAGACTGGAATCATCTTTCTGGGGAATGAACTCTGAGAACCATCAGTCACGGGACTCCTCGCTGAGCGTAATGAGAAGAAAAGCCCACAGTAACCTTGTGGAAGGAATTTCACAAGTCGTTTTTAGTTTATAATTGAGGAAACAGAGTCAGACAGAGGGCAAATAGACTGCTCAAGGTCAAACAGCTCTGAGTATCAAAGCCAAGATGAGAATTACAGTCTGTCTGGTTCAGAAGTGTGTGTCTCAACCACTTTGCTAATTCTGTCAAGGTCTTCACATTAAATGACATTTTATTTAAAAAAAAAAAAAAATTCTCTGGAAGGTCAGCAAGCAGCTAACTGTGCAAGGGCAGCTCTACTAACCAGGCAGCCAAACCGCTGGGTAGTCACAGCTGTCTGCCCTGTCGCGCCCAACACTCTCCCTCTAATGAGGCATTAACACGGGAAAATAATTCATACTGCCTCTCCCTGAGGCATTAAAATAGGAACATAATCCATAATAAATAATATGCACAATATGAATGAGTAAAAACCCAAATGAGACAATTTCAGAAGACATGAAAACAGTCGGGCAGACTCACCCAGGACATAATGAGGACAGTTACAAAACAATGTCACTGTTGCCATTTTAAAGGCGGCATTTTTTGCGAATAGCAAAGTTCAAGACAAAATACAGGTCTTCCCTTGATTTAACAGTAGTTATGTTCCAGGGCTAGAGAGGTGGCTCAGTGGTTAAGAGCACTGACTGCTCTTCCAGAGGACTGGAGTCCAATTCCCAGCACCCAACCTCAGGACTCATCACCATCCCTAACTCCAGTTTCAGGGATCTGGTGCCCTCTTCTGGCCTCTGTGGGCACTGCAACTGAAGACTAAGTACTCACAAAATAAAAATAAATCTTGAAAAACATTTTTAATGTAGCTATGTTTCTGGAAAAGTCATCAGAGTAAAACTATGAAAAATAATTGGAGAAGAGAGATATCATTATTTTCTATGAAACAATATGGGGGGAGAATGCAACATTTACAGAAGTTTTAAAACTAGAAACTGAGATTTTAAAAAGATGTTGAGAATGTTGTACTATTTTGGAGTCCAGTTCATTTTCTTTCTTGGGTTAGCAGAAATGTGTGAAAATCTGTCATTGGTTATCCTATGTTATTGAAATATATTTTTATCCTAAAAATCTACAAAGCAGAACGCATGTAGCTGGCAAAGACATATTTTATGATGGAATTGCCTTGCTTCCCTGTTTGCGTGAAGTAGTGACCTCTGTTCAGAAATCATCTCTTGGCAGCTGTAGTCAAGTCCATGATTTGCTCGGGGAGAAGTTCCGTGTGTTCATTCATGAACTTGGTCTAATCCCAAACACATGCACCCAAAGCATAGGAGGCACTGCCTGGCTAGAAATATCTTGATGGTACACGTAGACAAATTTCTGATCTGACACATCCTCTTAGGGGAAGGAGAGTCATTTTGTGCTCAACTTCAAAATTATGACATCCTTGAGCGGTCTCAATGTTAAGATTTTTTTTTTTTTTAAGCCCTACAAATGAGTTAGGTTAGACATACTGGTCATTGTATTTGGTGTGCATAAGTTTCAATCATTCATTTGTCTTACAGAACTATATAAAGCAAATCAGTAATATACAGATACATATATAAAGCAAATCAGTAGCTTCCATAACTCTGTTCTTAGTTCCTTTGTATACCAGAAACCTTAAAACATAGGTGTCTTTTTGAGTTTTCTCCTCAACTTTTCTTCTCAGGACCTTCACATGCCCCTCATAAGCTGGATTGGGAGGGGTCACCTGACCAGAACACCAGAACAAATTAGCCCCAAATACCACCAACATACCTAAAAGTGTTAACCAGTCAGGCCCATTACGGGACTTAGCTGTGTGTCACATGTCCCCATCAGAAACCAGTCATTTTAGTGTTGTGATTCTTAGTGAATGAAAACGACTAGCCAAAAGGTCTCCCATGCTTCTCAAGAAGGCACAGGCCTGGCACATGAGAGGATGCTCCTCGCCATCCTGCTTGCTGGGACAGTAGGGAATTTATTCATTACCTATGCAAGCTACCCAGTCATTTGAATGTAAGTGTGCTAACCCAACTAAAATAGGCGTTTCTGTCAGAAGTGCGTCTCTACCCACTTTAATTTCTTAATATATTTTTCCTTAAGATTTCATTATTAGACTTACTCATTTTACTCTGTGTTTAAGTGTTTTGCCTGCAGGTCTGTATGCATGTAACACCACCACTGTGCTTGGTGCCCACAGACGTCAGAAAAGGGCACCAGATCCCCTGGAACTGGAGTTATGGGTGGCTGTGAACCACCAATGCTGGAATTCGAACTCGGAGCCTCCACACAAGCAACAAGTGCTCTTAGTCACTGAGCCATCTATCTGGTCCTCATTTTTTCTTCTTATTTTGAGTGTAATAGTGGTGAAGGTATATTACACACACACATACACACAAAGAGGACTTCCTAGATATGTTCTTCCATGTAATAACTGAGGACATCCCAGCATCCTAGGCTTCAAGGTTCTCAGTGAACCTGGCAGAAAGGAGGTGGGAGAGAGCTCTCCATGCATTTCAACAGCTATCATGTCCTGGACATTTGCTCCCACCCCACACCCCTGGTCTTAGCCTGTTCTGTGCCAACTTTAACACATCTCTAGAGGGAGGGACTTCACAATGAAGGAGGTTTGTTTAGGCTACAATCCTGAAGTCTAAGACAATGACAGCTGCTTGACTGTGGTGAGGTCCTTCCGGCTACATCATGGCATGGTGAATGACAACATCGTGGAAGGATAACCAAGGGACGGTTGGATTAAATGGTGAGATAGAAATCAAGATACAAGGATTTTTTTAATCCATCCTGATAAGACTAGCATAGTTTCTTTCTGAGGGCAGGACCCCCTTGACCTGACGAGCTTCTGCTGGGAACAGCTTATGGGTTCCTCCACATCAACACATAGATCTTCCAGTATGGGCCATTTTGAGGGACACATTGAAACCACATCAGGTAGGCAATAATGTCCCAATTACTGACCATTTCTGTAGTCAAACAAAGGCCCTAAAGAGAAGACACTGGTTTTGTTTAGCTTATATACCCCAACCCAGAAAAGAAACTTCTCTCTCTCTCTCCCTCTCTCCCTCTCTCCCTCTCTCCCTCTCTCTCTCTCTCCCTCTCTCTCTCTCTCTCTCTCTCTCTCTCTCTCTCTCTCTCTCTCTCTCTTGAGAGATGTTGCAATTTCTTGAATCATCCACTCTTACGGATAAGCCAGGCCCTTCTAAACATACTTTTGGAAGAATACCATTCACTTTTGTTCATCTGTTTTGTTTTTTAAAGAAAAAAAATCCATCTAAGAACAAATTCTCATAGGACTTAAATTGTTGTCTTACAAATGGCAACACACACATTCATCTTTTCTACATTGTCTTTTATAAAGACAATGGAAGTATCTAAACAAAAAGCACTCTCCTATTCCAAGAAAAACCCACTTGTACACAACTTGAAATAACTTTGCTAATTTAGTACTTCTCTGGTGCTTTAGAAAGAACTCACTTGAGGAGACTCGATCTTCTCGTCTTAGAACTTGAGCCTTTGTGTTGTTCACGGACCAAGTCTCCAAATACCACCCAAGGAGAACTGCTTTGCCCATCCTCTGTCCCAGCCAGAGGTGGGATGAGACGCTTTCCAATCTATTTTTAATTTGGTCTCCTTCAGATAGTATTAAAATTGTATTGGGAGGGGCTGAGGTTTGCTGCCTGACAAATGAGGTTCTGTCTGCGTCTCCAGATTCCAAGGATGTTGAGTTCAACAGGAAAGACAAAGGTTGCTGGAGACTTCATACTGTCATGATGATCTGTAAGCAGCTGGACAGCATTTCTCTTCCATCCTATCATGTGCAAAGCTTGAGGGGACTCTGGTCCCCATGCTTTAAGTAGTCTTCTAGAAAGGCCTCACTGGGATAATCCTGTCCTCACTGGGGAACAGATAATGTGAGATCTATTGGGAGATAAATTCAGAGCATGGGGAAGTATCTGTAATGAGTCACTCCCATTCAATTGAAGAGACAATACCTTATTGTTTTAATAATCAGCCTAGAAATGGGCAAAACCAGGGGGTGGGGGAAGATTAGCACACGGTCCAGTGACGGATTTTTGCCTCCAGCAAGAAACTGCCTCATGTTAAGCACATACAAAGCACCCTCGCTTAAAAGAGTCGTAAGGAAACTGGTCAGCCTAATTCATTATTATCATCATTGGATAACACCACCATTTAACAGATTTAGATATCTGGAGACCATCTAAAACAATGCATTTTGAGCTTATCGACTGTCAAATATAATTATATTAATACAGAATAAGAAAGTGTTTATTTCTGCCACAAAGAACCAAAAACAAGTACTGGGTCGGTCTCTGCTAGCTAACAGCTCAAACTCTCCAAGAAAGTCCTATCTCTAACTGGAACGTTCACATTCTAGAGCCTTACACTATCTGAATCTTCAGTGCAGCACTGGCACACTTCAGAAATCATTCTGGGAATACCACTGGATAGTGTCTATTGTAATGACAATTGTGTGAAAAAAAATTGCAGACAGGGGATGAGGCGAGTTATGATACATCTGCAGGAACCACTGCAACCACTAAAAATGGATTCCAGAAGTGTTTATTGCTGTTGAGTAATGTTTGCGACATATTCGGAAAGTTGTGCCAACTAGTGTGTTAGTTGTGCTAACTAGTACGAATGGATGAATTCCACACAATAATGTCGAGCCAGAGACAAATGCTAACAGCCTTTATCTCCCAGGACTCAGCACTCAGCAATTTTATTCTTCTTAATGATTGCTTTTCATTTCCAATTTTCCTGTAATGAACATGCATTATTTGAGTAGTCTAAAAAAAGGTTTAAAGGAAGCAATATAGTAAAAATAAGGTCTGTAAATTAGAGAATTTTAAACTGAAATTCTACATGAGCACCCCACCCCCCACCCCCCCACCCCCCACCCCCGCGCTGCCCCATATGGACACTTGGTCAATGGTCATTTACTTGTAATGTAAGAGCATTAACTTGCTTCTCTGGTAACTTTTGGTATCCCCAAACAGGAAATTCATGCATTCATTGTAACTTGTGGCAGAATTATTTGTCTAGAACCAATTAAAAACCCACGGAGAAAGTTGTTTGGGAAGTGGGTTTGATTGCATCAGGACGAGAGTCCTCCCAGTTCCTGGAAATAAGGACAAACTGCATTTGCTCCTTCCTTCAACAGACATTGACGGGCACCTACTGTGTCAGCTGCGTTCCAGACATTGGGAGAAATCTTTTCAGTTCTTGTCTTGGATTAATCTTTAAATAAAGATAACTCTAAATAACTGTTATATTTATAACCCTAAAAATGTTACATAATGGCCACAGAAATATGAATTCTAGTCCTGACTCTGCTACAATTCCCTGAGTAACCAAAGACAAGTGACTTTTCAATCAACAGATGAAATTTTCTATCTCAACTTCTATATCAACATTATACAATTATTCCAATTTCCTTCTAATCCTAAAAGTCCGCATTTGCTTTTTTTTTTTAATAGCATTTCAGCTTGTTGTTCCTTATAGCTGTGACTTTGTCATGAAATATGTGTCTGAAATAAGGATGAATGGTACTTAGCCCACAAATACTTGTGCCCACCGGCCTTGTGAAGAAGAGCTCTCCGGGCCAGTTGAAGAGGGTATTAAAGGCAGAGGAGATAGATGTCCATTGCTTTAAAGGAGCTCACTAGCTCGCTGAAGTGATAAATAATAATCACAAGAGATAGAAAGGAACTCTTACCAAGCTAGGTTCAACAAGCAGAGGCCTGAGTACTAGAAACTCACCTGTGCGTCCTGTGAGGGATCCGAATATGCCAAGTGACCGGGCTTGGCCAGGAGGTGCTCTGAGTAAGCTTAAAAGGGAAGAGCATAAGGTAATAGAAAAAGCTTGGCAGACATGAACTGAGGTATTGCGAGTGTTTTCTATGTTAACAGGAAGAGAAGCAGGCAACCAGCCAGATGGCAAAGGAAGAGAAGCATATGGCCTGGATAATCTACACCCTGGATGATCTGGACCCTGAATAATGGGGGGCGGGCTGCATTTCATTAGGGAGTCAGCAGATGTCAACTGTCCACCGCTGCTTTGCATGGATCCCCACTGTCCAGTCTTTATTAACTCCTTTCCACCATTGCTCTCACCCCTACCCCATCAGACCCCCCTCTTTTCTCTTCAAAGGCACATGCTGTTTTAGTCACAGGAAGCCTGTGTGAAGAACATCGCACATGCGTGTGCGCGTGAGTGCATGAAGTGGGAGGTGGAGGGTGATGAGATGCACTACCACCCAAAATTAGTCTTCAGGTAGCGATCGAGACTAGCAAATTCGAAGACTAGTCAACCACAGAGGCATACTCGAATCAAGCCTGAGCAGCAGAGAGCCCAGCGGGGCTATCATTCTTGGTTACTTCTCATACCCTGAAAAGAGTCGGCACCTGTGTCCCCTGAGGGACAGTGAGCTGTCCCACCATTCCGGGGAACCCTTGCCGGGAAAAGGCAGCAGGCCAAAGGGGCATGGCTCTGAGTCCTTACACTCTGTCTGAGAAGGTGAGGGGTGGGCAGGGTAAGGGGGGACATCTTCGTTATAATAATGCAAATGACAAGATCGCTATGATACACAACTACACGGATTGTCTGGCATCAAACCCACACCGCCATGATGACAAAGTCAGAAGAGATCATTCGCCAGAGTTCAAGGAAGCCCATTTCTCTCTAGCCTATGGATAAGTTCTTTTCTTTGAAAACAGCTTTCAAGTCCAAGCCACAAACCCAAACTGAAGTGAATGATGAGACGGGATTAAAATAATTACTTTACCAGTCAAAGACATCACCGTTAATTATAGAATGCACATATACCATACTGAAACACTTTCATCAAATGCCACTTTTTCAGATCAGGATAATCCGACCACTTAGTACAAGACTTACATCTGAAAGAAAGAGCCTGGTGGGATTTATACTACTCCTGTAGGCAAATATTTGATTTCCCAAAAGTTCACGAGATTGCCCCCAAATTTTCACTCGTGTGCAAGAAGTACGGTGGGGGTGGGGGGATTTAAGTCAATATAAAGTTGAGTATGTTGAGGCTTTTTAAATTATGAGAAACTTTCAACAATGATGGGAAAATGATTCATAATCATATCACTTTGAAACAATTTCATGTTCCCGACAACTCTTACCCACTCCCTCACATTGCTGCTGACATTTGTCCATAGGCATACTTTAGACGTTTACTCAACAGCAAACATATATACTACTTTTCAAGTCATTCAACTGTAGGGCAGAGATGGCTTCATCAGGAAAGTGCTTGTCACGTAAAAGGATAAGCACCTGAGTTTGGATCCTTGGCACACATGTAAAAACCCAGGCATGGCTGGCTGTACCCCATGTAATCCTAATGTTGGGGAGAAGGAGACAGGCAGACCCCTGGAGCTCACTGGTTGGCCAGCCTAGCCCGATTGGAGAGCCCCAGTTCAGTGAGAGACCCTGCTTCATGAAAGAAAAAAAAAGGTGGAGGGTAATTGAGGACACCCAGTGATGACCTCTGGCCTCCACACAAACACTCACATAGGCCCATGTACACCCACAAATGATAAACATGTGGGTGCACACAAACCACACAAGCTCAAAGACTAAGTATTTCTTCATGTTACCACAGGTCTTCATAATTACACCTTTTGATAGCTGCATATTCCAACAAAAGCATTATGCACATCATAATCCTGCCAACTATTCCTTTAACCATTAGTCTAGATTGCTCACAAGTTCTCATTCTTACAAATGATCTTCGGTTAGCAGCTTCTGCAACACAATTCTTTTTCATCTTTAGCCTATCTGTTTAGGGTAGAAGTTTCTAGAGATATTAATTGTACTTTTTCTTCATTTTTTTTTAATTCTTGAAATTATAGCATAATTACACTTTCATTTCTCCCTTTAAGCCCTCCCACAGATCCCTTCTTTCTTGCCTTCAAATTCATGGCCTCTTTTTATTGTTGTTACATGCATACATATGTATTCCTAAACATAACCCTCTCCATCTGTATTGTGTTACCTGTGTATACATGTTTTCAGGGATAACCATTAGCTATTTAGACAGCAATCTGGAGACTCTTTGGTAGGGAGGCCTGTTTCTCCGATACTGAGCATTTCTAAGTTGCCTGTAGTTTTGTCTAGGGTTGAGGCCTTGTGGGTTTTCCCCAGTCCACTCTGGCATGTCTATTCCTATTGTCCTTGTTTAGTTCCTGTCTGGGCAGTCACGGTGGTGAGACTTCTGGCATTCTGGTGGTACAGCTTCTGACATTCCTAGGAGACAGGACCTCACAGCAAATCCCCTGATCCTCGGGCACTTTCGACCTTTCCTCTTAGAACCCCAGACAGATTTGTCAGATGCTCTTCCAGAGGACTGATCAACTCATATCACCATAAACAAGGTCATAATCCATCACTTCCTTTGCAGTTTGTTTTTTGTTGATTACTGAGCATTTCCCCCATGAGCCCATTGAACAGAGTGCTCTAGCTTCAGCTCCTGGAAGGCCCAATGCCTGCCTGAATTGTTTCTCTCTCTCTCTCTCTCTCTCTCTCTCTCTCTCTCTCTCTCTCTCTCTTTCAAGTCAGGGTTTCTCTGTGTAGTTTTGTGCCTTTCCTGGAACTCACATGGTAGCCCAGGATGGCCTCGAACTCACAGAGATCTGCCTGGCTCTGCCTCCCGAGTGCTGGGATTAAAGGCGTGCGCCACCAGCGCCCGGTCATGTCTCTTGTATAGTTTTTACTGTTTACAATTACTCAAAAAATAGCCAGAAGAGCAGGTTCTTTGCCAAAGTTCTACAAAATCTTCAGCCCTTCATAGCTGTATGTTTTCTCGTAAGAAATGGAATAGAACTCAGCCCCCCATACTTGAAAACAAAATCTCCCATAGTCTCTCTCTTTTCTGTCACAGTTTTGTAATTGAAACAACTGTTTCTCAAACGAGGACTAAAACAAGGCTTGTAAAAACGTGTTCAAAACCTAACAAAGAAAGGCAGGGTGGAAGCAGACCACTCCTTATTCACACACTGAGTGCAAAGAAGGGAGGCTATGGACTGGAGGCTAGCTGCGCCCTTGCCCAGGACAACTGAGTGTGGAGGATCTAATTCGGTCACAATGAGGTTACATCGGGGCGGGCCCCCAATCCATAATGACTTGCCATGTGATGACAGACAGACACAGGGAAGGGCACAGTGGAGACGGGAACAGGGACTGTAGTCATACAGCTGCAAGCCAAGCGGAGCAGCAGAAAAAAGCCAAGGAAGGGGATTCACCCAGGCACGTCAGAAGGAGCACACAGTCCCCAGAACCACTAGACAGTACAGTTCTACCGTTTTCCGTTCCTTGCTTTGTGGTCCTTGATGACAGCAGCTCTAAGACACTAATCTGAATGGTTAGGAGAAAGCAGAATATGGTTGCAGGAGTTTGAATGAATGCCATCCACAGCTGTCTTCTCTTTACCTTCTACCAAGAGAATGTTTAACCTCCCTCACGGCTCTGCAGTACTGCAGGACAGCATTCTGTCTAATGAGATATGTTCGATTTTGAGGAAGGGTTTCTGCTTCCCAATAAAATCACAAAAGCTTACAAGGGAGGAGGTCTTGGCAGAAGGCGTGGTGACCCATTTGGTCCAGAGAATGAAAGCCAGGCGGTAAGGTGAGGGGCGGGTTGTACCGAGTACCATCGGATGCTGCCACCACGTACCTCTAACCTGAACCATCACTTTTTTGATTTTCTGTCTCTATAGTCAAATGTTGGGGTCAAGAAACAAAGAAAGAACCCCAAAACTTACTGCCCTCCTAGTCTCGTAAGCAGTCAGTCCTGGGAAATTTCATTCCAAATAAGAAACAGCATCATCTGCTTATGTCCCGTGATGGGATTTCTACCAAACAGAGTCCAGTTGAGATGTTTTCTCGCCACAGAGGTTTCACCGACTCTGGCTCTCCCAGACTTCTGTACAATTTTCCGCTTGCTCTATTTGGATCATTTAGACACTATTGTTTTTAACCTGAATCACATCATATTGCAATTACCTGAACTCCTTTGTCTTCCTGATTTGAAAGACCTGAGCACGGAGCCCCTGTCCCCCACTCCCACCCCACCCTGAGTGCTCCCAGCACCCTAGCACTGAACCTGGAACTCAGTAGGGGTTCAATAGATGATTGTGGAATGAACAATGTGATGAGAAAAGCCGTTGAACCTGAAAACTGAATGAAAATAGAGTCCAAGAACACAAGAGTGAGGGGGGATTTTATTTTACCAAGTCATTCCAAGTCATTCTATACACACACACCCTCACTGAATGGAAAACTTGACAAACATCATCACTTTAAATAAAATCCTGATTCACTGGGATTCATGTGCATGCTTCATTTTTATTTACTAAGTGCTAGGAATTGTAGTAGAAGTCAGTTATTGTTTCATTTAATCTCAATGACCTGCCATCAAACTCACTATGGAGCCTAGGCTAGTCCTGAACTCAGGACCTTCCTGCTCCACCTCCCATGTGGTGACATTACAGGTGTGGGCCACACCCCTGGCTCTTCCTGGTGACTCTAAAGAAAGAATTTATGGTAATAATTTGGTTAGAGGCAGACAACTGAAATGCTGGTCTGAAACTGTGTTTGCTCTAGCTGGTCCACATTTTCAAACCTAGATTTTGTGTCTATTTGGGGTGCCCAGAGGAACAAGCTGATGGAAGCTATGTGAGGAGACGCGATATGAAGCCAGTCACGTCATCTCCAAGGCGGCACTGCTCTCAAAGGTATTTATTAGTTTGTTTGCTCCATTTTACAGATAAAAAAGCCGAGGGCTAGAAAGAACTTGCTAGTACATCTTACCTATAAACTAGTAAGATGGGGTACGGGTTAGACTGACTCAGAATCCTGTTTCTAAATCCTACGCAGACAGGAAGTAGGTGACTCCAAACTCTTACAAGTGTGGTTAAACCATCCTTTCTTCATAGAGGGGTTGAGTTGTTGGCATCAATACCAACACACACACACACACACACACACACACACACACACACACACACAGAGACAGAGAGAGAGAGAGAGAGAGAGAGAGAGAGAGAGAGAGAGAGAGAGAAGAATCTTTGAAGCAAGTGTCCCCTAAAGTGATTCCAAGCCTGATGCATTTAATCTTTATAACAATTTTAAGCTTTCTTAAGTCTCATCATTGTACCCATTTCTATTCCCTTTAGGACAAAAGTAGTGACCCTTCCCTTGGCAGTCCTGTAAATGCTTAAGGAAGTCCACTCTTCATTGCACATCTGTGTAGTGGGGAGCTGTTCTAGCTGTGACCTTGAAGCACTGCCCCTAGTGAGGTAGCAGGTTTCTGTTACACCTGCCTATAACCTTTAAGTATATGTCCCTGGGGCGTGGCCTTTGGGGACCCTTAAGACCTGGGATGCGCATATGTGGCTCACTCTTTGCTCCTTGTGGTTCTGGATGCTGGAGACAGACCAGGCAAAAGAACAGCATGGGGCTGTGCCTTAGCCTTCCAGAACCCTGCAATAATTCCTCTGTTCTGTATAGTGAGTTTTCCTTCTCTGATAAATTCCTTTGCCCTTTAAGCAGACTCCATGGATTGCTAGCAATATCTGGACCCAATAATAATACATCTGTTAGTCAGTTTATGCACAGACAGTAAAGTATAACTGTGCTGTTTTTCTGCTTCTTGTTAAACCCATATGACACTTGACAAAAATTAAAGTGTAACAAAGAAACAAAAGGTAATAACAGCAGACGTGAAATTGAAATTGAATGCCAAGGGAGGTACCAAGGAGTAGCTGACGGTGGGAACATGAAGAATTGCTGCCCTGAGAGAGGCTGGGAGGGTTGGGGGGTGGCTAGGAGATGCCGGCAAAGGCATATTGACGTAAATGAGGAAGGTGGTTTCAGAAAGTAGGAAGATGCCCCAGAGGAAGTAACGTCTGCCAAAAACTTCACATTAAAAGAATTTTCGAAGATATTTTACAACATTGAAAGCACAAAGAACAAAATGTTGGAAGCTTATCCAAACTTAGAAATGAATATGACAATTTGTCAGGTGTAGAGAAGGCGCTTGCTTCAGATGGTAAGTTATCTGATGAGACTATGAAAGTTCTGATCAAATTACTCTTGATAAGCTATTTGCAAAGAAATAAAACCCAGTTTTGAAGGTTTCTCATGTTTCAAGTTAGAGTGAACTATTGTATTAGTTTTACAGTTCTCTCCTCCTTCTTATGTATTTGAAGCCAGTAGAAAAAGTTTTAAATGTTTTGACAATTTTTTTTAGAGATCAAGAAACAATCTTCTGTTGATTAGTAACATTATTTTATGCTATAGTTTTTACAATCCCACACCACTTTGGAAAACGAAGACCCTTATATTTATATCCATACCTACTTTGCATAGTTCAGTTGCATAGACTCATAAAGGGGGAATGTTGGGTCAAAGAGTTCATACATGATTATCATTTTGATAAGTACTGGTAGATAAAAAAAAAGCCATAATCTCATCCAAGGGGAATACGAATTACTTTTTATCCACACCATTAAGAACTGAAGCTGGACACATCTGTAATCCTAGCATAGGGTAGGCTCAGGCAGGAAGGCTGTCAGTTTAAGAGCTTTGCTGCAAGATCCTGTCTCTAAAAACAAAACAACAAAAGCAAACCCTAAAAACTGTAGCACAAAAACCGCAGGTGGCTAGAAGAACGCGTTGCGGTGTTGTTACATATACTTGCGGTGTTGTTACATACAACAGTTTCCTCTGAACTGAGGTTTTTCTCTCTAGCAGATGGGAGCTCATGATACTCAGGAGACAAAAACTCTTCACAGAGGTGAAATTTACTGGGTTCAAAGGCCCCTCCCCAAGGTTACCGAAAGCAACCGCTGAGGGAGGAGACAAGGACTTCCCACTCGACCCCGCCCACCTATGACGAAAGACAATGACCCGCCCACCTGACCACGCCCACCTGCGGGCTTGCTGTTCCACCCTTCTGCTTTAGAGTGCTCCAAGGCGCAGCGTTTGAGTTTCTTGATTGAGTGCTGACTGGGCTTTTATGTGACATGGCTGCTTTTGAGTCTTCCCTGCTCCTGTAAGTGACCCTGTACCCACACCTCCTGTTCGCAACTCCAATAGAAACTCATGATTCATCAAGTTGAACTCTGGTGCAATCATTATTTTGGCTGTTAGGATGGGTTCCCTTTCTGGGGTGAGTAGACGTGTGTGCTGTGTCTTTCCAGGAAAAGTCTGCCACACAACAGCTGTAACTAGACCTAAAAATACCTGGACAATTCAAAACAAATTTTGAATGTTTCCAAAACAAACAGGATAAATGTTCGGTGTGACGCATACACTATTGATCTAATCATACTTCATGTAACAAACATGCTACACTCCACAAGCACTCAATTATTATGTGTTGACTGAAAATAAAACTAAATGATAAATACCACAGGCAAAGTAATTGTGGTGGTGGTGTCTTGTTTTTACCAAATGACATGGGACTGAGTCAACTTACTGCCGTGGCCAAGCAACTTTGAAAGTAGTACTCTATATCCTTAAGACATGGTCCTGAGAGGGAAGGAAGACTGTGCCCTGAGAATGAGCCAGGACCAACAGCAAAGAAGAACCTCTTTTCCTTTGTGCCTTCCTTCCCTTTTTCTGCCTTTCCCTCCCCACTTCCAATACTGAGGTTTTAACGCAAGGGCCTGCACAGGTCAGATGTGGTTCTTCCTGGGAACCACATCCTCAGCAGCAAAGGAGGGCTTTGATCGACACTTCTATTGATCCAGTAAGAATAGTACTACTTTCTGTCTTGGTACGTCCAGATTCTAATTTTTTTTCATGTGTATGTGTGTGGTATGCATGCACATATACATGCATGCCCACACGGGTGTGCCACACATGTAGAAGCGTGCCATTGACATTAGTTATTTTCCTTAATGTCAGCATTTCTTTCCGGTGTGGGTGTCCTAAGACCTCTCCTAAACTTCTTAGAACCTAGGGAGGAATAGCTTTTACTTTACACAGTGCCCCCCCCCCCCCCCCCGCCCCGCCCCGCCAAACCCTTGCCCCGCTCGGATTACAGGGAGAGTATAAGACAACTTAGAGCGTTTGGGGGGTGCCTGAGGCCATGAAGACAGGACAGGGAGGCAGCTCAGGTCTCCACCTCTTCTGCTTGTACCCCTAGCCTGATCACCACCCCCTACCGCCTTCCACTCCCAGCCTTCCAGCCTCTCCCCAGCCAAATCCAAATGGGCTTTGGCTCTTGGCTTAGACTCCTACCAGGACAGTGCGCTAGAGTTAAAATAACATTAACAGTCAGACTCGAACTATTCCTAGCGATGGGGTAGAAATGCTGGGGGAAAGGCAAGCTTTTCGTATCTTTCAATACAAGTGTTTGCAAGAATGACAGAACCCTTGCTTCTCCACCTCAAGGTTGAGCTGGTAATTATATATTTCAGAAGAACACTGCATACAATCTAAAAAATAATTTAAAAAAACCCCACCAGCATAAAAATATGACATGGCACGAAGCTCCATATAAAGTTGTTCAATGCACATACAGTAATTGCACCAATTACATTTAAAATATTTATTTGCTTACTCCAAACTCCAAGATATAAAAGGCTAATTATCAAAAATGACACCAGTGAACAGTTTTTACCCAAGCTAACCAAAAAACAGAATAATATTAATAATGCAAAGAAATGAAAAGAAACTTCAGCTTACTACTTGAATTAGAGTGTCAACTAAATAAAACGGCAAATTCATCAGCCTTGTTGTTCGCATACATGGCTGTATCATTTGAAGAAAACACAAAAAGCCCTTTCAGCCTCCGTAATCACTTTTGACTCTTTGGAACTGACTGAGAGATGAACTATACAAAAACTTGTATGTGTTGAGCTATGTTAAATTAAACGGTGTAATTTGAAAATGTGATGCTTTTTTTGAAGAGTACACAGGCCTAGTTAAGGGTTGCTATCCCATCTAAGTATGTTGGTAAAACCGACTTACAGGTCTGTGTGTTGTGGGCTCTGTTTTATTTCTATGCACAATATAAAATGGACCACACAGGGCAGTTCTTTGGGGTATATTTCACACAGTATTTCTTACACTGGTTTTCTGGCCTAAAATTTAAGAACTACACAGAATGAGACTAAAGGGGCGATTTGGTAAAATGAGTGACATTCTGCTGTGCTGACAGCTCTATTGGATTCAGATGCTTCTGCTCTAGTACAATTTGATCTCTACGAACAATTAAATCAAAGCACAGAGACTATCATAGTCATGTTAGCTAAAAACATCTCTGCCTATTTTTATGCTTTGACTCAAAATGAAAAAAAAAAAAATGAAGACAGTGTCTTCTGTCACAAAAGGGTAATGGCAACATGAGAGGATTGCTGTACCTCTCCTGCAGGGGGCAGAGATAACGGAGCATCGATACCTCCATCTCAACACTCCATCTCTATCTCCCGTTAGTCTATTTTATCATAATGCATTAACATCAATCACGTCTGTACACTACGGAAGTGCTGAAGGATCTCAGCTTTAGCACTGGCATCTCATCTTTCCAGGTTCACAGGGGGAGGGGGGAGGAGATCCAGAGCCACCATGATAGTCCTAGTGATGTTCTCTATACATTGCTGAACCATGACAAATCATTAAAGGTTATTTTAGTCTTCTTCTTCTTCTTCCTTCTTCTTCTTCTTCTTCTTCTTCTTCTTCTTCTTCTTCTTCTTCTTCTTCTTCTTCTATTTCTTCCTCTTTCCTCCTCCCAGCACTGGGGACTGAACTTACACACAGCCTCATGCATAAGAAATACATGACCTAGCACTCAGCTACAGGCCCAGCCTAAAGATTGTTTTGTTTTTTATGATGTGTTTTGATACAGGGGCTCACTAATATCCCAGGCTGACCTGGAACTTGCTTTGTAGACCAGGCTGGCCTCAAGCTCACAGGAATCTGATTGCCTCCGACTCCTAAGTGCTAGTATTAAAACCATACCCGGCTTCCAGGGTTGCTTTTAATAAATGGATTTTATTTTCTGAGAAAAATATAGAACATTGCTATAATTTAAAAACCTGCAAAATTCTTTTGGAAATACTTTTTTTTCTTCCCACTGAGCAAAATTAAGAGTATGTTTTTTATTCGCCATTTTCATTTTTAAAGATTTATTTATTTTATTTTGCATGTATACCTGTTTTGCCTGCATGTATGTACCACATATGTGCCTGGTATCTGAAAAAGGCAGAAGAGAGTACTGGAGTTCCTGGAACTAAAGTTACAGACGGTTATGAACCACCACGTGGTGCCAGGAGTCAAAACCCAGTCCTCTTCAAAAGCGGCAAGTGTTCTTAACCACTCCATCTCTCCAGCCTTGGTTTGGGTTTTGTTTTTAAACCTTCCCATAACCTTCTCTCTGCTCCCTTCCCTTCCTTTTCCTTCCCCTTCCCTCCCCTTCCCTTCCCTCCCGTCCCCTCCCCTCCCCTCCCCTCCCCTCCCCTCCCTTCCCCTCCCCTCCCCTCCCCTCCCTTCCCCTCCCCTCCCCTCCCCTCCCCTCCCCTCCCCTCCCCTCCCCTCCCCTCCCCTTCCCCTCCCCTCCCCTCCCCTCCCCTCCCCTCCCCTCCTCTTCTCTCTCTGTTTACTAAAGCTCACACAGGGAGGTTGTTAGGAGCCTGCCTTCACTCCTGCACAGGAGCAGCTTGGGGTCTTGCGTCTTGCATCATCAGGGAGCGCTGGTGGTTACGCTCATGCCTTAAAAAGCCAGACACGGACCCCCACCCTCTCTCTTTGCTCTCTCTCTGTTCCCTCTCTGCTCCCTGCTCTCTGCTCTGCTCCCGCCACCTTTCTTTCTCGCCAGGCCTGGCTCTCCTCCTTCCTATCCCCTCCTTCTTTCTAATAAAGCTCTTTGTAACTCTGGTAGTCATGGCCGTGTCCCATGACTTTTCCTCCGGTAACCAGCTCCGCCACCAGCGCCGTCTCTCATAAGCATCAGAGGTTGCAGGACAGCCACTGGGAGATGATTTTCTCCTTTTATAGGTTGTTCTAAAAACCAAACTTGGGTTGGCGGGCTTGCTGAAAGAGCCTTTACCCACTGAGTTAGATTGCTAACCCCACGAATAAGGTAGGTTTTTGTTGTTGTTGTTGTTGTTGTTGTTGTTGTTGTTGTTTTGGTTTATTTTTGAGACAGGGTTTCTTCGTATAGTCCTTGCTGTCCTAGAACTCACTCTGTAGACCAGGCTGGCCTCAAATTCACCGAGATCCGCCTGCCTCCGCCTACCTAGTGCTGAGATTAAAGGCGTGCGCCGCCGAGCCACCACCTCCGCCACCCCACCACCACCTCCCCATCCCCACCCCACCCCTGGGTTTATTTGTTTTGTTTATTTTCAGTTTTTTGTTTTTACAACCCAATCAAAGTTTCTCCTCCAATTCCTCCCAGTTTTCCCCTCCCAGATCCTCCCCACATCCTACCCCAATCCACTCCTCCTCTGTCTCTCTTCAGATTCGTCCCACGGAGACCAGTGAGCCATGGTATATCAAGTTGCAGTGAGGCTGGGCACCTCCTCTTCTATTATGTATGAGGTGATCCCATAGGAGGAAGGGGTCCAAAGGTGGGCAACAGAGCCAGAGCCAGCCCCCACCCTCGCTCTCTTTACAACTGTGGTTCCTTTTCAGCTTTTCAACAACTTTGCAGCTTCCTCATCATTTCCTTCTGCCAGGCAATCTCTAATCTCACTGGTATCCATCAGCTTTAAAAAAAAAAAAAATCTCTCGATTTGTTTTAAAAAGATTTATTTCTTTATTATGTATACAGCGCACGTACTCCTGCATCCCAGAGGAGGGCACCAGATCTCATTACAGATGGTTGTGAGCCATCCTGTGGTTGCTGGGAATTGAACTCAGGACCTCTGGAAGAGCAGTCAGTGCTCCTAACCTCTGAGCCATCTTTCTATCACCCAGTATCCACCAGCTTTCATCTGCCTTTCAAGACCTAGCCTACCCTTCCCTCCATCCTGCTTCTCTTCATCTCTCCAAGACATCATCATACTCCTCTCCTTCAAATAACTGCAATTCAGTCTGTTCACACTGATAACTGTACACCTTCTCACATCCCTAGCAGTTTTATAATGTGCCATTGACATGGTACCAAATCTACTTGTCTGATCGAAATATCTTATGTTCACTAGTGATCTTTAAGGAATATGAAATAGTTTTGCAAATGAAACCTGACTATAATCAAAGGAACTAATTGAATTGGAAGCTTTTTTGAAAAGTATTATGGGTACTGAACAAAGGAAATAAGACACGTTGCTGACATTAATACTCACTTATAGGGTTCAGTGCATGTTTTTTCTGCCTGTTCATCTCTCCACCCATTTTACCATGACTGCCCTCAGGGTAAAGATAAGGCATCCTGTCTTAAGATCCATTATGCTTACAGCCATGCACACGCACAGGAGACACCCAACATGAATCTTTGGCTTGAGATCATCTGTGGGTAATTGTATGCGCTCTGGTGATTCCTACAGAGAAACATGAACTGTTGCATGCAGTGGGCAAAGTCCCTCAGGAAGTCCTACCAGAGCTGGGTCCTGGGTGTCATTTCCTTTTGTGCTCTGGAAAGATGGGGCCCAAGGGCACCCCTCGCCACAACTCTCCCCCAGAAGTCCTTCAGATGCACTCACCGGGCTTGCCAACACCCTGGCCAGGTGGCAGTTTAGCCCACACAGTAAGGCTCCAACAGATAAACTCACACACAGTCACCCACATAGTGCAGGGAAGCAGGAGGCATATTTTCAGACCATGTCCTCAGTCACGGCATTCCCCGAGTCAGAATAAATGGGCATGAAGGACCCGCTGCACCCCTTCCAGCCCCCGGAAACAGTGGCGCTCAGAAGACACTCGCTGAGAGTCCACACAACTGCCTTACGCCATCAGTACAACTAGGAAGCACTTGAGACACTTTTCCAGCGCACTTTAATCCCTTCCACCAGATGAGCCTCTATTTCCTCTTTATTTTCTCTTTGCCCATTCTTCGTTTACCCTTCAGGCTTGTTTGTTCTCATCCCGAGGCCCTCCCACACCAACTGCGGCTTTATTCAGATGGCAATGAAGAGGAGTTTCAGCCAACAAAGGTAAAAGTATCTTCTCTACCAATGTTTTCCATTAACGTTGTTGAACAGAGGCAGCAGAGGCACAGGAGCACGTCACGTCACGACTGTGACATGCGTCCTTGTGAGAGAGCACAAACTATTAAAGTCAGCAGTCTAGAAAGAACGCAGCCGTTAAGAGAATAATGTCAGAGAAACCTTCCCATCGTCTGTCAGGAGTCCAGGTTGCAACAAAGGTGAGGTGTAGCTCAGAGGATGCTGGGAAATGCGACTGTCAACATCAGTGCAAGGACAATGTGCCTCTTCTGAATTCCTGGCTTGTGTTTGGAATCAGAAACAAACATACGAGCCCAACCACTCTCAACAGTGGACTTGACACTATACCTGCTACGACAAATGATTATCTGGTATGAGAGTCTATCGGCTTAGGTTTAGGGTTGTTTGGCTACCCCAGCATCTCAGCGGGGAGAATTGCTACTTCTCATCCAGAGAAAGGTGCACTTGCCCAAGTCAGGGATCAGCCTGAATGAGCTCCTGAGACCTTCCTCCATGACTGTCTGGAAGTAGCTTAGAAGAGGAACGTTAGACAAAGAACAGGCAACAGGAGTTGCCTGTGAAGAACTCCCACCTGCCTTACTCTTGAATGTGGCTCACTCACCAAGAGTGACATTGACATTTTCTTTTTATACAGTGACTTCAAAGACTCTTTAGGCTTAAAGACCACAAGTGAGAGAAGTGGGGTACAAGGATTCATGTCCAAAAAAAAGAAAGCTGTTTGACGATCAATGGTGATGTATTTACCAAATCTACAACAACAACAACAAAACAAACAGGAAGAGGTCCCTGTCTGGAATTAGAACCGGTGCACCCACCAGTCACTCAGGTTCACGCAGAACAGGGTGACTACATGGAATACATTGCCTATCACGTGACACTGGCTGGACCTGCTTGGAAGTTCAAAGAGGCTTTGGGGAAATTCATGGCTGGTGGGTCAACAAAAGGATTTTAAAGACAATTTGGGACTACCTCAAGCTTTCCAATATTAATGTATCACGGAACCAGCGCCCTCACTACACCCATTTTTTCCCCAGTGACTGGGTTAGAAACAAAACCGTGGGTTGAGTAAGGGCATTAGCAATAGTGACAAGTGCCAGGAGTTCTGGTGGTGGCGGCATTAGCAGCAGCAGCTAACTTCTGCTCAAACGGAGGCAGTGTGTGGTGCGCTGTATTTATATTAATGGTTCATCTCTCCCCGTAACACTTGTAGGAGGTAAACATCCCTGTTTATGTATAAGGAAACCGAGGTCTGCAGAGGTTGGGTAACTGGCCCAAATCACAGAGCTCATGATGAGTAAAGCCAGGGTATGAAGCCAGTAGCTCTGATATGTGCAGCCCAGGGCACCGGCACTAACATCCTCAGGCTTGGCAGCTGGAGGTACACAGACTTTGGGCTCCCTCCGGGACACTCAGATGTCATCTTAACAAACAAAGCTCCCCACAGACAAACATTCATACCCATAAAATAAAAATTAAAATCTTTAGGGCTGGAGACTCAGCAGTTAACAGCACTGGCTGCTCTTCTGGAGATCCCGAGTTCAATTCCCAGCACCCACATGGCAGTCCCCAACCTTCTATAACTGTATTCATATAGGATGTGATGCCATCTTTTGGGGTGCAGATGTACATGTAGACAAAACACCCACATACATCAACAAAATAAAATAAAAATTATTTTTTAAAAATCTGAAACTGGAAATGTACCCCCTGAGGTTTTACAAAATATCTTTTAAAAATGCCTGCAACTCCATGTTGTTGCTGTCAAATCCAGGGTCTTGCACACGCTAGGCTGGTTCTCTGTGAATAAGCTACATCCTCCGACCTTTTAACAGGCTTTTGTACTACACAATTTTCAACTTACCTCTGGTTTAGCAAGACACAAATCCATAGCAAATCAAGGAGCATCTCTGTTGTTTTCTCCACATCAAAGAGCCAATGGAAGCGTAATGCAGAATGCACTCGAGAGATCAGCGCTGCTGAGAGCAAAGCATGGACACTGAGCTGGCAGTTCAGACAGCCCAGAGACAATTTCCTTGAGGGCTTGGGCTTGCCAGTAGCTATGAACGTCTGTCTGACCTATGAAAAGCAGAGCTAGCAGTCCGTGGCCTATGTCATTGACCACATGCGCCGGAGCAGGCAAAGGTCAGACACTGTCTGAGGCAATTCATCAGATGAACTCTCACTTACTTGTCTGTTTTCTGTGTGGACCAAACAACAGCCTTCATGGCCGGGACTACACGGTTAATGGGCATGTGGACTAGATGCTGTGTGATTTCTTCATAAAAGAGCACTAACCTCAAATCTGATTGTGCCCTACAGTTTTACTCAGAGGGTACTTCCTTCTCTCTGAGAAGACTTGGTTCCATGCAAAAGGCGACAGGTGTTTGTGAGGTCTGAGGAGAGACACCCAGTTTGGGGGCCCCTCGGATATTTTCTGAGGATTTCATAGTTCTCAGTCCTTTCTCTGAATCAGAAGTAACTTCTATTTCTTCTGTTTATAACCTGTCACAGGGAAAAGGTAGCTTTTAATTTTAGGGGAGGGTAGCTCTGTGTATCCCCTCAGATCTGGGGGGAAACACCCCGATTCCCAATACAAATGGAGCACTGTTGAGTGATGACTTGACTTTCGTGACCTGGAGTTCTAGACTTGAAAGCAAGCAAAGAGATGGCCAGGGGACACTGATATGATTTCTCTCTTCTTAGGGACAAAAATCATGGTTGAAAAGCAAGTATTGATAGCTTCACAGGCAAAGCATAAACACGGACCTCACTTGGAAGAACATATTGAGCTGGTGCCCTCTTCAAATGCAAAAGACACCACGAATACAGGGGAGACATCATTTCAAATAACCATGGCCACCTTGGGTGTTCTAGTTTGTCTTCTGTTACTATGGTACACAACCATGACCAAAGGTGAGTTCGGGGAGGACAGGGTTTATTTAAGCTTACAAGTGACAGTCTGTCATAAAGGGAAGCCCGAGTAGGAGCTCAGAGCAGGAAGTGAAGCAGGCCACGGAGGGCTGCTGCTTACTGGCTTGCTCCTCCTTGCTCAGCTACCTCTCATACACAGCCCAGGCCCACTGGTCCAGGGACATCACCACCCACAGTGAGCTCCTACATCAATCAACAGTCAAGAAAATGCCCCATCAGACATGCCCACAGGCCAGTCCAGTGGAAGCAATTCTTCAGTTTAGATTCCCTCTTCTAAGACCGGTTTTGTCATATTGACAAAAGACTATGACACTGTGTTTAGTATTACTAAGACTCCCTAATACTACAGTTAAGTCGGAAAGAAGGGGATCGTCTTTTCTTTGTTTCTTTCTTTTCTTTTTTCTTTTTTTTTTTTAATGGTTTTTTGAGACAGGGTTTCTCTGTGTAGCTTTGTGCCTTTCCTGGATCTCGCTCTTTAGCCCAGGAGGGCCTTGAACTCCAGCTGGGGATCATCTTTTCTAATGCAGGCATTTGGATGGCTCGGGGGAGAAATCAAAGTAATACACATTTTTAAAAATTAAAAGGAAAATTTTCGCCGGGCGGTGGTGGCACACGCCTTTAATCCCAGCACTTGGGAGGCAGAGCCAGGCGGATCTCTGTGAGTTTGAGGCCAGCCTAGGCTACAGAGTGAGATCCAGGAAAGGCGTAAAGCTACACAGAGAAACCCTGTCTCGAAAAAACAAAAAACAAAAAAAAAAAAGAAAATTTTCTATTTAGGGCTGAGGTAGTATGGAGGGAGGAGGAAAGAGTAGCTCCCTGATAAAAATGTAGGCATGAACAATTTCTCCAAAACTAAAGTAACATTGGGATAGTTCCTGATTTTTTTCTTTAAAAATAACAAAATAAAAAGCATTTGGTCCAAAAAAAGAAGTCTGCAACATTCTTCTGACAGACTTTAAATTAATATGATAATCTGGTGTTTATCTGAGCTGTGCCTGTGCAATGCTTTCTCAGCTATTATTCAAGAGCTGCAAAATGAAGAATACCTAATTGCCTCCTGGAGAAGTGTCTTACTACCCGAACGACTTACTTAAGCAAACAGATTCCGAACTAACAAAGTATTTTACAATAATTTGAACTGAACAATGACTGACAGCTAAATGGCTGCCATTAACTGTTCCCCAGGTGCCCCTGGCCATGGCCTATTTTGGTCTCACGGAACACCTCCCAGCCTCCGGACAGCTTCCAGCAGCCCTGTCAGGCGCCTCTGTCACCATGTCTGCTTCCTACTTGCTACAACGCCCGCCCGTCAGCTTAGAGGACGGCTCTGTCTACTGCTTGCTGAACTCAGAATGTTCTAGGCCTTCGGTGGGATGCTCTGTCGGCTGTTTCAGATTGGTTAGGTACAAAGGAGCCAGAAAGGGGTGTGTATATTAAACACGGCTATTTGGGCAGAGGACAAAAAGCTGGAAAAAGCCAGGTGAACTCTATCCCACCTAACAGAAGTTTTCTGGCATCAGAGAAACCCCATTAGCAAAGTATATGTAAAAATGCTGTTACAACATCCTCATATACTTTGGGAAGGAGTCTCCAATTTACTCCTTTGGAAAAAAAAAATATTTAAAAGACCATAAATAGAGAGTTCAGAAATACGTGATAGCAATGTTTCTCTAAGAGGATAAATTGGGAGCACACTGACTACTTGTAAACCATTTTTCTCTCAGCCTTTTTATGCCTTGTTTCAGTCAGGTTCTCAGCTGCACCCAAGTTACCCTGCTAAGTTCTTAGCTGCACCT
This sequence comes from Onychomys torridus, assembly GCF_903995425.1. Taxonomy (NCBI): domain Eukaryota; kingdom Metazoa; phylum Chordata; class Mammalia; order Rodentia; family Cricetidae; genus Onychomys; species Onychomys torridus. Next base: position 18,814,428 of record NC_050463.1, read on the forward strand.
AAGTTACCCTGGTAACAGCCTCAGTGTTTGCAGAGACTGCCGAGCTGAAGCAAGCCGCCTCTTCAGTCTCTGAGGTTTTCCTCCGAGCTGTTTCTTTATATCCACTCCCCAGGCATCTGCACATATGGATCCCAACTCTCCTCACTGCTGGCCTTCTGCACACCTGGCTTCACACCTGTCTGGTATCCTCAGCTGGCCCCACTGTGGCACGTCTGCCTATTGGTATCACTGATTTCTGGGGCTTTCAACACTACAGTGTTCTACTTCCTTGGTCCATTTCCATGTGCAGCGTGCTCAGCCTTTATTTTTCCACTTCTGGACTTAACACATGCAATGAACCAAAAAGTAATTAGTCCAAGTTTACTTAGGAAAAGACAGTGTCAGGTTCTTCTCACCACTTCTATTTGGGAAGTGGTGACATATGATCTCTCTGTGTCTGTGTGTCTCTGTCTGTACGTCTCTACATCTCTGTCTCTACCTCACCCCAGCACCCCAGCACCCCAGCTATGGAAACAGATATATCCCACCCAAGGACCTGTGTAGGAAACTTGAGTTGGTTTGCTTGTGTCTGCCATAACCTTTGCTTAGAAATGATGGCTTGCATGTAACAAAGTCATTTTCACTTCAGGAAATGCTGAGTTGGCGCTAGACAATTTGCCTGAGGCCGTGTGGACAGTCTAATGTGTTGTATCTTAATTACACAATGAATGACAATACTAGGTTAGATTTCGAAGCCCTTTTAGGAGCAGCCCCTGCTAGTTAACCCTGGAACTGGAGGGAAGCATATCAGTGTGGTAGCTTCGCCCCTACTTTTAAAAGCGTTATTCAGCCTGACTAGAATAAGTCATGTTCAGAATCCGAAACAGAATGCTCATCATTTTTTCCCCCTATGAAAGACTCTTTCTACTGCCGAATGGTCTACAAAGTAAGAGTAAGCCTGAGATATGCAAGAGAAAGTGTGGAATGCAAGAAGAAACAAATTAGAATTCTATTCCTCAATTTGGCAGGAAATGCATTCTAGAGTCTATATTAGCCTAGCAGTATAAACACATAGTTTAATAATAATAAAAAAATGTATTGACATCGTAAGTATGAAGTAAGAATCCAGTGAGATGACAGTCAAACTGTTTTGGAAGCCAGTGGCTTCTGACACCATCAATAACCCCTTAGCACAGGCAGTGTACAAGGTGACTGCTCCCCTGCTCACAATTCAGCCTTAGCTAGGCATCCTATTCTCCATCACACCACAACAAGCCACTACATTACATGCTGTCTAATGTCTAAGGAAACTTTGACCCTTGCCCTTTGCATGTGTAATACTCAATTATATTACGTAGCATGTGGCAAATACTAAATATAAATTATTAAATGAATGAAGCTAGTTTTATAAAGATACTACTTCATATTTCTATAGAAGACCACTTACTAATCTCTCTGACTGTAATTCCCTTTATGCCACCCCCCCACCTCAGAGAAACCTATAAAACTAGGCTAATGTCTTCATCTGTATCTCCACATTACACTATAGAGTTACCTATACATTCCCCTGGGTTCCTTTTTTTTTAAAAAAAAATTTATTTTATGTATGAATGTTTCACCTACATGTATTTGTGTGCCCCATGTTCTTGTTTGGTGCCCACAAGGGTCAGAAGAGGGCATCAGATCTCCTGGAACTGGACTTATGGACGATTATGAACCACCATCTAGGTGCTGGGAATTGAACCTGGGTCTCTGCAAGAACAACATGTGCTCTTAACCACTGAGCCATCTCTCCAGCCCCTCTCCTGGGTTCTTAAACATCTAATCTTTTATATTACACATTTGTCTTCTTCAATAGAGTGGATTGATTAAAGACAGGAAGCAAGAAGTCACAATGAGATATAAGTGAACTTGTAGATAACAAATTACTAATCTGAAGACATTAGAATGCTTCTGATTTCACCAACAATTCACAACTAATACCAGACCCTAAACAATACTCAACTAGAAAAGTGGACAAAATAATACCAGGCCATTGATTTCTGTTCCGGGACAACAGGCAGCGCGGGGCTGAGCTCTATGAGCAAAGGGACCAAGGGAAGTGAGCTTTAAGCACCCGAAGACGAGAACATGGAGCTGGATTAAGGGGAAGCTGGCATGCTGGAATTTGTGGCAGACTATCAGAGAGGAGGGAATTTAGACTAACTGCAGAGGCAGAGCTCCAGAACTTTGAATAGGATTCCCTCCGAGGCTTTGCTCGCCTACTAAGTTCTACTAAGTACCCCATCGTCAGACACGGGGCTAGCCAGGGCCACACAGGGAGACCCCTCACATCTCAAAAGGAGGAAGAGCTCTCTCACAGAGCCCTTGCCTACTAAGGAGGAGGACTTGCAGCCATCTCCATACCCACAAACAACAACAGAAAACCAGGCCTGTAAACAACCCTTAGGCCAATGATTATTAGAATAGAGCACAACAAAATCTGTTGAGTCTGTATTGCCACTTAAGGAAACTGTTGTCTTTGAATGAATGGATTAGAAAAGCAAAAGGGTCGGCGTCAACTTTGAGAAGTTAGAAAAAGACGAGCATGTTAAATCAAAGAAAGGAGAAAAAAGATAGAGAAGGCATTGAAATATAAAACAGGTACTAGAAAAAAAATCAATGAAATCAAAAGTCAGTTCTTCAAAAAGATCAATGAAATCAGTAACCCCCTAGCTTGCTGCATAAGATAAAACAGAGCTGAAAACATCGTCATCGGGGTTCTGAGTGAAATAGAGAATATTGCTATACATGCTACAGATGTGGAAGGATAATGAGGACTGTTATATATAAATGCATGCTAGGAAGTTTGAAAATGTACACGAAATAGATCCTTTGAAAGTCACAAAACTTTCAAAAGGGACACAAGATAAATAAAAGTTTGAGGGCTGGAGAGATGGCTTGGAGGTTAAGAGCAATGGCTGCTCTTCCAGAGGTCCTGAGTTCAATTCCCGGCAACCCACATGGCAGCTCATAACTGCCTGGAACTCCAGTTTCAGAGGATCCAACACCTTCACACAGACATACATGCAGGCAAAACATGAATACACATGAAATAAAATGAAAAAAATATTTTAAAAAAATAAATAAAAGTTTGAAACACCCTATCTGCATTTTATTGAATAAAATATAGATTTTTCCACAAGAAAACTCCAGGTTCGGATGACCGGCTGTTCATCCGAAGGGACACCTGCCAATTTACTCTATAAATCTAACAATATCCTAATACCCAAACCAGACAAAGACCCTATCACAAAACTTCAAGAAAAACACACGTGGTTATGACTAATATTAACATAGATAACAAATGCTTAAGAAATAATAGCAAATCAAATATAGCAACATGTAAACAATAATAACCTATGACAAAATAGGATTATTTCTTTTCCAGGGTTAACTTTGAAAAATCAATGCAACCTATTATATTAAAAATAAGAGAATGGGGCTGAGGGTATAGATTGCTTACCTAGCATGTGGGAGTCCCTGTGTTCAATCTCCAGAGCCACAAATAAATAAAAGAAAAAAGAAAACGATACAATCATCTCAGAAGATGTAGGAATGTAATTCAACAAAGTTCAAAATACGCATGACAGAAATTATCAGTGATCCAGCAATTCAACCTTGGATACATAAGCAGAGGAACTAAATCAATATGTCAAATGGTATCTGTGCTTCCAGTTTGATGGCACCATTATTCACAACAGCTAAGATATGGAAACAGCTGAAGTGGCCATCCACAGACTAATCGCTAGGAGGATGCACTGGGAAGTGACCAGGAGGACTGGGCCTTTGATAGACCGAATCTGTTCATACCTTGATCTTGGATTCTCCAGCCACCAGAAATGAGAAATATATTCCTGTTGTTTTTAATCTACTCAGCTTATAGTATTTTGATCTAGCAACCCAATGAGTGAAGCGATTCTTGCATATGAAAAATCTTATGAAATCCTTAAAAGGGCTATTAGATCTAACAAGAGAAACTAGCAATGTCACAACATGCAAGGCAGATAGATATACAAAGTCAATTTTATATTCTATCAATGAGCAGGTAGAAAATGAGATGAAAATATAGTACTACTAACAATGGCATTTTTCAGAGTGACAGAAACATGATACAACTTGAGTATGTCAGACAAGTAGTGGTTAGACAAGCTACACCTTTGTTAAAACTCCTGCAATGAATTTAAAATGGCAGTATTGATAGCAAGCAAATGGTACCTCCATAAAATTGATTTTGGGGCTTTAAATTTTTAATTTAATTTTTTATAATGTATGGGTGTTTTGCCTGATTCAAAACTGGAGTTACAGCTGGCTGTGAGCCACCATGTAAGCATTCAGAATTGAATCTGGGTCCTCTGGAAGAACAGCCAGGGCTCTTAATAACTGGGCCGTCTCTCCAGCCCCATTTATTCTATCTATCTGTCTGTCTGTCTGTCTGTGTGTCTGTCTATCTATCTATCTACCTACCTACCTACCTACCTACCTATCTATCTATCTATCTATCTATCTATCTATCTATCTATCTTGAGACAAGGCCTCACTCTGTAGCTCTTGCTAGCATAGAACTTGCTATATAGACTAGGCTGGCCTCAAACTCACAGAGATCCCATTGTCTCTAACTCATAAAAAGTTGATTTTGTTTGTTTAAAAAGTCACCAGACATAAATAAAAGGATGTTTCCTTTACCATCCTATGAGAATTGAGAAATCAAGGACATTTGAAACACAAATGAATAGCTCTGTAGCTGTCCTTCGTAGTTTGGATCCCGATTCTCTCCAAAAGCTCTACACTGAAGTCTCCATCACCAACTCCTGCTGCTACTGGGAAGTAATGAAATCTTCAGAAGACAGAGGAGGAAGTTAAGTTCCTTGAGATAGGGCCTTGAAGGGGACATTGGGACTTAGCTCCTTTCTTTTGCTTCTGATAAACCACCAGATGAGCAGTTTCCCCCACTCTACACTCCTACATAATAATACCATGCACAAAGGGCTGAAAGACAACAAGGTAACATGACTCTGGATGGAAACCACTGAAACCGGGAGCTCAAATCATTCTTAGTTTTAAGTTGATTACTTCATGTATTTTGTCATAGTAATACAAAGATGAGGGGCACATACTTGGATTCTTTCTTAACCTTTGTTTACCAGAGGTTTGTTTGTTGTTGTTGTTTTGACACAATTAGAGAATGACATGAATTACCCCCACCAACCACCTTATTTTTCCAACCAAACTTAGACATGTTTGATTCTTAGTCGGATTGTTCTGTTTTTATCTGTTACTATTGATAGCGAGCTCTCCACAAGGGACTTAGCACTGCAGATCACAAAATGTTGAGTACAAGTCAGCAAAAATACTCTCTAAAGTATATTTTTTCTGTGTAGATTATTTTAATTTTTTTTTTTACTGCTTTTGAGGGGTTGGCAATTGCCAACTAATAGCACTAGACAGAAACTATAGAAAAAAATAGAACTTGTTTACCAAACATGATTATTTATGTGTCTATCCACTCCCTAGACACATACATAAACATATATGTTTACATATGCATATCTTCATACCTGCACAAATCATTCTCACCTATGAAAGTTTAAAGGAGTTCAGAGCAGCAAATTACAAGTCATATTAAATGAATTATATGCCAGGTAGTCTGCCAAATATTGGAAACTAGGGTTGGGCATGTGGCTCAGTGGTAGAGCTCTTGCCTAGCATGCACAAGGCCCAGGGTTCAATTCCGTGCACTATAAAAAAAAAGATAATGATTAAGAAAAACTTTAAATTGGACCATTTAAAAGAATCTCTACTATTGCCAGGTAGTAAGAGTATCCAAACTCTCAGAGACAGAGACAGGAGAATTTCTGTGGGTTGGAGCCAGCCTGATCTACACAGAGAGATTCTGGCCAGCCAGGGCTACATAGTAAGATACAATCTTACACACACACACACACACACACACACACACACACATACAAATTAATAAAAACACATCCTCTACTATCCATATAAAATAGAAGTACACTTGTAATAATTTTCTAAGGCTAATGAATATGAGAAGTTTTGAGTATGAAGATAGGCAGCAATATTTTAAAATGCATTTTATTATTTACTTATGTATATGTGTGAGTGGAGACCATTCACAGGTGCCTAAGAGGGCCAGAAGAGGGTCTCAGATGCCCTGGATCTGGAGTTACAGGCAGTTGTGAGCTGCCTGATGTGGGTGCTGGGAACTGAACACTGGTCTTCTGAAGGAGCAGCAAATGTTTTTAGTCACTGAGCTATGTCTCCCGGCCCAGCAAGAATATTTCCAACATCCTGTATAAGTTTTCTAAAGTAAAAAAATAAAATTTCTTCAATATACCCTTTTCCCACACCAGTTAATCTTAATGGCATTAATACAACATCCATGTTTCTAGTCTTCTGTTTACATCTCTTCCATCAAATGCTGCCTCGGGGTTCTAGGATCACAGAATGAAAACAGGGCCTTTCCTAATCCCCAGTGGGTCCCAAACTATCATGAGATGGAGATGGGGCGTTACAGTAGAAGAGAAGCAGGATGTCAAAGGCTCTAACTTGATCACCAATGCAGCTATCCAGAATTATGTGAGACACTGCTATCAATTAAACATGAAACTAAATAAAACAACTGCTCAGAGAAGAAAAGAAACGAAAGAAGAAAGAGAAAGAAGAAAAGAAATAGAAAGTAGGCAGAAACACGGGGAACCTTCCTGCTGAACTCTGCAGAAGGCGCCTTCAAATAAATATTTCAAACCTCCATATGAATATTTTAAGCATGACAACCACACATAAACACACAGCCAAAGTGCTCAAATCTACTCAAGAAAGACTATTAAGTCATCAACGGGCTCCTGACAGGATCCACTGAATATGGCAACAGCGAGAAGTCAGGAGACAGTTGGAATCATTTCAAGACTGCTAATTTAACTTGTCTTAAAACCAACCAATGCTCAACGTGTCATCATCAATGTCATCTCATCGCAGTCTGAAAAGCCTTCGACCTAAAGCAGAAAGGTCCCCAAGTGCCACCCTTCTTGTCTACTGGTTGAAAATCTAATTGGTTCTGCTGACAGGCTTGGGAATTGGTAGGAAGGCTGTTCAGTTAATCTCCGAGGGCCAGCCAAGAGCTCAGTATCCATCTCCGAGCTTTGCTCCCGGGCTGTCGGAAAATGACTCTGATGGCAGCACAGGTTCTTATGCTTCAGCTGTCTCCTGACTTCTGTTAAGTCAAATTCAATAAAGTTTGTCACTCAATAATCTGAGAGCTACCCAACAAAACCTCTTTGATCAATAACAGCTTGCTGCTTTGCACTGGGGAAGGTGACCTAGGAAAGATTAAAAACACACCTGCTGCTTGAATCAGACGACAGCGGTTTTTTTTTTTTTTTTTTTTCACTTTCAGATGAAAATTTATCCATTAAAAATCGGGCCGGCTAGGAGAAATATACATGGAGCATTGCCTAGGGAGGTGGGAACGAGATAGAAACAGCATCTCAGATGGGATGCTCTCGATGCCTGAATACAGTTGGATGGTCGCAGGCTTCCACTGTGTTCAGTTCTTGAACGGGCTGCATTTCTCCCATGCTTGCATTTCAGGATCACACACTCAGGCACTTGTTGCCTGTGTATACAGTCAAAGCCTTGGTATTGCAACATTAATTCAACTCCCAATCAAAACAAAGCAATCTGCTGTCTTATGTCATTTACTTTCCGGCGGAAAAATGGTTAGTGCTTATTTGCAGAGAAAGCACTGTCTTGTTTAAAGCCGTTGACTCTTTATTTAAGTGGTTTTCCTGAACTGTTCACGTCAGGTAAGGCTACAACCAGGAGGAACTTTAGGTAACTTCAACTTCACTAAATGAAGCTGAGTAAATCCAGAGAAAGGTGTAAGTGATGAGGCAAAATTAGAGAGCCATTTATTTCTGTCTCACACTCCCTTCTGGAGACTATAATCTTAGAGTAACGAAGAATTCAACAATAACTTCAAATTGAATCCAAATAATGAGAGTCCTGGGATTTTTTTTTTTTCTTTAAGAAAAAGAAAGTTGGATAGAGCAGAGCTCCCTTTACCTTTTGCCAGATTTTGTCAAAATTCAACTTACAAAGTGCATTATCGCGTGACAAAGGACATCACATATGTAGGAAGAGATAAAACCTTCTAGAGAGCAACACTTATGGGCCAGCATTAATAGAGTCCTGCTGGCATGTGCCGGCCTCCCTGGCTGCTTTCACCATCAGGAAGCACACCAATTTCCTCACATAGACAAACATGTCCACCTCAAAATGCACGTGACTCTGCCCTGTGTGTGTATATGTGTGTGGGGGGGGGACTTTTCCATACACCTTAAGCATGCTTATTTTCTAAGGCAGTTTCCTCCCAGACATTCCCAGCACTATCACATAGGCCACGTGTGACGAGGAGATATGGATTACATCGCCAACAGCCCCTAATAATTTCATCATCGTCTCTCTGAACTCTGAGGCTTTTCCTGAATTAATCACTTCTCCCCTTCATTGGCTATTATCTCCTTGGTTTCGTGGCTTCTGTTTTCTCTTTGCAATGCCTTCATCAAAGCAGCTGCGCACAGAAGCAGAAGTTCACTCCTGCTTTCGCTCATTTTCTCTTGATTGGTGTGATACACATAGATCAAGGTTTTTAACTCCTGGATGTAGCAACACACGAAGTTCAGAAAGGCCAACCTAATCTAATTAAGGCTTCCTGACAAAAATAATAATAATAATTCTTCATGTCAGTTGAGCTCAGGGAGGAGGCGACTCATTTCAGAGGGGATCTGAGTGTGCTCAAATGTACAGTTATAAGGAGGTTGCGCTGAGGACAAGATTCATGGCTGCTCTGACCAGGAAATGATCGCTTTTTCCGGTGAATTAAAAGAACATATTATTGAAGGTTGTTCAATTAGTATGTATGTGACTTGACTTGCAATTAAAAAAAAAAAGCTTTTAAATCATCTAAACCAAACACCGGTTTTAAAACACACACACACACACACACACACACACACACACACACACACACACACACACACATGTGCATGATGAAATTTCAGAATTAGAGGCAAGCAAGTGAGCCACGTTCTCACTAGAGCCTGCCTTCCTTGGGGACAATTAGACAGTAGATGAATGCAGAACCTTAAAGGTCTAAGATAAGTTGGGATATAACTAAGTATCTGGGAGCATCTTTATAAAAATAAACTTGTGCGTGGCGGGGGGGGGGGGGGGGGGGGGATTTGCATTTTTCCAAGGCCGCTTAGTTGGATACAGAGATGGGCTTGGAAGGACGGAAGGATGCAAGCAGGGCGCTGGGGGCTTACTACTGCATGCTTCATGGCCAAGAGGGCAAGATGGTGGTGCAGTGGTACTTGTACCGCAATGACATCCTCAGGATGGGAGACTGGAGCTCCAAGGACAAAGGGTGTGCTGGTCCAAAGTGACTAGCAGATGGTTCCCTCATTGTTCTCAGATCCTTTTGGGAGTGTCAGGGGCAGCACACAGCTCTAAATTCAGATGTGAGCACTGGACTCCATGGAGACAAGGGTGAGTGAATGGTCATGTACCCGCTGCGCCCTGCCTGAAGTCCTCTCTGACTGCACAGTGGGGGCCTCTCCTTCTCGGCAGGGGCTGTTTTAATGATTTCCATCAGAATCTCTCATGGCCAGCGTTTCTCTGTCCCCTCAGCTAAAACCCATGCTCCGATGCAAATCCTGCCTTCATATGGTTCTTCCACCATTCGGCATTGTCTCTCCAACTTTGGACCACCATTTTCCCTCTTTATATGGTGCCCAGACCTGTCACTTCTTCAAGTTTTTCAATGGTTCCTCAGTCCCTTAAAGATGATAGGTAAGGTCCTTAGAATGACTTCCACAACCCTTCGAGACCTGGTCTTCGTATCCTCAGAGTACTGCTCCAGAATGCCTCTCACAGAGCAACAGTTTGCTCCCCTTTCCTTCACACCCCCAGTCTTCGCCAGTGACCGCAACTCACTCTGGCCTGCCATTCTGTCTCTTTCCTGTGTTGGAACATGCAGGTGACTTTCACCTCCAGAATCTGCATTCAGTGCTCTTTTTGCCCTGAACATTAGGGTCGGATCCCCATGTGGCTGTCTACACTTTGTGTCTCTTCAGTGAGGCTTTTCCTCATCCACACACTGAAAATGTCCCCCTGTGCCCCCAGCTCCAGCACCTTTTCCCACTCTCCTTTCTTTGTCTCCAATGCACGAATTGCCATCTGTCATAGTCCATGATTGATTTATCTACTGTCCACTTCCCTGACTCATAAGAAAGCAGAGAAACAGGCCTGCCTGCTCCGTCCTCTGGTGCCACTCTGGCATCTCCCAAGTGCCTGGAAAATAGGCACGTTCAGTAACTATGTGCCTCCGTAGATTCGGAGACTGCAATGGTCCTTCCCCAGTCACAATGTCACGACTGCTAACTGACCTTTCTGTCTCCCTCATTAGAGAGAATTTGGGCAGCTTTACTTCCCTTAGCACTAACACACCCCCTGCCACAGAGGAGACACACAAATCCCCATGACCCACCTCACCTTCCTCAGGGAAACACTTATTGATTCATTTTGTGTTCTTTCCCTCCATTTTTACACCTTCAAATGCCACCTTTAAAAGGAAGCTGTAGAATTCCTTCTCCCTGGGATTTGTATTGCTTGAACGGGAGGTATGAGACAAAGCAGGGCATAACTGGTTTTCTGGAAATCAACTATGTATAACTACTGTAATTCGCACTTAGTGGTTTTACAAGGTTTTCAATAGTCTACCTTGAAGTGTGATTGTCTACATTTGTCTTAATCCTTCTAGGGAACCACAGATTTTTCCAGACAGTTCAACAGCTGTAACCTACCCCCCTCATTCCATAGATGATGGACCTAAAAGTCAGGCATTATTCAACCGGTGCCAAGTTAGAACACAGCATGCACCCGGCAACGTCCTTTACAGAGTCTAACTGCTTGCTCAGTATGTTTATGGCCATTCCGATCATTGTTTGGATGACCTTAGACATTGGGTTTCATCTCTTTATCTCAGCTTTGTCATCCAGGAAAGAGAAGAAGCCACTGCTCAGGCGCTCTTGAGAGCTAATGAAATGACGCAGGACAAAAGCTGAGAATGTGTCAGGTGGTGGTGGTGCACACCTTTAATCCCAGCACTCATCTGGAATCTGAGTTCGAGGCCAGCTTGGTCTACAGAGCGATTTCCAGGACAGCCAGGACTACACAGAGAAAACCTGACTCAAAAAACCAAAGGAAAAAAACAAACAAACGAAAAAGGAGCTGAGAAAAAGGTCAGCTTCTAGGAAGTGCTCAGCAAACACCAGGCAATGCTGTGATTGCTACAGATCCATCTGTGAGCTCCTTAAGAGGCAGGGCTTGATTTAGAGGCTTGATTCCCCCAATGAGGTAAGCAAAGCTTTGCACACGGCCAAAGGCAATACCAAACATCTGATAACTTAAGTAAGCGGTACTGCATGGAGTCATTGACACCACGTGCTAGATTAGGGCCCCAGGAACTTTCTGCTGTGCCGTTCATGTTCCTCCTATTCATTGGCTCACAGGGAGATCTTGGGATTTGGAGGAGGATCTGGATGCAGAGGTAGACAGCTAGAACGGGGGAGTGCTACTGCCCAATCATCCAAGGTCTAGTGACCAACTGAAAACCCAGCCATGCTTGTTGCATTTTCTATTGTGAACTAGCTGCCAGTGTTAACACTAGCTACTCTGATGCTAACTGAGAAGTAAAAACCAACTGACTGAGTTAAAATTTCATGCCAATGATACCTCCACATTATCAAAATAATGTCAAAGATAGAAATCTTACATGGTTCCAAAGAAGGCATCAAGAGTTGGAAAGATGGTTAAGAACACTGGCTGCTCTTCCAAAGGACCTGGGTTCAATTTCCAAAACCCACATGGCAGGTCACATCCAGCTGTTAACTCCAATTCAAGGCATCTAATACCTTCTTCTGTCCCTGAGGGCACCAGGCACTCGAGCAGTGCACAGACATACTCGCAGGCAAAACTCTCATATGCATAAAAATATAAATAGAGCACAAAAAAGAAATCTTGAAGTGCCTTGTAAATATAAAAGGAGAACTGTAGGTTTTTAAATATTCGTATATCCACCCATCTTTCCTTTTTTGCCATTATCTTTATTTGTCATGTATGAGTCAGAGAGAACTTTTTTATGTAGGTATCAGACATAGTAGCTTGGTAAAGACCTAGACATACAGAAAATCTTGATCTGGGCTTTAAAATCCAGCGACATGGATGACGGGACAGGGGATGAAGAGAGAGTTCAGAAACAAGGGGTCTTGCTCATTATCAATTAAATGATCTTAAGTACCACTGTTGAGTCTATGTATGACGTTGGTAAGTGGGCTCTAATAAATTCAGCTGAATTGTTGAATGTGCCTTTCATTGGCACTGGGCCTGTGTTGTTCTTGATGCTGCTATGTGTGCGTGTCCAATTGGGAGTAAGTCCCTTTCTACTGAGGAGCCTTATTATAACAGGGACTAGGAAAGGATTGTGCTACACTTCCAAAGCTGAGTAACAGCTAAACACACATGTAGTCGTAAGAGCTGGGATGTCCTGACAACCAGATTGCTACTCCGAGAGAAAGAAAATGCTACAAACAAAATTCCATTATCAGTACTTCCTCAAAACCCACTCTTCTTTTACTTTTCAGAGCACTGAATTTGGCGGCTGGGGACACGGATGGCTCGCTGGATAAAGCACTTGACACGCATCATCAGGACCAGAGTTCAGGTCCCCAGAACCCACATCAAAAAGTTGGGGGGCACAGAGTCATCTATAATCCCAGTTTTCAACAGGTAGAAATGGGATTCCTGGGGTAAGCTGGCTGGCAAGACTACTTGGAATCACTGAGTTCTGGGTGCTGCAAGAGAACCTGTCTCAATAGAACAACTGAGAAAGATCTTCAGCATCAACCTCTGGCTTACATGTGAACACACACCTACACACAGGTGAACATGCATATACATACCTTCCCACATACACCACAGAGTCAAAAAAATCAAAGTACTGAATTTTATCAATAATATACCTTTGTTTGTTTGTTTGTTTGTTTGGTTGGTTGGTTGGTTTTTGAGACAAGGTTTCTCTGTGTAACAGACCTGACTGTTCTGGAACTCTCTTTGTAGACCAGGCTGGCTTAAAACTTACAGAGATCTGTCTGCCTCTGCCTCCAAGTTCTGGGATCAAAGGCGTGCGCCACCACTCTAGGCTATATACCATTTTTAATAGCTAGAGCTACAGTGGTAAATATGACACTATCTTTATTACTTAGCAAAGGTACATTGGAAATTCATTAGATATTGCTCTGGGTAACACATCCTTACAGCCATTCCCTTTAAAAGCAACAATGTTATGCATGATGATTATTCTGTTTCATGCATAAATGTCTATGAAACTCTACTTTTTTTGTTATAATAACATGAAGTTTTGATCATTTTAATGACAACTGCTTCTGTTAGATTTAAACTCCAGGTCACACATGTTGAGTGCAGGAGTTTTAAACTGATGTAAAATGTTACCAAAACACCACATCACAATTGATTTGAATGTTATCTGGGAACTGTGGGCTAAGAAGAGAAATTACTTAAAGCTTCCTTTTTGTGAGTTCTTCAGGGTCCGTGAGTTCTTCAGGGCACAGGATTTTGAGATCAAGCTGTTGGGGCTACTGTAACATACTTTGCACTAATCTTCATTTCTTTTTTTTTTTTTTAAACTATTAAACTAGAAATGCTCTATATTCTCCTTAAAGTACCCAAAGATACACTCTTTATATGTGTCCCACTTGACACAGATATGCCTTCAAGAACTTCTTTTCCTTAAGTTATTATTTTGTTTCACGCATGTGGGAGTTTGCCTTCGAGTATGCCTGTGTGCCACATGATGCCTGCTGTCCACAGAGAGGCCAGAAGAGGGCATCAGATCCCCTGGTAGTGGAGTTATTGGTGGTTGTGAACTGCCACGTGGGTGTTAGAATCGCATCTGGCTACTCTTCCAGAGGAATGGTTTTTACCACAGAGCCGTCTCTCCAGGCGCCTCAAGAACTTGTGACACCTCAGTTTGAAATCAGACCCTGGAACCATCCATCTCCCCAGATCGCCTGCACCTTTGTCCTGTTAAACTTGTCTACACCTTTGTCTTCCCACTGGTACAGTTTATGGGACTCAGTGGTCAGCTGTCTGCAGCTGTCTGCAGCTGTCTGCAGCTGGAGCCCATTCCTACCCTCACTTCTATTTAAAGGGATTCGAAAGCTTGGTTCTGTTTTATTCTTCTCTCTGAAAAGACTCAAAGACACTCTCAGTGTTCCTTGTGGAAATAACAGTACTTTTCCAGGGTGGGGCTCTATGGCTCTCATCAATTCTCCCAACACAAAGACGTTTAGAACTACTAAGTGCCTCTTCCACCCTCACACAAGTAACAGAACACAATTGAAGCTAACAAGGCACACCCTATTTTTACCTCGAGATATTTCATTTTCGTGTATTTTTAGAAAATATATTGCAAATGTAGCTTGTCAGTTTAATTGAAAGAGTTACATTATTTTGGTTGTACTGACAGTTTTTGTTCATTGGAACTGTAGATTTTAGTAATTTGGGTAATTTTCTACTGTGAATCACAAATATGGAGGAAACTTAGAAGCTGGGAATTATCAATTTCACTTTATATGATAAAATTACCATTTTCCCCATAACAGAGACCCTGAACTTTCTTAGGGGTCTTCTGGCCCTCATGTCCAACCCTAGACCCTACTGTCCCAAGTATCAATGCTTCATCATCTATTATCTTTCATTTTAGGTTAATTATTTTATTTTTATGTCTTTCTTTTCAACTGAACTATAAGATCTCTGGGGATCAAGTATTTATTTCCTTCAGTCCTCAGAGACTTGCACAATTTCCTAGCAAGTAGCTGCTCAATAAACCCCCACTGACCGAACAAACACATTTCTCTAGGCAGGAATGTATTAATACCTCTAATCCACGTTCATAAAATAAGTTTCTTTTATTGGTGGGGAGCGAAAGATCACTATTTCCAGGGACATTCCCGTTTTCCTGATAACTAATGTCTTAGGATGGGATGCCTTGAAGAGTCTACTAGCTAATCTACAGCTTTACATGGTTGCTTTCCTGTAAAACTTAGACAAGCCCACTGCTGACAGTGGTTTTCAATGTTTCTGCCTCCCAGCACATCAGAAGGGCGTGAAGATTCTCTTACTAGCAATGGGTTCTACATCAGTACCTCTCAGTTCAATAGAGATAATTAGGGTGGGATATGGTGTCAATCAAGAAGGCGTTTTTTCAGGCATGTGGATGATTCTAGACCATCCTTTTGAGAATATGCCCTTGCCTCCATTCCTTATAAGAGAAGATAACTGACCCATCCAGACAAATTTATAACTTCAGAAACTGAACCCTGTGGAAAAAACAATGGCCACATAACAATCTTAGTGGTAGAAATTTGCTACCACATTTAGGGGTCCTTTGGAACCTAATGGTTTAAACCTAATGGTTTAAAATGGCTCTTTTACTGTATGCCACACAAAACTGTATTTTTGTATGCTAGTGTTTTTCATTGATTAATCTCCTTTTGAGGTCTAGGGCCAAGTGGGAAAACATTTTTATATATGATTTTCTCTTCTAAATATGTGCATCTGTGACTGATAAGAACAAAACTTAGATTGAACTTCACTTAAACAGAGAAATGATAGCAGGTTGAGAATCACATTCAAAGGAAAAGCTAGAAAACACTCTTAGAACAAGAGGTGAAAACTAACTGTAAACTCTAGAGGCACCCAAACAAAGTAATTTAGCAAAATCCAAACTTCGGGAGTTTTGTATGACAAATGGTTCAATTTTATTCCCAAATGATTGGTGAGAAAATAAAAGAGGAAGAAACTTAAATTTAAGTGATTAATCAGCTAAATACAATGTGTGAAATCTAGATCCAGATTCAAACAAATGGTAAAAATGATACTGTGAGATAATCAAAAGGTAGAGAAACTTGAATTTTGTGAATTTGATGTGACGTAGAAAATAAATACATATACAATTTATGAATGAAGGTGTTCAAAAATGAAATGTTATCTGGCATTTGACTTCTTTTAATAAACCAATGATGAGACAAGGGGGACAAGATATAAAATAAGACTACCATGCTTTGATTATTGAGATAGGTAATGAATACCTTGTTTTCATTGTACATTTTCATTACTTTATGGACTTGGAAATTTCATAATAAAAAATTAAAAATCTCATTCCTATAATTCATTTGGAAAAATAGATGATTAAAAATCAGAATATTTTCAAATTATAATTATATAAGCACAAGTAGATAATTCTTTTAAAATGCCAAGGAGACATATATAATTGCATCAGTCACACATTTCTTCACATAAGTCATGTTGATTCTCAGGAAATGCTAGCTTTCAGTAAAAGTGTATCAGTAATTTATAACATTTTCTATTCTTTTAATTCATTATTGGTCAAATTTAAAATAAATCAAATTCTTGTTTGTATGTCGTGTAAATGATAGGTGGCTTTGAATGCTCATGCAAAGTACCCACAATATATGCAAGTATGTACATGCAAGAGCAGCTGAGTGTTCAGTTAAGAAATAAACATAGATGTTGCTAATTGTAAAAAAAAAAAAAAAAAAAAAAAAAAAATTTAAAGATTCATATATAAGCCTTCCTTCCCCAAATTAGCTTTCCAATGAGGAAAGGAAAAGAATCCTCTGCCATTTCCACTGTGAGTTAAGCCTTTATATGTTATTGGAAATGATGGAAACATCAACAAAAAATGTTTTTAAGACTTAGAATGATCTCATCAGCATTACTGAGACATTCTGAATATAATCAAAGAGGTAAATGAGAATAAAAATGTTCTTTCACAGATGAGCCTGCCCTGCCATGGGAATTTACAGCCTGTGTGCACAGAATGAATTTCCTACCCAGGCAAAATGTTGTTCTGATCATAAAGGAGCCGCCACCAGCATGATGTTTGAGACCACAGAGCTGTACCGCAAGATTGCGGCACACACATCAGTTCATTACGAGCCAGGATGCTGAAAGACAATCGAGTCTACAGGAGCAGCCCGAGCTTGAAAGGAGGACTTGGAGTGCTCACAGAAGAAACAGACGGAGGGGGCAAGCCACTGCTTGGAAACAGCCATTGGTGAACTTTTAAAGATAAACTTTAGAAGCCCAGACTCTCAGAGTAACCCTGAGGGGTCATAATGAAAAAAAACTTGAAAAAGTTATCCCACTTCAATAAAATCATTCAAATTCTGTAATGAGTACTTTGTATTTGAAAAGGATGGAGCATTGATCTGTGTGACTTTTAAAGTCTGGGAACCAAACTTGGCTACGAAAGAAACTTTAAAAACAACAGTGATGACCCCTTACCACTACTTCAAGGACGGCATGTTATACAGGGTGGAGAGCTGGCTCTGTGGTTAACAGTATCTGCTGCTCTAGCAGAGGACCTGGATTGGTTTCCAGCACCCATGTCAGGGAGCTCACAACCACCTTTAACTTCTGCTCCAGGAAGTTTGACATCCCCAGCCTCCGAGGGCATCTGCATTTACACACACACACACACACACACACACACACACACACACACACACAATTCAAAACAAAATAAATCTTAAAACAGCACTTTAGTAACAAACGCCTGGGTATACTGAGCTTCATAACATACTCAGTCCCCACCTCTATTGTCTCAGCTAAAATGTCACCACTGCCTGCTTGTCCCAGGCTGGTGTAGTGTGGGCACTGACATTTGGATACCATTACTTCATCATCTTAATGCTGAATGAAAGCCAACTGCAGACCTTCTACTCTTCCTTAGATCTTCAAAGTTATTTAAATGGAAAAAGACGTTTGCAGTTTTGAGAGCCTCCCCCCTCCCCCCACATCCAGTCTGGTTCTCCAAACAATTAACCATCACTTCATTTCCTCACCTGTGGTTCTCCTTTTCCAAATCCTTCATAGAATATGTATTTTAGGTACAGGATGCATGACAGCAACTGGGTTCACTTATTGCTAATACTTTAGTAACTTCTTTAAAGTTCAGATTTGAGAAAGTAAGTAGACAGGTGATTTTGTAAAAGAAACGTACTTGAAAGTTGGATCCAAACATAAAGGATGAGCACATTTGCCTGATGCTTCCACAGCCCTTCATTTTGGAAGGTATTCTCAATTGTGTAGCCTCAATTGTCCAAATGTCTCAAAAGGTATGTCAAATTTTTGCTTCTTTGTAATGTAGAAGAAAAACTCCCCTATAGACATAATTCCCCAATAGAATTTGGAGGTAATCAAGGATTTAAGAAGCGCTATGCATGAAAAAGTTTTCTCTATGACTATCTTAACGGCTTCTTAAGAAGCTACACATACAAGACTGAAGTCGACCATCAGAGCTCACTCCATGGATGAAGACAAACAGGCATGATCACAGAAAAAGAAATGCATTTCTCAGGACCTCCTGGCTTGCTCTCAACCCTAATCATGAGCACTCAATGAGTCAGTTCATCTTTCTGTCTTAACTTCACCAGGGTATTGAAGTACATAACTTCCAAGGCTTTTTCATAAGAGGTCCAAGGCTTTCTTTTCAGCTTCTTCAGTTTCTTTCAATTATCTAAAATATTGTTCCTCCAAACACTTAAGGAAACTACATTTGTTCAGTGATGTGTGTGTGTGTGTGTGTGTGTGTAACAAGGGATTGAACTCAGGGTTACTCACATGCTAGGCAAGTGCTCTACCACTGAGCTACATCCCCAGTCCCAAATCACAATTATTCTCAATATATATGCATGACTGTACACCTATGTCTAAGTGAATATGTTTGCTTCATATAATTTTATCCACAGAAATCACCAAAATCAGTTACAAATAACCTGAATTTTTTCCCAAAATAAAACCTACAACTAAGAAAGATTCACTGCCATTCAATGTAATCAGGACAAAATGCTACAGTCTGGAGAGACCACAAGAATTGCCGTAGCTTTAACACTAGAGCTGGGCTAGTATCAATCATGTGAACGGTACAAAAGTCATTTGGAAAGGTAAGTGCTCTTACAGTATATGATAATCATTTCACTTCAATGGAATTCTCTTTTAATTATGGTGTCTTCATCTTCAGGTGTTTTTGTTGTCTTATCCTACAAATAATTAAGAAGGGAAGAATTGTAGGGAAGGAGCACAGCACAGGGTAGAATGATCGCCACGGTTTTCTTAGGAGAGAGACAAGGAGGTGAGAAAAGGTCTGAGGCCCTGGAATTGCATTTCCTCAACACTCAGCTGAGTCTGTTAGTGGCTGAAGAGCTCACACTGGGACCCAAGCAATCTAACACTCAGACTGAGATGAACAGAAAGAAACACTTGTCCAGGTTGGTTAAACAGGTAAGCCACAAGTACACTATTTGTTTTGTTGTCTCTAAGACCACGATGGATCAGATAACGAAAGTTAATGACACTATCATACAACCTACTGGAATACTAACATTTCTACTTAGGAGAAGGAAAACAACAACAACAAAAACAACAAGAACAAGAACAATACAAGCACCCTCAGCTGCACAGCACTTTCAATTTATAAGACTATGGGAATCATGGAAGACACAAGACTTGAGACCTTTATGGTAATCAAAGGATAGCAAATGAACAGCAATTCCTCTGACTGTCTTTATCACTGTTATAATACACGCCAAAATTAACTGTATTATTCACTATTCAAACTTCAATTTGGGATATGGCAGAATCTCAATAACTGGGAGCAGAAAAGAGTATTACAGGAGGATTGTACTGAAGAACTCTAACCTTCATTAGGTTAAGAACTCGTTAGCCGAACCTTATGGAAATCCTTGAGTATATTCTAAGTTGTGTTATAAAGCAGGTTCTTTTGATCCCAATTTGATAGAAAGAAATCTCTCCAAAATCACCATGAAATCTTCTAGAAAAAGATTTTAAGAATAACTCTGATGCCTCCCACCCAAAATAGAATTATCGCTTCCATCCAACCTTTTTGTGCATACCTGCTGGTTCTCTCCACCCCTCTGTGTGTGTGTGTGTGTGTGTGTGTGTGTGTGTGTGTCTGTCTGTCTGTCTGTCTGTCTGTCTCTCTTTCTCTCTCTCTCTCTCTCTCTCTCTCTCTCTCTCTCTCTCTCTCTCTCTCTCTGGTATGTTACTGAGCAGCAAAAAGGGAAACTTGCTCAAGTCCAAATTTCTAAACACAAAAAGGTCAACCATTTAGGAAAAGGAAGTTTCTGTGAAAAACTTGGTCTCATGATGGTAGCTGGCGAAGCTGGGGACTGGAGAACAGTTTTAAACTGTGAGTTTAAAAGGATCAATAGTTTTTGACATTTTAATCTGACCATAAGCGTAGACTTCACAGTATGGAGGTAACCTCCAGCTTCCTCACCAAATTCCTCAACCATAGTGGGTTTATCACCAAGTAAAAGAAGTAAAATGAGAACATGACTATTTCACAAATTGCAAAATGAAGCATTTGAAGCCACTAATTCATAAAGTATCAATTTCTTAAAAAGAAAGTTCACAACCCCCCATCTCAGGATCAGTCTCCTCCTAGCTTCAGGGACACCCTGAGATGTCCCCATTAGCCTTGTTGAAGTTACTAAGTGCAGCATTAGCATGAATTCCCCCTCAGGGCTGTGGCGGCCCAACCCACGCCTGATCATTGCACAATTTCAGAACCCAAACTGGAAAATAACTTTTAAAACATATATGAATCTTAAGTCCAAAATTCCCATTTTTTTGAGATTCTTAATGAGTAAGCTTGAAATTTAAAAAAAAAAAAAGTATGGTTTCTTTTATTTTAAAAATTTTCAAGGATTAATCTTCAGATTTTAAGAAATGATCCTGACAAATTACTTTTCATTCCCACAGAAGATAATTTCCCTATTAAATGAAATACTAACAGAGCATGGATTAATCGGGCTCTAAAAGAATATGATATTGACGTATCCACCCTTTCCAGCTCACTCATTGAAAGGATTAGTGAAACCAATGCAGCCACTATCAAACTTTGAGAGAGATTGGCTCCTAAGAACTGCCAGATGGTCAGGAGAAAGCATCTCACTCATAATAGTGTTACAAAGCCCTTCAGACAAGGACAGATATAATCTACTCTTGAAGGCTGCCAGGTACCATGAAGTGTTACTTTCCATGTGTAAATAAGCTGTGGGTTACTGTCAGTCTCTGAGAAATAGGGAACAACAGACTTTCTAACCAAGTCCCAAAGCCCTATCCCCCCACTGTTCCGTAATTCTCACTAGCACCTTGAAAGTATTTTCCCTGCTCTACCCTAAGGATTAAAGCTGACTTTTAGTAAACAATGATAGAGAAGTCACATGTGCCAAGATCCCCAGGAAATACAACGTTTCATTCTCCAAGATGCTAATAGATTTATAATTGATCAAGATTTAAAAGACATACTAAATGGAGGAGCCCTACACAGATAAAATGCATACATTTTTTTCTTGGGTAATTATGGCTTTTTACCGACATGTGCAATTACTCAATCTAATCATGCATTCCAGTTAGCAACTCCCAGATATGAGGTTTGGCATATGTACTGAACACCTGTGATGGGTATAGCTCTTGTGTTTTAAGAACCTGATTTTATTCCTTGTATTCATTTTCTTATATCTTTCCACCACCCACAGCCTTTGACAAGTTTTTAAGATAACTCAAAGGGGAACTGATGTGAAGCATCCAAACTTGCTGCCGGCTAGGTCCTTATGAATTGGGACTTCATCGTGGTGTATAACTGTCTCCTTACGTTGCTGTGTTTCTGTCGTGGTTGCTGTTGTTAACACTGGAAGTGGGTTTCATGAGCTTGGAGCCACATGGTCAAGCCATGCTTGTCTTCTTCATTAGTGACTCTTTGAAGAGGACAGGGAGAACTCAGCAGAGAATAATGCAACGGAAAGAATGCATATCATAACGCTTAGCAAAGCCTCTCATCATGAGAAAACGAGAACTTCATTTCCTCCTCTCAGATTCCTCCAAATTTAACTTTTGCCTAGTGTATTCTTTTGTGATTTGGAACTAAGGTCTCACTAAAACTCAAGAAAGTTGGAAATGTTCTTAGAAATCATGGAGGAATTCATGGAGTCCGTAAGTTTCTTTTTTTTTTTTTTTAATTAAAACTTTATTGTAAAGGTCAAAATGGATTTAGCAGCTTATTCAAGATAAAAATTATAGTCATCAGAGCTTATTAGACCTTTTTATTTTATTATGTTAGTAAGGAAGCATTTATATTATGATATCACAGCTGGATTTTAAACATATGCATTTTAACATGCATATTCCTAGGTATGTGTGTGCATTTTTAAGTGTGTATGCATGTGTGTTCACATGTGTGTGCATGTATAGGCCAGAGACTGATGTTTGGGTGTATTTCTGGATACCTCTTTATTTTATTTTTTATTATTTATTTATTTATTTTATATGCATTGATGTTTTGCCTGCATGTATGTCTGTGTGAGGGTGTTGGCCCCTGGAACTGGAGTTACAGACAGTTGTGAGCTGCCATGTGGGTGCTGGGAATTGAATTCACAGATACCTGCCTGCCTCTGCCTCCCAAGTATTGGGATCAAAGGCCTGTGCCACCATGCCTAGCTAACGCATATTTTTCTTAAATGTATAGTTTGAACTTGTCTTGTCTCATCACCAAGACAGATTATTTTATCTATTTTTATTTTATGTGCATAGGTGTTTTGCCTGTGTGTATGTCTGTATGAAGGTGTCAGATCTCCTGGAACTGGAGTTACAGACAGTGGTGAGCTGCCATGTGGATGCTGGGAATTGAACTCAAGACCTCTGAAAGAGCAGCCAGTGCTCTTAACCACTGAGCCATCTCTCCAGACCCTCTATTTTATTTTTTGAGGCAGGGTCTTTCAGAGAAAGTTCACAACTCACAGAGGCTGGCCGGCCAAGGTGCAGTAAGTATGGACCTCTTGTGCCTGCTGTAGCTAGAGTTTTCCTGCCTGGCCCACAGTCAGGGCAAATCTCTCTCACCCACCAGTCCTGCAGCTGCTCAGACCCAAACAAGTAAACACACAGAGACTTATATTGCTTACAAACTGTATGGCCATGGCAGGTTTCTTGTTATCAACTTCTTCTATCTTAAATTAACCCATTTCTATTAACCTATACTTTGCCATGTGGCTCATGGCTTACCGGTACCTTACATCTCCCTTGTCATGGCGGCAGCTGGCACAGTCTCTCTGACTCAGCCTTCCACTTCCCAGAATTATCTTCTCTGCTTGTCCTGCCTATACCTCCCACCTGGCTACTGGCCAATCAGTGTTTTATTTATTAACCAATCAGAGTACACACTTGACATACAGAACATCCCATAGCAGCCTGCCTTCCAGCAGGGGGATTACAGGCCCGTACTAGCACGCCCAGCTTTTATATGGGATCCAAGGCTCTAACTCAGGTCCTCACACCAACTAGGTAAGCACTGCACTGTCAGAACCACCTTCCCAGCCCACTTTAAACACATTTTTATGACTATGTTTTGATGCAATTTTGGTTACAACTGCCAAATTGAATAAATTTGAAACATTATTTTGAGAAAAAAAATTCATAAACAGTAGCATCAAATACAAAAGGGATTCATGGCCCCTTAATGAGAAGGAGCTGAGGACATCAGAACTACATGGATTCTCTATCTATCTATCTATCTATCTATCTATCTATCTATTTATCTATCTCTATCTCTTTGTCTCTATCTCTCTGTCTCTCTGTCTCTCTCTATCTCTATCTCTTTGTCTCTATCTCTCTGTCTCTCTCTCTGTCTCTCTGTCTCTCTGTCTCTCTGTCTCTCTCTCTCACACACACACACACACACACACACACACCTATGATGTATTACATTCTTGTTTTTATTAGAATGTAAATTATAATCAACAAAGAGCCCAGAAGGTGTCATTCTTTCTAGGTAAGGTGGTGCCCTCACTGGCTGGTGAGCTACTGATCATAGAAACGTTGCAAATAATTATTTGATGACAGATTTTAAAATATTTCATGTTAGCTAACCAAAACAGATGTGTGTGGTTAAGGGAAACCGACTTCTCACAGTTCAGTCCCACCTTCCTAAGAGCAGAACTTAGCTACACACCTCATCAGTCCATGGGGAACTTGAACCCCAATGAAAAGTCACACCACAGCTCATCAAAGCATTGTAGATAAATTATCCAGTCAATATGCACTCTGGGGACTACCATCCTGACAGCCCCATCAGAGACGTCTATGTGATAAACTCCCAAACGTCATTTTTGGAGGAGATATGTGGGATTTGAGTGAGCTATGCCCCCCCCCCCTGCTAGTTTTGAGTAGTTGATCACTTGGTCCCTGGTTGATGGTGATGTCCGGGGAGCTTGAGGAGTTGAGGAATTAAAGCACTAGGAGCAGGCTCTGATATTAAAAGCGTTGCCTACTTCCAGTTTGTTCTCTCTGCTTCCTGCTTGCGGTCCAAGGCATGAACTCTGAGTTTCCCACTCAGGCTCACGCGCCTGCCTGCTGCCACGCCTCCTGTCTGTGATGGTGCTAGATTCTCATCGCCCTGGAACCACACACCCTTCCTTTTTACAAGTTCCCTTGGTTATCGTGTTTTATTACAGCAACGGAAAATAGACTAATACAGGATACTGTGTAACTACTGGAAAAAAATTTTTTAATCATTCTAAACTTTACCAGATAAGATTTGATGGATAACAGACTTGTGTTCCTTATGAAAATATGATTAAAAGAAGTTTTGTTTTGGGGCAGGGTAAAGCAAATGTTCGATTTTTTACTGGTTATAAAGATAGAATGGACTCAATCTGCATAATTCGAATGACCGTGTAGACATTAGAATTTGAGAGCCATGGCTCAGCTGGTAAGGTGCTTACCATGCAAGCATGAGGACCTGAGTTCAGGACCCCAGCACCCCTGTGAGAGCCAAGTATAAGAGCACTTGTCTGGAACCTCAGCACTCATAGGGGACAGAGGCAGTCGGATCCTTGTAGCTTATTGGCCAGCTAGCCTAGCCAAATTGAAGAGACCCATGTTCAATGAAAGACACCATCTCAGAAAGGGCTGGGTGGTGCACGCCTTTTTTTTTTTTTTTTTTTTTTTTTAAACTCTAGCATTTGTGAGGTAGAGGCAGGTGAAGCTTTGTGAGTGCAGAGCTAATCTGGTCTACAATACAAGTTTCAGACCAGTCAGAGCTACATATTAACCGGGAAGGATGGAAAGAGAGAGGGAGGGAGGGACAGAGGGAGGGACAGAGAGAAGGAAACAGAGACAGAGACAGACAAACAGACAGAAAGACAGATAGAGCAATTGAACAAGACATCTGAAAGCACCTTCTGCCACAGCACTCACAAGCACACACATATGTATGTACCTTCATACGCATGTGTACACACACATAGGCACACAACAATAGAATCAGTGGCTTCCTGCCAGCATGCTTGGCATGAGATGTTCTGGAGTGGGAGTCCTACAGTTCAGTTATGCAGGTACGTGATGATGTGAGCAAAGTTACAACAGAGCCCCACAGGCTGATAATGACAGCACTGGTTCGTGAGAAACGTTGTGGCCCTGGCTTCTCCATGACTAGGTTGAACTTGAAGAGGTCGTATTTTATCAAATGTAGTCCTAAAGCCTGGATGGACTACAGAGTCAGATGGGGAGCACATTATAACAGACATCTGTAGAATTGGATGCAGGGCAGATACAGAACTAGGGACTGTTTGTTTCTGTTAGCTGTGTAGACAGATCTTCACAACTCTGAGTGTTGAGTGTGCACAAGATTTTGTCAGGAGTTTAAAAAATTAGCTTTGTATAAACAATTCCTTGCTCCCACTTAACAAATCTGAAAGCACCATGAAAAGGATCAAGCTGTCTCTAAGCAGCATATCTACTACAAAAACAAGAAAGCAATGTCCATTATCAATTAGCCAGGGACTTTGACTTATAATTGATATAATAAGTAGATAGGAACCAGTAAGGGCATTGCATTCATCCATTTGTTGCTACTTTATCAAACACTAGGCTGAGTACTTATAAAAAACAAGATTGACCTATCTCAGAAGTCTGGAAGATTCAAAGGCATGGTGCCAGAATGAGCCCAGAGCTGCTGAGGACTCCACACCAGATACCATGGCAATGGCAGTAGAGCAGGTGCCAGTCAAAGATCATGTCACAAGCCAGGATGCAAGGCTGAGGCCTACTTAGCTGGAAGCCATGAGAACTGTGTTAATCCTTGTGGCAGGAAAACCCGGGATGACCTAAGGACCCCTCTCTCACCTCACTAATCCCTTACAGGTGCCAGAATCTGTTACTATCTTTACACTGGGGACCACCCTCTAACAACTCGAGTTGGAAGAACATACTAAATCATAGCCAAACCAATGCAAATACAGAGACTGAACAACACTGCCATACAATTTTAACTGATATTTATCAAAGCTAACACTCAACCAGAGATGGAATTACATATATAGTCTTTTGAAATAACAATAGAAGCCTCACCTTTCCAGACCATAATCTGGAACATAAAGCAAGTCTTGTTATTGTTAAAAAGATCTAAGTCACACAAAGTATTTTCTCTGACCACAAAGTAATTACATTGAAAACCAATACCAGAAAAGATATCTATAAAGCCCAACAAATACTTAAGAGACTAAATCATAGTTTTCGAAATAGCCTATGGGTCAAAGAAGAAACAAAAAATGAAATTCAAATTATGAAAATGAATATATATTGAAATACAACATATAAAAATATGTAGGATGCTTTTAGATCAAGATCTAAAATAATTTTTTTTTAGTTGTTTAAGACAGGGTTCCCCTGTATAGCTTTGGAGCCTGTCCTGGAACTCACTCTGTAGACCAGGCTGGCATCGAACATACAGAGATCCGCCTGCCTCTGCCTCCCGAGTGCTGGGGTTAAAGGCATGCACCACCACCTCCCTGCTCTAAAATAAAATTTATGGCATTAAGTTCTAACAACAACAAAAGCCAGGTGAGGTGGTGGACATTTGGTAATCTGAGCACTTAGGAGATTGAAGCAGGACTGTGGGCTTGTGGCTTGGACAATATCATAAGACCCTACCCACTTCCTTTTCCACAAGGAGATAGACCTTGGCTTCATTAAAAAGAAACCCCAAAAGAACAAATGAAACTCAAACAGAAGACAAAACCCTAAACATTACAGCAGAAATAAATGAAATTTTTAATGGAAGAATTAAAAAAAAATCAATGAAATTAGAAGTTGATTGTTTGAGAAAATAAAGAAAAGTAATAATATCTAGCCAGGTTATTAGGGAAAAAAAGAGAAGATAAAAATGACCAATTGTAAGAACAAGAAAGGAGTCATCACTACAGAGTCTACAGGTATTTATGGATAGATCTTAATTAAGGGAAATTGTATGTAGCTTCAAGTTAGTAAATTTACAATTTAGATGATTGAGATACATCCCTTGAAAAACACAATACCAAAAGTTGCTAAAAAAAGAAATAGATTAATCAAGTTTCCCAATATCTGTTAAAGAAAGAAAAATTATGTGACTAAAAACTTCTGCACAGAGAAAATTCTGGATCGACCTGGCTTACTGGTAACTTCTACCAGTGAAATATTCTCCCAGAAAATAATCCACTTCTTCTCAGACTTTTACAGAAAACTAAACAGGAAGAATTTTACCAAACTTCATAAAGATAATATTAGATTGATATAAACTCCATGAAAAAATATGAGAAATGTACAGACCGCTGTTTGTCATGGTTACATTCAGTTATCACTTCTAATAGACACTCTACTGCAGTATGGGAAGAAGAAGAAAAAAAAATAAATGGCATCTAAATGGGAAAGAAAATTGTCATGAGCACTAAACAAATGAAAAAAACAAAAGAATAAAACCACACTACTAGAAAAGAAGTAAGTTAGTTAAGGTTTCAGAATAAAAAAGTTCAGCACGTAAAAATCAGTCATATATCTAAATACTAGAAACAAACCATTGGAAAATAAAATTTATAATAGCATAAAAATTTTGATTACTAAATTGACAAGAGATATGTACAATCTTGTAAAAATATTGTTGCCAAATATTAATCAGACAGTTTAGAAGAAAAGCTGATGGAGAACTATGTCATTTCCAGTCCTAGAAGACTCAGCGTTGTTAAGATAGCCAGTCTTTCCAAGTTGATCTAGTGACTTAGTCAATCAAGAAGCCTGACAGTCAGGAAGAAATGGATAAGCTGATTCTGAAAGTTATATAGAAATGCAAAAGAGCTAGCAGAGCCAAAACACCCTTGAAAATTAAAATCAAAGCTGGAGAATTAATACAACCTGATTTTAGGTCTTGCTTCTGTGCTGCCATAATTAAGAGAGTAATGCTTCAGTGCAAACTGGACAGATAAACTAACATAACTGAGTTCAGAACTCCAACACACACACACACACACACACACACACACACACACACACACACACACACTGGATTTTCAACACAGGTTCAATGAGAAGTCAGTGGGAAAAGAATGGCTTTTTCAATAGAAGATACAGGAACAATTAGAAATCAATATGTAAAATAAGAACCCAGATCTATACCTTGTATCACCTACAAAATAAAATTGTTCCAAATGTACCCGAGACCTAGCTATAAATCTTAAAGTATAAACCATGTAAGAAAATAAGAGAGAAAACATTCATGACCTTGGGTTAGATCATGAAAAATGTATATACATGAAATCAAAAGTATAATCTGCAAAAAGGAAAAAAAAAAAGATGACTTCAACTTCATTAAATTAAAACTTTTTTTAAGATTAAAAAACAAAAACAAAAAAAAAAACAGGAGTTGAGAGAACCTACCACCACTACACACCAAATGGAATCTAACCCATAACTCTAGGCTCTGAAGTGGCATCTATCCCTAGCTGGGACCACTTCTATTACTCCATTAACATGTCAACACAGCCCCAAGACTGAACACCAAGTACCATTCAGATGCCCCACAACCTAGCAAATTGGGTAACAGCATACAAATATCCAAACACCCACAAAACAAAAGCGAGACTAGACATCCACACAAAGAAACACCACCTAATTTCAGATGCCCTGTCTCATATCAAGATAATACTGGCTTGATAAGTAGAATTTGGAAGTGTTCCTTCCTTTTCTATTGTATAGAATAATTTGAGGCACATTGGTATTAGTTCCTTAAAGTGATAGACTTCTATGCTGTATCCATCGGGTCTTGAGGTTGTTTTTTTCAATTGGAATATTTTCAATTATTGCCTTTTCTAATTGGTTGTTATGGATCCATTTAAAATTATTTACTTTATCTTGATTCAATAGCAAAAACACAAACACGAATAACCGAAACAATGTGTCTCCTTTAGAAATTAGAACATCCATTGTAATGTTCTCTGTGAAAAGCAACTTAGTTAATACAAGAGACAATGATTTCAAAACTGTAATTATAAATGTGTTCACAATCAAAAGAAAGGGAGAAGATCCAAATTAATAAAGTCAGAGATGAAAGGGTAACCTTACAATGGATATCAAGGAAATTCAGAGAATTATATGCACATACTGTAAAAATCTATATTTAACCACACTTGAAAATCTAAAAAAAGAGATTAATTTCTAGATTTATGAGACCTACAAAAATTGAATCAAGATAAAGTAAATAATTTTAAATGGATCCATAACAACCATTTAGAAAAGGCAATAATTAAAAATATTCCAATTGAAAAAAACAACCTCAAGACCAGATGGATACAACATAGAATTCTATCACTTTAAAGAATTAATACCAATGTGCTTCAAATTATTCTATACAATAGAAAAGAAGGAACACTTCCAAATTCTACTTATCAAGCCAGTATTATCTTGATATCAAAGTCAGAGAAAGACTCAACCAGAAAAAAAAAATTGCAGGCCAATGTCTCTTATGAACATAGATGGATTTTTTCAATAAGATACTTGTATAACCAAATTCAAGGATACATCAAAAAGATCACTCATCATGATCAAACTGACTTCATCCCAGAGATGTAGGTATGGTTCAACACATGTAGATCAATAAACGTAACCCACAACATAAACATACTCAAGGACAGAAGCCACATGAGCATCTCACTGGATGCAGGAAAGGCCTTTAACAGAAGTCCACATCTCTTCATAATAGGTATCAGAGAAATTAGGGACACGGGGGACATATCTCAGTATAACATGGGCAAGCCCACAGTCAATATCACGCTAAACAGAAAAACTCAAAGCATTTCCACTGAGATCAGGAACAAGATAAGGCTGCCCACTCTCTCCATTTCTGTTCAGTATAGTCCTTCACTTCTTAGCCAGAGCAGCAAGACAAATGAAGGAGATAAGAGGGATACAAATACAAAAGGAAGAAGTCAAAGTATCCTTATTTGAAGATGATATGATTCTACACATAAAACACCCTAAAGATTATTCTGGAAAACTCATAAAGCTGATAAATACATTCAGCAAAGTATAAGGATCCAAAATCAACACACAAGTATCAGTAGCCTTCTCATACACAAATGGCAAACATACCAAGAAATTGGGGAATCAAACTCATTCACAAGAGCCTCAAAGCAAACAAACAAAAAACAAAACAAAACAAAACCAAAAAACCTTAAAATAAATCTAGCTTGTATAATAAAAATGTTAAGATTTTGAAGAAGATACAAGAAGATGGAAAATAGCTCCCATGTTTATGGTAGGATTAATAGTATAAAAATGACCAAAAGCACTTTACAGATTAATGCAATCCCCATTAAAATTCCAAAGCAACTCTTCACAGAAACTGAAAAACAAAGCTTTAATTTCATATGGAAATACAAAGACCCAGGATAGCCCAAACAATTCTGAATGATAAAAGAGCTCCTGGAGGTATCACCATCCCTGATTTTAACTTATACTACAGAGCTAAAGTAAAAACAACATGCTTTGGTACAGAAACAGACATGGGGGAAAATGGAATTGAGGACTTAGCTGTAAGTTCATGCATGTATGGCCACCTGATTTTCGACAAAGAGGCCAGAAATACACACTGGAGTAAAGAGAGGATCTTCAACAAAGAGTGTTGGCCAGACTGGATAGTTACATGTGGAAGAATGAATCTAGAGCCTTCTCTCTCACCCTGCACAATACTAGCTCCATATGGATAAGGAGCTCAGCCTAAGACCTGATACTCAGAATCTGACAGGGGAGAAAACAGTGACCACACTGGAATCTGTAGGCACAGAAGAGGACTTTCTTAGTAGAACCCCAGTAGCATAGGCATTAAGACCAACAAGTGACAAACGGAACATGAGATAACAAATGGAACACGAAACTAAAAAGCTTCTGGACAGCAAAGGATACCATCAGTCAAGTAAAGAGGCAGACTACAGAATGGGTTTAAAAACAAACAAACAAACAAAAACACCTTTACCAGCTACACATCTGACAAAAGTCTAAATACAAAAGTAGCTAAAAATAAACAAAGAACTCAGGGCCTGGAGAGATGGTGCAGTAGTTAAGAACACTGGCTGCTCTTCCAGAGGACTCAGGTTCAAGTCTCAGCACCCTCATGGTGGCTCACAACCATCTGTAACTCCAGTTCCAGCAGATCCAATGCCCTTTTCCGTCCTCCAAAGACACCAGGCATGCATGTGGTTGGTGCACAGACAGGCATGCAGGCAAAGCACTCATACACATAATTTTTTTTTTTTTTTTTTTTTGGTTTTTTCGAGACAGGGTTTCTCTGTGTGGCTTTGCGCCTTACTTGGAACTCGCTTTGTAGCCCAGGCTGGCCTCGAACTCACAGAGATCCACCTGCCTCTGCCTCCTGAGTGCTGGGATTAAAGGTTTGTGCCACCACAGCCCGGCTAAAAAAATTTTTAATTAAAGAAATGAAACATTAAGAAAATAACTCAGCTTTAAACTGGGGTATGGAACTAAACAGAGGCTTCTCAAAAGATGAAACACGAATGGCGAGAAACATTTGTAAATTGTCCAGCAGGCTCAGCATCAGAGAAATGCAGATTCAGGCTACTCTGAGAGTAGGTTACCCCTGCCAATCCCAGGGATTGACCTCAGGCGGTCAGGGTTGGAGGCAGCCTGATTTGCTTGGTGGGTTCTCTCTCTGGTCCTACACTGGGGTTTTGACAGAGCTCACATGCATGCACGCTAGGAAGAATGGAAAATAGGGCCAGTGCTTTGGAAAACCACTTAGCAAGTTTTTTAACAGGTGAAGCATATATTCACTGTATTACTCAAGCATTCTACATCTAAGTATTTACTCCACAGAAATGAGAGCACATGTCTATATGCATATCACTGCAGCTTTATTTGTAATGAATGGAACCAGGAAAAATAGCGAAAAACTACTAGTGGCTAAATGGGTCACGCGTGTGCAGAGGGAACACTGCTTGGCAAAAAAAAAAAGAATTGCAGGTCACAGAGTGGTCTAGAAATACACATAAACGTGTTCTGACAGAAAGCAGAGGATATTTGCCTAGAGAATGGTGAAAAGGAATACTATAAAGGCGGGAAATGTTTCGGGTGGTGACATGCAGGCTCTCCATGCTGAGGTGACATGGAGGCTCTCCATGCTGAGGTGACATGCAGGCTCTCCATGCTGAGGTGACATGCGGGCTCTCCATGCTGAGGTGACATGCGGGCTCTCCATGCTGAGGTGACATGGGGGCTCTCCATGCTGAGGTGACATGGGGGCTCTCCATGCTGAGGTGACATGCGGGCTCTCCATGCTGAGGTGACATGCGGGCTCTCCATGCTGAGGTGACATGGGGGCTCTCCATGCTGAGGTGACTAAATTACTATAAAACACAACAGTGTCCCCATTCAAAGAGCGGAACTCTTTTCTCTAGGGTTACTTTTAAAAATCCATCCATCTTCTTATGTACTTAGAACATTTCCTCTGGACCCTCTGGCTTCCCCAAAGTGTGAAAGTTGCAGAATCTGTTGTGATTGACTAAATATTGCAGATATTACTTCTCCACTTCCGGTGCTCAGGAATCATATCCCTCTTCTCTTCACACATCCTGCGATTGTGTGTTGCTCTTAACGAATGACAAGTTTGCTCTGTGATGTACACACGAAGTCCAACTGTGGCTCTCAGCCGTTCTGTGTCAAATGTAGGGCCCAGTATCTCCCACCTTGCATCTCTCCTTGCTATTGCTTATGATAACCACAGCATGTTACTTTGAGTGGGGGCCTCTTGCCCTTTAAAAGGCACACAATGGCTTACTTTTATGGTGTAAAGCTCATTCAGTCTAACAGTTGAAGAGCCTGCCAACATCAGGCATCCTTCTCAACCACTCTCCAGCTTATATTTTGAGTTGGGGCTTCTCACTAAATCTGGAGCTCATTAATTCAGCTCCACTGACCCACCAACAAGCTCCACGGTCTGCCTGCCTCCGTCCCACAGCACTACTGCACCTGGCCTTTACATGGGTGCTCACGCGTGCATGGTCAGCACTTTCCTGAGTTCTTCCCAGCTCATTTATTTACTTTCAATTCTTTATCTGTAATGCAGATCGCAACTGTGGGGTTATGACACACCCTGAGAAGACAGGAGCCTCCGTTGACACTGCCAATGCTTTCAAATTGTGACTGCCTGGTGAAGTGGGCCGCCTGCTGCCAGACGGCCTGGACAGCACCGGATCAGCTGAGCGCCTGCTAAAATGTCCTGCGTGGCTGAGGCAAAAATCTTTTCTCAAGTTCAGATAAATTACATATCCTGCTTCCTCAACGTCTGTATAAACTGTCAATCTCTTGAAGAGGAAATTAAATCGATCTGGTACAATTTGCTCTTTGCAAAGCCAAGATAGTGAATGCTCAATGCCGTGTGCTCTCCTATGTGGTGACTAATTGATTGTTCAATGATTTCATCTAGTGCAGAATCTTTAAAAGTATCAAAATTAGCCTGGCTAGCTTATAGGAGGTAAAATTTGATGACTTTAGGAGGCTGGACATTGACACTGCTCTGGCTCAGTCACCAAGCCTTTTACTGGTTTACATCATTTCATGCAGAGGCCAGATTTCTTAAACTGCAGCATCTCCAGGGAAGGGATTCTGTCTTGCTTACCTTCAGTGCATAGAACAGAACTGCATGTAACAAAGATACTTTTCCTTGACTTTGACTCCAACATACTGCTGTTACATTACCTAACTAATCCACTACATAGGGTCATAATAACAATTCTTGGGGCAGCATTTTTTTATGGACAACTTGAAAAGCATTTAATGCTTCCATAAACTATCAATAAAGTAGTTTCCATAGGTGAGGCATGTCTTTCTAACAGACTTTGATTTTAGCCGGATGGTGGTGGTGCACGTCTTTAATCCCAGCACTCTGGAGGCAGAGCCAGGTGGATCTCTGTGAGTTCAAGGCCAGTCTGGGCTACAGAACGAGATCCAGGACAGGCACGAAAACTACACAGAGAAACCCTGTCTCAAAAAATAAAACAAAACAAAACAAAAATTAATGTAGGCCAACATTATTCATAAATGGTCAATGTAAGGCAATGTCCCTGATACTCTGGTGTGTTTCCCTAGTCAAAAGAAAGACATAGCACCACGTCCACCTTACCTCATCAACAATAGGCTGAGGAAATGATTAAAAAGCTTGTGCTCTATCCATAAAAGAGAATTTGAATCAGTAGCAGGAAGGGAAACACCACCAATACACACACAACTCAAATGAGCCTCAAAAACAGCAGGCTGGGCTAAAGAAGAAGACACCAAGAGAGAATGCTGCATGATGTGGTCTGGAACTCAAGGCAAGGCAAGTCTAGAAGCCTGGAAAAGCTCAGGGTTGCACTCTGGGAAAGAACACAAATGAGTCTTTCTCTAGGGATATATAGTATATCTTGACTGAGGTGATGATGGGTATGTACATAGTATCTATGTAGATACATACATACATACATACATATATATATAAATACACACACATAAATATTTAACTCTATACTATTATGTGGGTGATGTATTTTATATACTTGTATAAGCTCACTGGAATATGTACTTACAATGTGTGCATTTTCTTTTAAAGATGATAAATTTAGTCCTACAAAGTGATTTTCAAAGATTTTTGTTTTAAAGAAGCATAAAGTAGTTTCTTATCTTCCTATGTATGTGTATGAGTGCAAGTGTGTGTGCTTCCTGGTGTGTGTGCTCGTAATCAAACCCGGGGGCT
The DNA here is from genome assembly GCF_903995425.1 of Onychomys torridus. Lineage (NCBI taxonomy): Eukaryota > Metazoa > Chordata > Mammalia > Rodentia > Cricetidae > Onychomys > Onychomys torridus. The sequence continues at coordinate 18,849,760 of NC_050463.1, forward strand.
AAAGCATGCAAGCATCCCTAGTCCTTGATCTGGTTTCTTACCGGAAAAGCTTCGAATATCTTTTAAGTGTACAACATTACAATGAACACGACATTAAAATGAATTATTTAATTAGTCACTAGCTGTCTGTCTGACTCTCTTCCCATCGTAAGAACTTGAGAGCCGAAACTGCATGTGATGCTTCCTAGCTGGCTTCACTAGAAACGTGTTAAATGAATGTCCACTCCTTTCTAATTAATATTTCAGTACCTTCTGCACACAAAGAATAATAGTCAGCAAGGCGGAAAATGCTAAAACAGGTCAGACAGAAAGCTATCCGTACACTAGGACCAGCACACAAATAACTGACTATATGAGAACTGTCTGTGTGTTAATTTAGGGAGAAGATACCAGAACAGTTAGAGCTTCTGAAATGGATAACCATTTTCCTGAAAAAACAAAAACAAAAAAACCCACTGGGGCTGTGGAGATGGCTCAGTGGTTAAGAGCACTGGCTGCTCTTCCAGGGGACCTGGGTTCAATTCCCAGCACCCATATAGCAGCTCACAACTGTCTCTTACTCCAGTTCCAGAAGATCCAATTCCCTGACGCAGACATACATGTAGGCAAAACATCAATGTAAATAAATTAAAAAAAAAAAACCTTCTGATATTATTTCAGCAGTAATAAGATAAAGGAAAGGAATGTGCACACGGATTTAGAATTCTTTTGGAAACCTTTGTCAAAAATAATCTTAAGAATTTAGGTAATGATTCAATTGGTTGTTATACGTGATCTGGGGAATTCAATAAAGAATGAGAGCTCTCACTGGCCAATAGCAGAGTAGTGGATTTTTAAAAAATGATATATTTTTATTTTATGTGCATGAGTGTTTTGCCTGAATGTGCACCATGTGTGTGTCTGGTGCCAGCAGAGGCCAATAGGCATCAGATACCCTAGAACTGGAGTTACTTAACAGACAGTTGTGAGCTACCACATGGGTGCTAGGAACTGAACCCAGATCCTGTGTAAGAGCAACAAGTGCTCTTAAACACTGAGCCATCTCTCCAGCCCCAGATCAGCGGATTTTTAAAGATGGAAACAAGGCAAGGGAACAAGAGGAGGAGGAGGAGGGCCAAGAAGGGAAGAGGAGGAGGGGGAGGAGGAGGGGAAGGAAGAAAGAAAGGAAGGGAGGGAGGGAGGGAGGGAGGGAGGGAGGGAGGGAGGGAGGGAGGGAACCCCAAAGCTCTGACTGGTAACATTTGATTTTCTCTAGTTATTACTTTTTTTTTTTTAAAGTTAAAGCAGGGAGTCCACCATTATTATATTGGCTCAGATATCTGGGATCTTCTATCTATAAAGAAAAACTATCTTAATCCAGATAGATTAAGAAAACTAACTGCTCTCTTAAAGGTTCTGTTTGATTAGGTGAAATTTAGCATGAGTGACTCCACTTCAGTTTGGTCTAGTCTGCCAGGGCCTACTGCAAGAACTCACTTCAAAACAATGGTCTCCCCAATTTTTTTTAACAGCTTGAAATTCAAGAAATGAGGAGGGTCGTTTTAGTTATCTGTCTGGTATTCGTTAGTAGTGTGTCCAAGGAGAACTCAAACAGCCATTTTCTCCGGTGCACACAAAAAGATGAAGCAGTAAATGTGCCAGTGCCCAGTCAGCTATGCATGCTACTTCCACATTCTTCCCTCATCTTCTTCTGCACTATGTGGGATCAGAATTCAGGTACTTGCTTGAAATAAAAAAAAAAAAAAAAAAAGAATATAAAATGCTTTTCAAGGACTAAAAAAATAAATCATTGCCCAATCACAATTCAATAGCTTCGAATTTTAAGCTCAAGGAGGAATGCGGCGCCTCTGGACTTGCTTATGAGACTGCTCGCTGTGAGTGTGCCTTTAAAATACAATGAGCAGGTGAGCACTGACCTTTATGAAACAATGGGCAAGGGGTTGGCCAGAAGAATGAGACCATTTCCCCGGGCACGACCAAGTGCATTTAGAAACATGGGGACTATGTGAACGTGTCCCTTCACCTTTACTGCTATTTGGAAAGCCAAATGATCATTTTCAAAACATTAAGAGTTTCATGGCATTGCACTGTGGGTGAGGTGTGCCCTTTTCTTTCCACAGGGGAAGGGTGACTAGCTTTGGCAAACAATGTCAGCTTTAAAAATTGTATTGGTGGAGAGATTTGAATAACAAAAATAGGTTGCTGATTTCATACCCCTGTGTGATGATGTCTGAAGAGACGGCCCATAGAAACCTACTCTGGGTAGAATGCCCCCCGTGTGTGAGAAAAGATAACACCAGGAAGATCAAGCAGGGCTAAAGAGGAAAATCCACACAGACCTTTATGTAAAATGTAATTCGAGATGTAAATAAAATTTGCATTGCTCTCTCTATAAAACTAATTTATTTGTATATAATAGTCCCACGCGAGACCTTGGCTTTGGAATGTTACATTTAATAACTGAAATAGTCTCAAATTTTTCCTACATAGTTATTTAAATAACATTGGGGTCTTTTTTAAATCAAAGAATAAAACCTTAGGTCTTCGTTATATTTAATGGTTGACTGATAATCTAATGAGGCAAACCGACAGAGGATATATGACACTCAGAGATGGAGAGAGGACAAAGACTTAGTGCTTAGCCTCGGTGCTACGTCACCATGACCTTCGCCCACTCGCCTGGCTTCATCTACACCTTGGCGGCATTCTTATTGGTAAAACAAAACTATCCATTAATATGTTGCCATGACCCTTACTTAGCACACAACGCAGCGTTATAGGAAATCTCATTGTTATCATGAGAGAGATAAAAACAGAAGTTTTAGTCACTAAATTCACACGGAAGGACAAATCCAGGACAAGGGAAGTACTTAGAAGCACTTCTTTCTGATCTCTTCAGAGACAGACTTGGAGTTTGAGTGTTCTGGCCAGCTGTCTTCTGACATTTGTGTGGACAGTCACAAGCAGGATGGCATTTATCTTTCATAATAATACGAAGTGTTGTGTCACAAAGTAGGGTCACTGAAATGAGTAATAATCCCACCAGCCTCGAAGGTATAAGCAGCAGGGTCCAGGTCAACAGGCAAGCAGCCAATAATTTGCCCAACAACACTGAATTTCATCTGCCCACAGCCTCTATCTACTGATTATACAATCAATACACCTCAGATGAGGAGAGCTAACAACTGGCCAGGGCAGATCAATGCTGCCAAATAAGCGCTTCATGACAAAAAGTTTGATAATTACCATTCTGAAGCCGTGTAAATGTTGTTTCCATTGTGACCACATCCATGATGATACGGCTATGATTGCGCTGTTATTACAGGTTTAATGTTAGGCAATCAAGCTACAGTGGTCTAGATATCAACAAACAGCATCAAAAGAAAACATCAAATTGTCCCTATTCTTTTGACACTGTAGCTGAGAAATTTTTCTATGTTAGTGGCCCTAAATGAACAATAATAAGTGACAATTTAGTGAAAAACACTATTTTCACATCTTACAAAAGTCATGCAATATAGATTGATACAAGTATGATTATTTCTAGGACCACTTGAACCAGGGGATTAAAATAAATTCAGTCCTGTGGCCATGGCTTTTCTTTCTTTCTTTTCCCCCACATCCATCATTTAAAGAGGATTTATGTAAATTTTCTACATACTCATAATTTTTTAAGCATTAGTACAACTCGTAAGTATGGAGCACCTTAGCTTGATTTAATTATTATCGCTTCTAGACCAGCACACTTTGTTTTGTTTTATTTTATTTCTGTGCTCTGATTGCTAGTTCATTCTCAATCATTAGCATTTAGAAGAACTAGTCATTACTGGTTTTCAATAGCTGCTTGGGTTCCTATAAGCACTTGGAGTCTTGAAACACAGCAATGGAAAACAGACCTTTTCAAAGGTAGAACACATCATGACTCTTAGAGGCAGGGAACAAGGGTCCAGATGCGTGGGCAGTGAAGCATACCGATTCTCAACTTTCCTGCTTGCTTTTTAAAAACCACAAGGAATCAGTCAAACAAAAAGAAAAGGAGGGGAAAAAAAGACACCTCATTTCTATAAGATGCTTGCTCATATAGAAGAGTGGGAACCTATTCCAGATGAAAGGTTTTCCCAAAGAATGGCAGTCCCTTCTGGGGCCATGGTAATCGTTCCCGAAGAGCATGTCTGACTTTTTGTGTGACACCCATTTTTAATTGTCGGCCTCTGTAAACAATGTCCCTCAGCTGCAGCCTGACAGGAACAAAGTTTCCTGTCTAACACTCGGTCTTCACATCCCCAAGTGGACAAATCTCTCACTGTCTGGGGGTAAATCATCACCTTTTCGCAGAGATAAGAGATACAGACGGGAGAGGGAGGCTGCAGTTTGTCAATAGCTCGGGCGAGAAAGGGCAAACCAAAAGCCTTTTGTGGGCACCAGTGCGAGCAAGATTTTGAGCATGCTCAGGGGTTGCTGCTACACGTCTTTTCAGTGGCGTTCTCTGTCTCCCTCGCAATAGTCAAAGAATGTGATGTCTATTAAAATGCTCTGCCTCACAGACGGCGTTCATTTTTATTCAGGGACAATTTTGCTGACTGACAGGTAAGCGTTCGGTGCTGAAATTGGACCTGTACAAGAGCTTTGCGTTTCATCTGCTCCATTACACCGGTGCATGAATTACTGGGCTTCCACCTTGCCATCGTTCCATTACTTTTAAATATCTGACATGGGCAAAATGACTCATCTGACATTTCATGTAACAAATTTGTTTCAAAAAGAATAGAACATTATTATACTATTTTATGTACGCAGGTACCACAACCTTCCACCCTAATCTGACCAGAAATTGGGAGTGTATAAATAGTAGTGGATATCAGTTTAAGAAAACACGTGGCCAGTGACAGCTGGAAGCTATTGTGGCAAGAAATATGTCTGCTTTCCCGTCTTACCCACTAGCGCTGCTACTCACTCTGAAATGCCAGCGAACGCCAGTCCAAGACGAATCTTTACATCTGGCTTCATTTCTATCCATCAGTAAACTTGGAGCCATTATTTATTCCAACACACAGTACATCAACTCACTTCCCCCACCCCCCTTTTTCGGTAAAAGGGATTGAACCCGGGGCCTCCCGGGAGCTAGGGGAAGTGCTCCACCACACAGCTGTATCTCCATTCCTAACCACTTTACTTCTAATCAGTTCCTTTAATAGGAGATCATCTTTTTCTTGTGGAAATATACTTCTTTAAGCAGAACAGGGAACTACCAGAACCAAGGAGCTGGTAGGTGTGTGTCAGTCAGTCCCTTGCAGCCCTCACACTACTGTTCGCTGAGGAGAAGAGAATTAAATCTTCACAGTCTTCAGCTCTCGCTGGCCCTTTGAACACTTGGTTGTTTAAGTGACGCAACTACAAAGCCCATGCCTTTCAGTTCACCTTCTCTTTCCAGGCCTAGCGCCCGACCTAAGGTCTCTTCTGATTTGTGGAACTAGGGATGTCTCTTCACCCTCTGCTGAAGGCCAGTGTGATCCTAGAGAGCCTTGCCCTGGCAGATCAAGAAGAAACACTTCTCAGCTCATGACTCAGCCAGGAGTGTCTCCCACCTCTTCACTTAAAAATACCTCAGTAGCACATTACAACCTGCCATCTGAAGCTAAAGATCACGGATCTTCACTCAAAGAAGGGTTTTTGTAGGTGACAGTATAACATTTCACAAAGCAGCAGCATAATTATGTGACAGCCAAATTTTAAATATCATGTTCACTGTTAGTATGAATACATCAAATTAATACAGTATTATTTCCATAAGAAATTATGAGCCTCATTATTACATAATGGTATTTTCTTTAATAAATGGTCTCTTGCATTATAAATGTTAAATTACTTCGTATTATGGTATATCCTTTCTTCACGATGTTAATTTACCTTCAAGCATTATTCATATGCTGAATTTATATCAAGCTATAATAAAAATGAGGCATTCCAAAAGTGTCATGACTTTTGTCATTATAGCTCGTCTGTATTTTAAAAGCATTTGGGAATCCATGGCATTTCCCTGGGACAACCAGTGCCAGGTGACCCCACCGCCCACACACACACACAGAGTCACTTGACTAGAACATGCATAGAAGTATTGTAAGCTTGAACAGCATACATTGAGGGGGAAATGACCCAGGAAAAGCACACGTTTGTGGAACAAACTCCTTGAAATCAGGCTCAGCGATGGACATGGGTGCACTTCCACAGAAACTGAGTGACGGGCCTGCTTTGGGTGTTGGGTGACTCTCTTTAGGGTCACATTAATGGTTAAGCACTCTCTAGCTTCAGAGGTGCACTTAAGGTTATTTTTTGAGCCCCCTCTCTCATGAATCCTACCCTTGAGGTTTGGATTATGTCACCAACCACATTCTCTTTACCACAGTTGCTAAGTGCTGTCAGGGTAAATCAAAGAAGCCACATTGACTAGCTGTTGATCAAATTCATGCTGGACTCTCAGCTAATCCAATAAGCTTACTGATTTCTTGTTTTTTCAAACTTTATTTTTAAAGATTTATTATTATTGTTGTTGTTGTTGTTACTGTGTTTGTGTGTCTGTCTGTATGAGCAATGTGTGACAGTGTCAGCAGAGACCAGAAGAGGGCACCAAATCCCCTGAAGCTGGAGTTACAGGTGGTTACATGTGGGTGCTGGGAACCAAATTCTGGTTCTCTATAAGAATAACAAGCGTCCACTGCAGAGCCATCTCTCCAGCCTGGAGCTTTGCATTATGATTACAGCGAATGTTCTTTCTCCATCATTCAAACACACGCTACTGCCCCTTACTTTTAGCAGATGGCTGCATATCAAACTACTGAAATACACTGAAGACTCTGTCTTCTTCAGACCCTGGATTCCTCTGCTTCAGCTCTCCTTTCTCCTATCTCTAGTCCCCTTTTTACACTGTGCTTTACCTTAAGGAGTCATAATGGTATTTATGTTTGTTGGATACATGAAAGCATAAAAACACACATATCAGTTGGGTACCATGTGATACTTTGGTATACATATACATTGTATAGTCTTTAAATCAAGTTAAACATCTATGTCCTCAAACATTTATTTCTTTATGGTAAAAACATTCTGTTGTGGGATATTTGTACACTGTGAAGGTGTGTTGCTGTGATTGCTGTAATAAAAAGCTGGATGGCCAATAGCTAGGCAGGAGGTATGGAGGGGAATTTCCAGGGAGAGAAAGGAAGAGGACGAGGAATCTAGGTGCTTGGCAGATGTCAGGAGACTCAGGGAGGAAACCGAAGGTACAAGATAGAAGAGAGGTAATACTACGTGATAGAACACAGATTTATATAAACGGGTTAATTTAAGTTATAAGAGCTAGTTAGGAACAAGCCTAAGCTATATAGGCCAAGATTTTATAATGAGTAAGTCTCCATGTTGTTATTTGTGAACTGGTGGCCCCCCTCAAAAATCCATCTAAAACATTCAAAATCATTTCTTCTATTTTTTTGGAAGTATACAGCACATAGTTGTACTCAAACTTTATACCCACTGATCAGCTTTCCCCATTTCTCCCTGCTTCCATTCTCTCAGTCTCTGGTAACTACTATTCCACCTGCCGCTTCTATTAGACCAACTCTTTTGTAATATTCCACATGTTAGTGACATTAGGTAGCACCATTTCTTCTGTACCTAGCCCACTCAACCTAATAATCTCCAGTTCCATCCTTGTTGTCATGAATGATAGGATTTTGCTCATTTTCATGTGCAGATAGCTTAAGTCGCTGCCACGTCTTGGCAATCGTGACCAATTCTACAATGAATGTGGGAGTGCACGCGCCATATTGATTTCATTTTCTTTGGGTATATACTATATGGCTAAAAGATTGAGGCCATTATGACTTAAAGACAGTAAAGACCAATTGTTTGATGTGTTTTGTTTGTGCAAATGAATAACCACACAGAAAAATAAACTTGGGGTTAATCACCCCGTATGTCTCGTGCATATGAGCACACTTGCATATGGAAGGCAGAGGTCAACCTGGATGTCATTCCTCAGGAGTCATCCACCCTAGTTTTTGATATAGGGACTTTTACTGGACTGGAACTCAGTAATTAGGCTAGGTTGGCAGCAAGCCCCAGTGACCCCTCCCATCTTCCTCCCATCACTGGGATAACAAATAAGAACCACTACACTTACCTGAGGATCTACCACAGGTCCCCACACTTGTACTTCAAGTACTTTACTAGCTAAACCATCTTCAGAGCCCTCAGGAAAAAAAAGTGTGTGTGTGTGTGTGTGTGCATATATATGTATGTGTGTGTGCATATATATGTATGTGTGTGTACATATATATGTGTGTGTGTGCATATATATGTATGTGTGTGTACATATATATGTATGTGTGTGTACATATATATGTGTGTGTGTGTACATATATATGTATGTGTGTGTGTATATATTTCCAATAAAGATTTTAATTTTAGTTTTATGTATATGTGTATTGCTTGCATGTGTGTCTGTGTACCACATGTGTGCCTGCTGCCTGCAGAAGCCAGAGAGGGCATCAGATCTCCTGGAACTGGAGTTGTAAGCCATCACGTGGGTGCTGGGAACTGAAACTGGGTCCCCTGCCAGAGCAAGAAGTGCTCTTAACTGCTAAGCTATCTCTCCAGACACCAGGAAAGAAGTTTTCAAAAGGCCAAGTGGTGTGTTAGAATAATGTCCTAATCAATTACTTCATCTATTACTCTAAATGATAAGTTCTAGAGTTCATAATTTTTCTTTTTCTTCTTGTTTATACTCCAAACCCCACACAAAAGAAGTCCCTAGAACGATGCTAGATATATAATACTGGCCATGATTCATTATGCAAATAAAAAGTCCACTGTACATATGAAGACATAAAGTACTCATTTGTTATTCAGTCTTAGAAGCAAGACAGTATACAATCACACACACACACACACACACACACACACACACACACACACACACAAGCTTATGATGCCCAGCTACTCAGAATGAAAAAAAAACAGACTAGATTTAAGCTAAAACAATGTTTTGGGTTTATTTGCATAATTCATACTTGAACATATTAAAACTTGAATCCAAATTCTTTTTTTCAAAGTGTGTGTGTGTTTTTAAGGAATCTCCTATTTATCCTTCCTACGAAGCAACTATAAATTATTTCTTCTAGTATCTGGGAAGGAACAAACCAAATAAAATCCTCTGCTCCAAACCACATCTTTCTAATCACTATGTGCATTAACCTTTTTATTCTGATCTTATTTTTTAAGCACTCATCATTGGCTTAAAAGAGAAACAGACTGCTTTTGAAACACTGGCTCTAGTCCCCTCTACGGAAAACAAATGCACTACCCACAGCTTTGTCATTTGATCTGGAGTCTCTGGAAGCCTCACCCCACCCTGATCTGAGCATGCATAACCTTCAGATGATCCAACCCTCAGTTCAAAGCACCGGAAACCTAAGGGAGGGATGTTTTACACTCAGTAAATACATACCTGTCTAAAAGTACAACATGAAAATGCAAGCAAGCTTTCTTTTGAGACTCCAAACTGAAAGCTGCAGCAGTGTGGTCTTCCATGACATTAAAGTGTGGTCCTCAATGCATGTGGGCTGTGTGTTCAGAACGGAAGCAGGGACCACACTGTGGAGTAGTTCAGATTGTCTTCAAAATAGCACTGAGTGTGTCTCTGTGGCTTGCTTTCCATCTCTCTTAAAAGGTGGAATTATTCACAACAATCCAAGGAAATAGGAGGCTTGGACAGAGTTTGAAGGAACAGATACAGACCCAAACCCTACCCGAATCAGCAGGTCTGGCACACACCACTCCGGCTGTGGTTTGCATCAGTAACAATAAACATTTAGGTCTGACCACACAGAAGTAAATGGGTAGATAGATATCTCTCTGTGTTGTGATGAGATTCAGAAAATGGTATTTTTTGTTAGGTTCCTAGAAAGCAATTGTTTGAAAGATGATAAATCTATTCTTCTAACAGATTTAATATTCACAGGGATTTCATCATAATTCAGTCGTAGATTAATTGCATAGTAGATTTATTCATCTATCATTCGGCCATAACAAGTCTGATCATGATTGCTTTGTATGCCTCCATTTGGCACACCGGGGTTTAGTCATATAACAGGATTATTTATTAATCAGGCATTTATTAAATAGGGTTTAAAGGAACTCAATGGGTCTGATACAAAGTGCATTAGAACTGTCATGGGGATTATTTTTATTTCAGGTATTCATTTAAATGGACCTCATTATATTTGGAGAAACTATGACTTATAAGATGGATATTTTCTCTTAAATACATTTATCCTGGCTTTATGAAATACCTGATATGGGGATAATCTAGCTAAAAAGAAAAAAAAAATTAACCATGTAGCATCTCCATGACTTTGATAGGTAGAGGGGAAATACTTCCAAATTAATATCCGATAAAGAAATAATCCTAGTTAAGAAATAAAATCCCTTTTGATCCAAATGGGAACTTTTAAAAAAAGTAACCAAGTACTGTAAAAATTCCCCACACAAATAAATCTGCCAATGCCATAAAATCCACACCAGACTGATATGCTGTTCTGCTTCGTCCTAGATAAGGAGACGTCATTGTAACAAAGAGCATTTTATTTGAGCACTAAATGAGTACTGACCGCACTTGAAGTGGTCACACACAGGAAACTGCAGAATGAGGGTTGCCATGTGGCTCCCCTTGATAGCTCCATTCCTAAACCTTCTCATTCCCATCCATCAAGGCAGCCCCCACAGAAAGAGAGGGAGCTGCAAACCCAAACGAGGTGGGATTAGAGCTAGGAAAGGGAGTGTCCAATGAGGGAGAGTCTGGAATTCTGAAAGGGAAGAAATGTTACCCACTCCCTCAGAACCTTGACATTCGGAGGCAGGTAGCAACAACTAACAGTGTACAGACAGGGAATGCCAGGTCACTAGACAAAACTCATTACTCAAGGAGGAGAAGGATTGAAAATCACTCTCAGAGTCATTTGAAATGACTATAATCTAGTGGATTACATATGCAAATTTATCAAAATAATTCCAAGAAAATCGCCATCCCTATAATAAGCCGTAAGAAGCCTAAGATATTTGCATCTTGATTTTATAGACCTTTAGTAACCATGTAAGCAGAAATATTGCAAGTATCTGAACTTAGAACTTTTGAAAATGAAAAACATTTATTTTGAAGCAGTGAGATGATATTATCACCAGTTATTAATCGTTTTCCTATTGAGTTGTCTCTAGGTACAATTGTTCCATGAATAAAAAATCACGGGAGAGTGATTTTTATTCATGAGGTAGAGTCTCTCTGAGCACACACTTAGTTTGGGGCTCATTTGTCTAGCATTAACTCACACAATCCAGAAATGGAGATAAGATGGTCAAGGCCAAATCCCAAGATGTCTAAGAGATGGTGGGCATTTCAACCACCACCACTGCAGCTGAGCCAGGCTGACCATCGAACTTTATCAATAAGCCTTGCATGCTTGGTTCTTTCCAACCACCGCTCTCTCTGCTGCCCAGTCCTCTGGCCTGCCTCATCTAAGGAATTTCCGCCTGAATCCACACCTCACCCTGGCCTGTTGTGCTTTCATTTCTTTCGCTATCATAAAATACCTTGACAAAAACAAACGAAAACCTCTGGGTTTATCTAGCTTACAATTCCTAGCTACAGTCCAGCATTTTGGGGACGTCGGGGCAGGAGCTCATGAAGCTAGTCAGCACATCCACAATCAGGAGCTGAGAGGAACAAAGCCCCCATGCTGTCTGGCTGCTTCTGCTCAACCAGCTTACTCCACTCACATACAGCTCAGGGTCTAGCCCAGGGGACTGTGCTGAACAAAGTTATGATGGTCTTTCCCATCAATGTGAGTAGTTAAGACAACCCCCTACAGACACGCCCACAGATCAATCCAATCTGGACAACTCTTCATTAAGAGCATCTTCCCAAATGATTCTAGGTTGTGTCGAACTGACACCTAAACATGGCCCCACTCTTACTGTGCGATCTGTAGCCACAGGGTTCTTCATAACTATCTAGCCTCTCCAGCGGCTTCTCATGCTTTTAGGATAAAGGTCCAAACCTCAGTCATGGCCCTTGAGTCTCCACACAATTTGACCTCTTCTTCTCTACTGTTCTGATGACACTGCCGCTACCACCTCACCCCCCCACACACACACCAGGCAGAGTAGCCTTTTAAACAATTCCTTTAATGCCAGTCTTTTTGCTGCCTCAAGCACACTGGCACATGCTCTTTCCATTGTCTTGAGCTACATCCACCCTTTTGCCCCTCTCTCCACTGAATCCTTTCACATTTAACTTACAATTCCTTGGGGATGCACACGGATCACCCCAGTCCCAGCCCAGCAAAGTGAGGTCTCCTCATTATATAGGATCTGCATGCACCTTTATCAATCTGCACATATTAGCACCAGCCTGCTGGACTTACTTGGAAACCACAGCAGGAACAGTACTCTGCCTCCGCAGCCTCCCTAGTGCTGAGTAAACACGCTAAATCCCTGCTGGAAAGGAGAGCCTATGGACAGTCGATACTACAGCTGCGGATAGGAGGAACCATTGACTGTGAAGTCAGCTTTTGTGGCCACGCTGTTGAGGGGAGATTGGCTTGGCTGTGCTGTCCGTATGCTAGGATAACAGACAGTACTAATCGCTTTTCAATGGCTATGACAAAGCACTGTGATTAAGGCAACTTAGAAAAGAAAGCATTTTTTTTTTTTAATGAAAAACATCCCCAGTGTAACAGTTTTCCAAACCACATCCACTCATAAATGTCAAATGGAGCTCTCAGATCATTTGCTGAAAGATCTTGTCTTGTTTCAAGTTTTGCCACAACTTCTAGACTTCTCGTTCCATGGCTGGCTTTATTTGCTTGTGGGCTTGTTTGTCTCGTTGACGTTAATGTCATGTTTCGCTGATACGGTGAAGAAGGTTTTGACCCCTCTAGCATCAGCTAGAAGTCCCTATGGTGGCTGTGTGCTTCACTGGTCTTTACGGCTACCCCCACCTGCATCAAACAATAGCTCACGCTGGACCCAACAGCCAGACTGAAAAGAAATTCCAAATTCTGCCTAAAGGACTAATTGAATGTAACATTCTGTTCTCTTTAATAAAAATAAGAATACTTGGAGTGCCTTTTGTAACATAACAATAAGCTGCCGTGCGGATTTCTGCAGAACTCTGGAACATAGCCCAAGCAGCAACAGCTCCTTTTCTTTGGGAATAAGCCCCGCATGTCAAAATGTATCTAGAAGCTCAGTTTGGCTTGCTGCTTCATCGTGCTAGGAGAAAAACTACAAAATGATATTACTGATCATTATGTCCAGGGGGATCCCAATTCACGGTGGTTCATGCCATGGGAGTACAACAGCGCCAGCAACGGCCACTGCCTTGTGGGCACATGTCAGTCTTAACAGCTACGAGTGCATCACAGAATACTATACTTGGCTTTTACAACTGTCTACTCAGCACGAAATAGTCAACAGCTAGCCAAAAAAACTTTCTTCTTCAATTGCCCTTTAGTTCCATTGAATCTTTGCAACAGGTTTAAAGGCCACACCCAGGAAGTGCACACAGACACAAACACAAGCTGTGGTAGTGTGAATGGAATTGGCCCCCATAATCTCATAGGGAGTGGCACTATTAGGAGGTGTGGTTTTGTTGGTGTGGGTGTGGCCTTGTTGGAGGAAGTGTGTCACTGTGGGGGTGGGCTTTGAGGTTTCCCATGTTCAAGATACTGCTGAGTGTGTCAGTCCACTTCCTGTGGCCGGCAAAATGTAGCACTCTCTGCTATTCCTCCAGTACCGCGTCTGCCCGCATGCAGCAATGCTCTCCGCCATGATAATAATGGACTGAATCTCTGAAACCGTCAGAGAGCCCCTTCAATTAAATGCTTTCCTTATGAGAGTTGCTGTGGTCATGACATCTCTTTACAATAAAAACCCCAACTAAGACACAGGTTGTCACATGACAAAGCTCTTCTCTCTGGTGGACAGAGCCAAAATGGTGTCACCCAACTTTGGAGAACTCCGCCTTCTCAATTATTTTGAGGGCCAGAATGGTACCTCCTGGGCATGATCAGGAATTGATCACTTATGTGTCAGTGAGAAACACTTGTGAATAGTGTTTTGGGCTGTACTCTGGTCACTGGGGAGATTAAATATAAACTTCTAGGCTTGGGACACATGCTAGCTCACTTGGATCAAATTCCCTGGTGTTATATCTCAACATCAGTTTTTGTTTTATTGTTAAAGCTTCCCAGGGGAATTCCTAGTGCAACTAAATTTTAGAACTGCTTTAGAATATGCTGATTCCCAGAGTCTTAGAAAGAGACAGAGGACAAGTTTAAGCCATATTAAAGAGTTCTCACAGGGCCCTTTTGGGAGGGGTCTAAAAGTCATCTGATGAGATGGAAAATGGCAGTCGAATGGCTGAGCCCTCACCAAGTTAGTGTCAAAGCTGTGCAGACACACCTTATTACTCAGTTTACTTCTTTCCAAGATGACATGCAGCTTCCATGTTGCCCTAGTCTCCTTCCCTGCTGCTGTGACAGAATACTCTGACAAGAGCAACTTCAGCGAGAAAGGGCTTCTTCCAGCTCATGGTTGAAGGATACAGTCCATCACGGTAGGAAAGTGAAAGCAGCTGATCACGTGACATTCGCAATCAAGAAGCAAAAAGGGATGGGAGCAGGCCACTTCTCAGCTCCCTTTTACCACGTACACAGTCTAGGATCCCAGCCATATTGGGCTGGTCTTTGTGCTTCAATTGATGCAGTCAAGGTCATTTCTTCCAGGCATGCCCAGAACCCCATTTCCTAAGTGGTTCCAGAATCTTCCAAGCTGACAATCAACACTAACCGCCATAAATATCTTCATGTATTTTTTAAAGTCTTACTTATTTTTCTAATTCTTGGTGTGTTAGTGCGCATTCATGTAGGCATGTGTGTGTGAGGGTGCATGTGTGTGTGTGTGTGTGTGTGTGTGTGTGTGTGTGTGTGTGTGTGTGGTGGAGGGGAAGCCAGAGGTAGATGTTGGGTGTCTTCTTCAATTGCTCTCCACCTTAATTTTTGAGGCAGGGTCTCTCACTGAACCTGGAGCTTGCCAAGTCAGCTTGACTGTCTGGCCAGTGAGCTGCAGGGTTCCTCCTGTCTCCTCCACCCCAGTGCTGGGATTACAAGTGCATATAACCACGGCCATCTTTTAAAATGTGAGTTCTGGAGGATTGATTGCTCTCAGGCCCTCATGCTTGTAGAGCAAGCAATTTACCAAATGAGCCATCTCCCTGGCCTTTTTTCTGAGTATTCTTGATCCAACTTATGGATAAAACATTTATGAGTAAATGTATTTGGAGAGGCTGCCCCTAAGCCATATTAAGTGAATGGAAGTTAAAGTTAGACCACGTGAAGGAAGGACCCTTTGACCAGCACTGTGCTAGGAAATAGGACAGGTGTAGAAATGTGAAAGATGATGCCTTTTCCAAAGAATTCTCAACCTAGCACAAAAAAACATTAACAAAAGAGCAGAAATGACTCCAAGTCTAGCCAACCGAGTGAGGGAAATCTAGGTGGCCCCGATTCTGCATTTCACCGCCCTAATCAGTGGGATGGTCTAGTTTCTGAGCTTATCCTTTACAGATAATGGTGGGTACCTACACGGAGGAACGGATGCCGCAAAGTCCAGCTAAAAATCAAAGTGTTTGCAGTCTGGCCCTTTTTTCACTCTGAAGAAAGAAAGCGCTAATCAACACAGTGCTTTGAGTCTCATCTCTGGGAATAATGTGAAACCACTGAATCTGTACTCTTCATTTGTATAATCTTCATGATCCTTCCCTACCTTGAGAAGGTATGACGAGCATAGTACATAATATCTATATGATGAGACCAATGCAACATATGTATGACAGTGTTGTAGAAGAATATTCAATTGCACTGAAATGGTCCCAGCATATCCTGAAGTTAAGAAGTTACATTATGAGGCTGGAAAGCTGGCTTAATGGGTAACAGTCCTTCTTGCTCTTCCAGAGGACCTGCATTTGGTTCTCAGAACCTACAGTAGGCAGTTCACAACCACCTGGAACTCCAGCTCCCAGGGATCTGACGCCCTCTTCTGGCCTCCTCAGGCATCTTCATACATGTGGCACACACACACACACACACACACACACAAACACGAATAAAAAGAGATACAAATCCTCATCAAATAAGTTACAGTATAGAATTAATAACCTTACACAACCCTTTAGGGAAGACTTCTAAAAATCATCTCATATAATGCCTTCATAGTCTGAAATAGTTTATAAAATGTACTATTTATTTTAAATACACATTTTATACATACCTACGGGAAGTATGTCCCCAAGTGTTAGGAATGGATACCTCTTAAGAGTAGGATTATAGGATTATTTTTATTGACACATAATGACTATACATACTTATAGAGTACAAGGCGGATTTTTCATACATGCATACATTGTGTAATAATCAAATCAGGGTAATTAGCATATCCATCACCTCATGTAGTTAACATTTCTTTGTAGTGAGATAAAGAAATCTCTCTTCTGGTGATTTAGAACTATATAAGACATTATTGCTAATTATAGTCACACTGCTGGGCAGCAGGACACCAAAGGGTTATTTTTATAAGAAAAAAAATGTAGTTCAGTAGCAGTGGGGTTTAATTTCATATTTCAGTCCTTCTTCTTCTTCTGTAAAACAGGAATAACACTGGTTACAAAGCTCGTATTTAGATCGAATGATGCTCAAAAGAAAAGCTGTGTATTTTACAATGTATTCATCTTGATCACATTGTCAACAGCTTACCATCGTCCCCAGCCCTCCCAGCTCTGCTTGGTTCAGGTTCTCTGACACGGGGTTGGTGTGGTGGCATTACATTATTTATAGCATGGGTTTGGATACAGACAAAATACCTGGCTTACTAGCTACATACCCTTGAGCAAATTACTCAGCCTTTCTATACCTCAGCTTTCTCACCTGTCCAGTGGGAAAAACAATACCTAGCTAAGAGCCACTGTGAGGGTTAAGTGAGATATTTGGCAGCTGCAGAGACACATGGAATCTGCCGAATAGCAAATGTATCTGCAGTGTGACAGAAGTTTCTAAGATGCTGGCTAGTGTCACGGTCCACAGTTTGTAATGATAATTTGCATTACTAAGCTCATAGGTTAGAGAAGAAAGCTAACTAAAGACAGGATAGTAGCCATCAAAGAGAATTGGTCGATGGTAGAAACTACTTCCGCTCTAAGACTATGATGTAAAACACAAAGCAGAAAGGGAACAGAGGAGACTACCATGTCACAATATTAGCTCAACATGTTAGGGGTACCTACTCAACGGATACAGTAGGTGACAAGCTAAAAAGCCCTTGACAAAACACCCCAGGAAGCCTCCTGCCCAGGCCCCAAGCATCAGAGTGACCCAGCACATAGCAAACAATGTGACTACCATGACCACTCTAAATAGGTTTCTCTCCTTTTTAGTCTCTGACCCTGCTCAGGGTTCGTTCCCCTGCTTGTCCACTCTCTTGATTTGCCGATTGTCTTCACCAGTCCATGCACGTAGCACCTCTCACAGTACCTCATCTCTACGTCCTTGTTTATTTAACAGCATCAACTTTAGTTTCTCTGCCACAGATGTGGGGGAATGCAAAGAAACCCAAAGTTATAGTACACCGTCCGTGTCTCAGTTGTCACACAGCATTGCTTTCCATGTGTGACTTAAGTTTACAGGTCAAAAGAACTCCCGATGAGATGTCTCACTGACCTCCTCAAAGGGAGGCTGCTGGGACAACATGATTCATAAAAACCGGCTCAACTGAGAGAAAAATGTGACTACTGAAAAATAGGAATGTTCGTGGAAAGATCTATGCTGATGACTTGGAAGAATTTTATTGGGCAATGTAACCAGTTCATCCCAGAAGGCAGCAAGGAAAAAATAAGCCAAACGCTTATCTTCCAATTGACAGGGAAGAAGATGTAAGTTTTGTTAAAATGTACTCATGTACATGAGTTTAATGCAAAGGGGAAGTAGAGATTAAGGAAGAAAAATAGGGCTGGAGCGATGGCTCCATGGTTAACGCACTTACCACACAACCAAGGAACCAGAGTTCGGATCCCCATCACCCACATAAGTGGCAGATGGGTGTGGCAGCCCATCTGAAATTCCAGTCTTGGCAGGTGAAGAGAACCCTGCCCCAGCAGGCTGGCTAGTAACTAGCCATTCTGGTGCATTCTGGATTGATTCAGAGACCCTGCCTCAAAGAATAAGGAGGGCAGTAATTGAGGATGATTCCTGATATCAAACTCTAGTCTCCACAGGGGCGCATGTGCAGGCACACACACGAAAGAGAGTGCAAATAAAAAGAAAACAGTAGAGTTAGTGGTCTTAGGACGTGTGTCCTGTGAACCAAAAGCCTGCTGGAGAATTAAGATACTGATTTCTTCATTCTCTCTCTTTTTTCTTAAACAGGGTTTTATATAGCTCAGGATGGCTTAGAAATTGCTATGTAGCTAAGGGTGATACCTTGAAATCCTTTTTAAAAAATTTTATTTTTCACGTTTATTTTGTGTCTAGAGGTGTGTGTGTGTGTGTGTGTGTGTGTGTGTGTGTGTGTGTGTCTGGGAAGAGCTTCGCTTCACCAGGCTGGGGCTGCAGAGCTAGAAGGAGCCCACAGAAGGATGTCAGAAAGGCCAGATTCCAGAATGCTGAGCACTGCATAAAAGAAATAAAGCGATGGCTATTCTAAGTAGGCTGTTTGGATGAGCAGATAACAGCGCTGCCGAGACTCGGTGATGTAATAATGAAGGGTGACAGGAGGAAGGTAGTACTCATCGAGTCCTTCCCGGCTCTGATTTAATTTTTCTCTCAGGAAAGGTTAGAACAAGAATCCGAGAGGACTCAAAGCCCCATCTATGATGTAAGATGATAAGGAAACTGCAAGAAGTCACTTCAAGTGGATTCAAGTTTGCAAGCTTAGACAAAGGACACCCTGGCATGCTGAAAGAACTTCAGAGAAAAGGCACAATCAGTATCAGCAACCTTGACACATCCAGAAGAACAGGGCATCTGCCCAGAGAATGAAGGTGAGCATAGGCTTCGCTCGGATTTTTCCCTCTTTTTTTAAAGATAAAGTAGCCAGTTGTGTGGCATATACCTGTAGTCCCAGCTATCAGGGAGGTATAGGCAGGAGGATGGCTTGAGGCTGGGAACTGGAAATTAGACTAAGACATTCTGTGAAACTCCACCTCAAACAAACAAACATATTAAAAGTAAATTAGATATAACTATGTCCCCAAGAGCTTAATTATCCCACCCTCTAAGTTTCAGATACTAATACAAAGGAATATTAACTCACTATGTTTTTATACTCCTTTATGTGTGTACACATACATTTGCATGTCATAGCGTGTGCAGGGAGGCCAGGGGACAATCTGTGGGGGTTAGCTCTCTTCTACCATGAGAGTTCCAGGTACAGAACTCAGGTTAATGGCAACACCTTATCATCATGCAAATTCATTGTTGTTGGTTTAAAGACAGATCAAACAGGATATCACTAGAAAAAGATTTCAGAGTATCTGCTCATTTCAAATAGGTATTTTGCTAAAGCTCAGGAAAACCATTAAGGACAAGATCAGAAACAACAGCCATGTTAGCTGGTAGCTGTTGTCTTGTTTTAGCAGAAATTTATTACACATTCAAAATTTTCACCCATAACTTGGAAAGAGACTTCAAAGGCAAACATCATGTTTTCCCATGGCCAAAGCAAATAAACTAGTTAATAATATTTGGATGCAACTAGCATGACTTTGAGTAGCACAAAAATGAGTTTGAAACTAGGATTATTCAAATTCTAATGAAATTTAGCAGGCAAAATATAGAGCTTATTTCCTGTTGCTATGACAAAATATCCTTACAAAAGCAACTTAGGGGAAAAAGGGTTTATTTTAGGTCATGATTCCAGGTAGATACAGTCCATCATAGCAAGGAAATCAAGACAGCAGCAACTTGAAGCATCAAGTCATGCCCTCAGTCCAAAGCAGAGAAAGAATGGATTCATGTATATATGCTCATACTCATCTTTCTGGATCCCAACATAGGGAATGGTTCCACCCACAGTGGACAGGTCTTCAAACCTTAATATAATCAAGATAATTCCCTATACACATGCGTACAGGCCGACCTGAGGTAAACAGTCTTCATTGAGACTCTCTTCCCAGGTGATTCACGATCATGTCAAACTGATAATTAATTATAAGGGACCATCACAACTAAATCCCTTGTCAAACTGACACTCAAATGTTGATTTTAAATCATAATCTCCTACCCTGTCACACAAATTTCATGTCTCATAATATAAAATAGTCTAACTTTTAAAAGTCTTCAAAGTTCCTAAAAATTCCAATAATTTATGAGTCCACCTTATGAGCTCTCTTAACTCTGAGTTCCTATAAAATCAAAAACACATGACATACTTCCAATAGACCATGACATAAAGTAAACATTCTTATTTCAAAACAGAAGAACAGGGACATAGTAAATGAACAACCACACTAAAGTAAATCCAAATCCTGTAGCTCCATGCCCAGAAATGTGGAGCTTGTAATGTAATCAGCTGGGTCCCCAAAGGGTTGACCAGTACTCCTTTAGCACTACTAAAAGCTGCAGCACATACAGCTTCTCACTTAGGTTTAGACTGCCTCCACTCCATATCTGTCGCTCTTCTTGGCAGATGTCCCACTGTCCTGGCATCTCCAATATCCTAGAGTTTCCAGTGCAACTGGAATAATCCCCATCTGTTTCAGGCAGTGACCTCCCATGGCCTCTTTGCAGGGACTCTGTCCCTGCTACACCACGTCTGGCCTCAGTTGCTCTCCATGACTCCATCAA
Organism: Onychomys torridus; assembly: GCF_903995425.1. NCBI lineage: Eukaryota > Metazoa > Chordata > Mammalia > Rodentia > Cricetidae > Onychomys > Onychomys torridus. Next base: position 18,870,705 of record NC_050463.1, read on the forward strand.
TCTTATATCTTCATCTTCAAAACTAATACCATTTGAACAACACCTATGACACTACCAAATTCTGTTGCCAGCTTGGGGTATAGTCCAGCCTCCTTAGACCACAGCTGTATAAGCTTCTCTGTGCTTCAAAGATGCCCTTCCTAGGCAGCTGTACTGGAGAAGCCAGGAACCCCTTACATTGAAGCTGTTTTCCTTTAAATCAATTTGGATCCTCCACAAGATGGAGTCGCCCTCATGGGTAGATAGTTTTGCCATCAGGATACCTCTCCCAATGTAGTGCCAGAGTTTTCTCTACAATGGTACTGATTTCTATATTAGTACCAGTTGCTTCTTTGCACAATTGGAATACCATCCTGTCATGAGATTTCCTCTACCAAATGAATCAGTCCATCCCTCTCAAACTAAACCCATCCAAGCTCTCAAGACACAGGCAGAATGCATGGGAAGTCTTGGTCAAAATGTCACACAATGCCTGTATTCTACTTCTTGAGAGAGTCCTTATTACCATCTGAAACCTCATGAGTGCCAAAAATTAAACAGTAGAAACTTACAGTCTGAAGAAATGAAGATTTTAAAAGTCACAGTACTATTACCAAATCCTCAGAGGACTCTCAAGAATATAGGGATATACTCTATGCATCAGAACGAAGGCCAGCTTTTAGTCACACCTGAACATTTAACTATGCATCACGTCAAAAATAATGCACTTCCTGTTGGTGAAGATGCTCACCATTCTGCCAGAGATGCTACCAGAGAGGTTCAGCCACTGCAATGAAGCTGGAGTAGATGACTGCACAGCACCTTCCAACATCACCATCCTTGCTTCTGGGAACTCGTATTCCAATTAAAACAAGGCCACCATTAGGCCATGCCTCTAATCCAACAGTGCTCAAGTGGATGGTTTTAGTGCTTCTCGATCTTTGAAGACTCGTTTATGGTAGATACTGAGAATTAATTAATGAATCTCTCTGAACCCTATCTATTGAAGAAGGACGCCTGCCTTAGGAAGCATCCTTTGAGGCTAACAGGAGATGAAAGCGTTCTCTGTATCCTCCCATATATGTAAATCGGCCCATCCCAAGATCTAAACTTAGCAAGCACCAAGGAAGCTGTGTTCGCGCAAGGGGAGCTCTTTAAAGAGCTGACAGAAGTACTGTGGCTGATCACCCCAAGGGAAACGCATTACCTAAGTTTTCTTTTAATGCTCGCCGACATTTCTAATTGACTGACATGTGGGGCGGCAAGGGGGAGCAGCCTAAATTAATAGAGAGCTTCCGACTCTATATCATTTTTCTCCAGCAACGGCTAATCTAATTCTTAAAGTTCTTCCTTTGTCTATCTCTTATATCCTAAAAATAGCACCATGAAGTGGAAGAATCTAGAAAACTGTTCAACGTGCTTTGGAGAAATCATCTATCTAAAATGATCACATGTTGGTAACAAGCAAATAGGTGATGACTCAGATATGGTACTGGAGGGTATTAGTGCTTGGTCGACATGCAGGGGACTCTTGAGTGCTGGACTTGGTATCCCTTCCCCCCAAAGAAAGTAATAGCTACATTTAATTTTTTGAAGCTTTTCTCCTCACACTTCTCCTAAAAGAGATTGCTGCTATTGTTATTAGTTCTGTGAACACATGGAAAGGAGGGAGGGAAAGAGGAGAGAGAAGACAGGAAGGAGGGAAAGAGGAGGAAGGAGAAAAGAAAAACAGTTGATTTCCTCAATATATTCTAACAGGTCAGAAAGGAAGGGGGAGGGGCAGAGAGAGGAGGGGGGAGGGAGACAGGGAGGGAGGGAGGAAACAAGGAAGGAAGGCAGGAATGGAGGAAGGGAGGGATGGAGGGATTGAGGAAGACAGGACAGAGAGAGAGAGAGAGAAAGAGACAGACAGACAGACAGACAGACAGACACAGACACACATTGAGAGCTACAAACCCCAGGCAATGCTCCCTCTGCCTACTTATCAATGCTAGCCTCCCATAGACCTAGGGACAAGATTAAAATTATGCCAGAAAAAGAACACGTTATATATTACCTCGCTCATTTGTTCTAGGCCTTTCTGTGGCAGATACTGCTTGCACAACAGATTCTTGTCCATTATGAGTGAATCTTCATCTACCTAAGCCAGCAAACATCAGTGAGAAGAGCCGAAGGTAAACACACAGAGTCAAAACTCTTCAGGCTGTCTCGCTCGGCGTGGAAAGGGACACTTGCTGTAAGATTTCTCCCTGAGAACCTTTTCTGGGGACCTTTTGCCACAAAGATGCCACCAATGGCACAGGCAGGTACCCCGGCAGCCCCTTCCGCTGCAGGCCCTACTTGATCCTCCCTTGCAGAGAAGCCCCACTTGGCCCCACCGCTTACTCCCTCTTCAGCCTCGGGCAATCCGGCCGCCACTCCTCATTCCGCTGGAAGCCTCTCTGGCCAAAATCAATAATGACCTCATTGTTGCTAAATTCAATGGACACTTTTCTGTCCAGCTCGTACCCAACAGCTCTGCAGGATTTGACATGGTTGACCACTCTTTCCCTCTTGAAAGTTTTTCCTCCCTCAGTTTCTATGACAACAACACCTTATAGTGTCCCCCCTCCCTGGGCACTGCTTTTCAGGCTATTTGTTGTGGTGCCTCCCGCCCCCGCCCCCCGCCCCCGCCCTCACTATGATCCACCTTACATAGTCCTGATCACTGGGATTCCATCCTAACGTCTTTCCTTATTCCTCACTCTTAAAGTCTCATCTCCTCTCTCAGTTTTACTTTGCATTCATCAGGAAAGAATCAAATCCAGCCGAGAACTCTGTCCTGACGCCTGAGCTCTTCCCACAGCCAGAGACCTATGAGGGCAGCTGGACTCCCTCGCATTCACAATACCCAAAGCCAACCTCCCCTTTCTCCACCTGTTTCTGCTTCCTTGTGGTCTGTGAAAGAACCAGAGGCCTGCCAATCACCCCCGATTCCTGTTTGTCCCTTAGCCTGTGCTTTCAGTAACAAATCCGAACCACTCGACTTCCATAATTGCCATCTCTAATCCAGTGGTTCCCAACCCCTTTGGGTCAACAGACTCTTTCACAGGGGTTGCCTAAGACCATCTGTATATCAGACGTTTACACGACAATTCGTAATAGTAGCAAAATTACAGTTATGAAGTAGCCACAAAAGGAACTGTATTAAACTGTATTAAAGGGCTGCAGCATGAGGAAGGTTGAGAACCACAGTTCTGATACATTTCCTTCTTCTTTTGCCCTACTCTGCATATCTCCATCTTTGTTGTTGTTGTTGTTGTTGTTGTTGTTGTTGTTGTTTTTCAAGACAGGGTTTCTCTGTGTAGCTTTGCGCCTTTCCTGGAACTCCCTTGGTTGACCAGGCTGGCCTTGAACTCACAGAGATCTCCCTGCCTCTGCCTCCCGAGTGCTGGGATTAAAGGTGTGAGCTACCACCTTCCGGCTCCATCTTTTTTTTTTTTTTTTTTAAAGCTGAACTGTGGTGATACATTGTGTACTCTAATAAACTTGCCTGAGGATCAGAGGACAGAGCCAGCTACTACATTAGATATAGAGGTTAGGCAGTAGTGGCACATACCTTTAATCCCAGCACTTGAGATCTCATGCCTTTGCTTGGGAAGCACACACGCCTTTAAACCCAGGAAGTAATATGGCAGGGCAGAGAAAAGTATATAAGGCGTGAGGAAACAGGAACTCTCTCTTTTAGGCTGAGGATTTCGTAGAGGTCAGAACTAGTGGCTGGCTGTTTTGTTTCTCTGATCTTTCAGCTTTCACCCTGATATCTGGCTCTGAGTTTTTTATTCAAAGACCATCTAGAAGCTAGGCAGTGGTGGTTCACACCTTTAATTCCAACACTCGGGAGGCAGAGCCCGGTGGATCTCTGTGAGTTTGAGACCAGCCTGGTCTATAGAGCGAGATCCAGGACAGGCACTAAAACTACACAGAGAAACCCTGTCTCAAAAAAATCAAAACCAAAACCAAACAAACAAAAAGACCATCTAGATTCGAACAACACTGAACTTCACCAGCAGCCTCTCACCTGCCTTCCTACCTCTTCCAACCCATTTTCTCAATACCAATGCCAAAATAAGAGTCGAGGCATGTGAATCACAGCTATGCCTTCATGCAAGATGTGGGAGATGGCTCCTGCTTACATCCGACGTCTCTTTCTCATAGCTTCCCTCTTCCCATTCTTTCCTGTGTCTCCAAGATCCTTCTCTACTGTCTCCTCCCGGAACTGCCCCACCTTCCTCCCTCCCATCTTTAAATGATGCTGCTCATCTGGCTGCTTCCCACTCCTCCACTCTGTTTAATTTAACAGACCGCAAGGCAGCATTTACTTATGTCTGCTTATTACTGTTCTAAGGGCTCTATAAATATTAACTCATTGGTTCACATAACAACCCACCAGGTAGGTATTATTTCCTTTATTTTGTAGATTGAAAAAAAAACATGAAGCGCCAGAAAGTCATGGGACTTGGCCAAGGCCACACAGCAGAGGAGCAAGCCGCAAAGACTGGATTGGAGCTTAGGTGATATGGTCCACTCTATCACTAGGAATTCAGGCACTCTCAGGCATCCAATGCACACTTCCAGCCTAACACTAAACAGTTGAATTTTCTTAGATTCTCCCCATCTCTCCCATGAAACACCCAGCTCCTTGAAGACAGAAAATATATTTTATTAAATGCCCAACACTTGCTCCAGTCACGGCTCCTGAGAAAATGGACATTAAAGAAGGAATTAATGAGACAACAAAAAAGGTCAAGAGGAATAACAGCTCTAAAATTATGCTATTGGAAGAAATAAACAAGCATTCATTTCCAGAGATTCTCTATAATTATTCACAAACAACTTAATATTAATGGTGAGTACTTTGAAAAGAATGGGCTTTTAGAACCAGAATACTCAATCAAATACCCAAAGTAACCTATATGCACTTAAATCAAGAAGTTTTATGAGTGACATGCTAAATTTTAAACGAATTAATGTACGCCTTTGGTAAATTATCCTTCATATTTTAGCATAAAACACAGTTAGAAATTCTACTTTATCCATGAGAATAACTGTAACGTTTAGGAGAGCAAAACGAAGAAGGATTTGACTGTTGGGGAGCTTATCATAGACACTGAGAAGCCACAGAGAGGAACTGCCATTCTCAAAGCACATTTCTAACTTCAAAGTGGGGGGAGGATATCATGTCTCCTCTGAACAAAAGGATGCTACGTTTCTTCAATGGAAGGATCCACACATCACACAGGTTAAAAGTCAACTTCTCTTCTCTTAGCTATATATATAGGTAGTGTGGTAGTATGAATGACAACAGCCACCATAGGCTAATACATATTTAACAGTTTGTTTCCCAGTGGGTGGAACTGTTTGGGAAGGACTAGGTGTGTCACTGGGGGGCAGGTCTCAAAAGCCCACACCATTCCTGTTAGCTCTCTCTCTGCCTCATGATTGTCTCACACATAAACTCCTAGCTACTGCTCCAGCGCCATGCCTGCCTGTCTACTACCAGGCTCCCTGTCATGATGATAATGACTAAACTAAGCAAGCCCCCAATTAAATGATTTCTTTGGTAACATTGTCTTGGTCATGGTGTCTCTTCACAGCAATAGGAAAGTAGCTGAGACAGGTGGTTACCCCCAAGCCACAGCCTATGAAATGAAGATCATCTGTGTCCCATCTACACACATGCTCAACAGTCTGCCCATGGTATAGATGGCATTATACGGGCCAATTACAGGTATTTTAGTAGTGTGTGCGACTTGCTAGAGACATCACAGATCTGTCAACAAAAGAGTGGGATGTGCCATGAAACTTTACCTCATAGCATCTGTCTGGTGTTCCATTTCTGGGACAATGGAACATTCACACTTTGAACTCTTGGGCTAAAGCCATCATTTCCCCTTGTGCACACTCCAGGTCAAGGAGAATTTGACATAAAGGTGTTGGCTAGCAAATGTGTGTCAAAAAGACTCACTGAACTTTAATGAATCCTCAAAAGAGCTTTACTATTTAGGCTAAATGTCTAGAAATTTCTGCCCTATCAGCTAAAGTAAAAACTGAAAACCTGCTCTTTAAAGTCCAGGGCCAGCTGTGCCCAGAAAAGCCCTGGTTTAAGGCTGTTGTACTGGCACAGTTATTGATAGGTTCCTCTTATTTTCTTTGTAATTCTCCCGTTCCTTTCCTCTAAAAGGTTTGTCATTTTATTCTAAAATCATTGTTAATTCATCTGGTGACTGTCAGGAAAAAAAATTCTCCCTAAATAATAACACACACACACACACACACACACACACACACACACACACGCACACACACACACACATGCACACACACACACACACACACACACATGCACACACACACACACACACACACACACACACACAAACACACAAAGACACTATACATATGTCCCTATACAGTTAAATAATAAAAGGCAAATAGCTGATGGTAAGAGGTCCACATTATAGTCACACAGACCATTTTCATATGTCAACTCTAATATCACCTACTGAGAAAACTAAGACAAATCACTTAACTTTTCTGTGCCTCAGTTTCCTCCTTTGTAAAACCTCAATAACAGCGGGACCCGTTGTAAAAATTAAATGATGTCATTAAACTATTTGGCATGATTCTTAGAACATGAAAGGTTGTCAATAAATAGCAAAACTGAAAGTGAGTAGTTGTCTCAGCCACCCGATTCTGACCACTGCCAGAGAATTCTCAGCTTTCGGGTTGGGGATTTAGCTCAGTGGTAGAGTGCTTGCCTAGCAAGCACAAGGCCCTGGGTTCGATCCTCAGCTCCAAAAACAAAACAAAACAAAAAAAGAATTCTCAGCTTTCCAGTCTGGTGGGTTATCCATGTGTGGACTAACTAACCATAGGTCAAAAATATTCAGGGAAACGAAAACTGCACCTGTACTCAAAACATGACGTTTTCCCTTGTCACTGTTCCCTAAACAATACAGTTAACCATTATTCACATAACACTTATATACATTGTGTTAGGTATTATGGGTAATTTATAGATAATTTAAAGTACCCAGGAAGAGCCAGGCGTGGTGACACACACCTCAAATCTCAGCACTTGGGAGGCAGAGGCAAGAGGATCAAGACCATCACTGAAGAGCTGGGGATGGAGCTTAGTTGACGGAGTGCTTGCCTAGCATGCACAAGGCCCTGGGTTTGATCCTCAGCAGAGCATAAAATTGAGAGTTATGCTGCAGATCTGTCATCCCAGAGTTTGGTAAACATAGGCAAGGGGATTGGAAGCTCAAGGTCGTCCATGGCTACATAGAAAGTTGGAGGCTAGCCTGGGCTACACGAGCTCCTGTCTCAAAGAAACAACAATAAAAAGTATATAGAGAGATGTGCATACGTTATAAACGAATATGCAATTGTGTGTAAGAGACTGGAACACCTGTAGATTTTGGTACACATATAGGTCCTAGAAGCAACACCAAGACAAATTCTGTTCTGTGTGAAGGGGAAAACTCCCAAATTTTGGAGTTGTTATAAACTATAAATGCTAACAAGTAGAAGTTTCTAGAAGGGTTAATAAAACCCTCAATAGGAAAGTGATTTGGCTCAGTTTACATGGCTTATTTACAAAGCAGTCACAGTAAAGGGAGCTTGATTTTTTTCTTCTCTTCTGAGTTTTATTGACAAGATTCAGAAGCAACAATGACTCTAAACAAAATATCATCACATACCACTGTGAATGTATTTCCAAACACTATGTTGGGAACCCACAATTACATTTTGCCCTGAGGAAACCAAGCTGGTTCTTAAACATTAGGGGAAGTTCTTCTGGATACACTGCACAGAGGTTGGTCATCTTAGGCCTCAATTTTCACTAGTGTAAAATGGAAATAATACACGATTCCTTCCCAGGGCTGGTGTGAAGACTCAATGAAGTAACGCACATAAAAACCCTCAGCCAGAGCCTCACTGTGATGTCCCAAAGTTTACTGGACTGATAATGATCTCTATTCTTCCATGTAAATTCATGTATAGTGACATGCATTCCCCACTAATCTTTCCATTGCTTGCCTTTAAAAAGCATTCTTTGGTTGTGAGCCCAGCCAGGATATTTTGAAGAAAGCATGGTCTCAATGCTAATGGACTGGCTGGCTTCCAGAAACTTTTTGTTGGAAACTCTCTCTTGCAACTGAATGCTAAATACGGATCTCAGGTGACCCTGATAAAACTACTCAAGAAGGCCAATTTGACATCTTTCTTTCTCATGCCTGAAACTCCAGGGAGCTTCAAGGCCCCTTGGTAATGCCTAATAGCACACAAAGGACAACATGTACAATTCCCTACAGGACTTACAACCTTTCCAATATTATGCACAAGCCATCTGCTGAGAATCACCTGGACAATGAGAATTTAAGGTCTCTGGGCTCCAGTTTCTGGAGTAGATTTGTGAATTTGATGAATGCGATCCATAAGGAATGCCCACCCGTTGTGTGGAAACTTGCTAAGCCCTGCTTCCAGAGCTTTGTCTCAGCCATGCAAGAGAGAGAATAAAGCTCTTACAAATGTGGGTTTCTGCCACAATTAAATAAGATTACACAATTAAACAAGATAATCTTATGGTTAGATTATTGCCATATACTTTATTCTGATCGCTGAAGAACAACCTGGAATTGTGTGGATAAATAAAATGTATGTGGAATTTTTTTTTTTTTTTTTTTACTAAACTATAAAAAATGTTTTTAGAAGCTATTGGCTTTCAGGTCTTTGAAGTTGTTGTATACAATGTATAGGAATCTAGCTGGGCGGTGGTGGCGCACGCCTTTAATCCAGCACACGGGAGGCAGAGGCAGGTGGATCTCTGTGAGTTTGAGGCCAGCCTGGGCTACAGAGTGAGTTCCAGGACAGGTACCAAAACTACACAGAAAAAACCCTGTCTTGAAAAAACAAAAACAAACAAAAAAAAGGAATCTACCTAGACAGACATTTGTGGACAGATAATTTAAAACTTTAGTCTCCAGTCATGCCCTTGGCTGTCTCTGTTAGTGTACAGAGAGGATATACAGAATACCTACATTTCCTTTGGTAACTTGTAACAGTCCTCATTTTAATAAAGCATTGAATGTCCCTCAATCAATGCAAAACATCATTAGCATAACCCAAAATTACATAACAACTGGAAAAGAGGGAACTGTTGGTTATTTGCAGCGCTCTTACCCTGCGAGGAACATCAGGAAACATGACAGAATCCACTAACAAGAGTCTTATTAAGATAAGGGAGAGAGACAGATGTGCACAGGCCTGCGGAAAGACACGTGAGTAAAGATGGAGCCGGGAATCATGGTACTGGCTTATAAAGGCTGGGCCTCGCCTGCGCACACAGGCCCATGTGGCTATTCTATGAATGCATGTAGATCACATGGTTGCACTGCACACTTACACAACCACACAAAGCCACTGGGGTCCTGGACACGTGAGATGTTTTGACCCAGAAATGACTAGGAGGAAGTGACTAGGTTCCGTGGGGCATGTGCAACCATGCCCTACCGTGGGGGCGTGTTGTGAATCCATATCAGGAACAATAAAATTTGATTCACCCAGATAACTATACACCCTCAAGAATTCCTTAGGTTCAAAAGTCACTGGGTGGATTATCAACAGACATTTGGTAACTGCCTTTGCTCATATGTAACAGAGAAAACAACATGAAGAGCCTACAAAGTCCAACGGCCAGTATCTCCCCAAGAACTTAGTGTTAACTTTATGGAAGATATCCCATAATTAACTCCTCATCTCCTCCATATAGGTATTTTACATGTAAACTTCACATGTGCAGCTTTACAAGGTTCTTGGTGCTGGATTTGGAGTCAGGCGTTTCTGTGACTATGCCCCTTGACCTTCCCATCCACCTCCACACTCTTTTTCTTCCTCTTCTTACCAGCTTTCTCCCTGTTTCCTACTCACTATCTAAACTTACTTCTAATTCAGATTGCAATGAATCACTCGTATTGTAAGTGTTCTAAAGATGATAAGAACAATATGCGAAGTGACAGAATAGAACAAACTTGTTTTTCATAAACATCATAACTTCTAACATGACGGAGCAGGCCTGAGATAAAAATATAAGCCAGAGTTCAAGCATTATCTGTATTAGTCACCATCTAGAGCAAAAAGAAGTTTCTCTGGTGAGAGATGTGTCAGCTCTAAAGAGGACTCCGATTCCCCAACCTGGCGGATTTCTGGTGGTTAGAAAAAAAGCCAACATTCCTCAGGAACTCTTGAAGTTTGTTACAAAAAGAAGTCATCTCCCTTGTCACTGGCTGGCAGAAGGGACAAATGACTACCTGTGGTGCCTTGGTGCCTCTTAGCATACCAAAGCTCACATTGGCCCCCAGGCTCCTTCCTATCACAAGTACTTGTTACACACTTCAAAATCAATGCTAACATCCCAGCTTTTCTCACCTCCTTCCCTGCCCTAAACTCCTCCAGCTCACAGGCTTCCCTCCCTCAAGCCACTCACTGTCCTTCTTCTCTCTCTCTCTCTCTCTCTCTCTCTCTCTCTCTCTCTCTCTCTCCTTCTGCTCTGCTCTCTTCTGCTTCTCTCATGGCATGTCCAGTCTGCTGGCCGAGTTCAGTCTACTTTTTCTCTCTCTGTTCTGGACTCTTCCAGATGCCTCTGTCAGTTTGTCTTTCATACCTACAATAAGAACAACAAAAACAACAAAAAACCCTTCCCCTTAACCATACTATGGAGCAGTCATGTCAATTTATACAGAATGAAACATGTACTAATCGATGGGTATAAAGATAGGAATTTAGGGAGTAGTTAGTTTAACATGATGTCCATTTAGCAGAATAATGGTATTATGTTCTCCTCTTCAGGCCTATAGCTTAGCTAGTCCCAGAGTTCAGTTAACAGTACCAGGAATGAGTTCTGTCAGGAAGAGTAGGTTTAAACCCAATTGTGAAAAAATCCATTGGTTACTCCCTTAACATTGTGCCACTGTGGCACCAGTGATTATATCTTACCAGACAAGTCATCTTTATAGTTTGCAGGGCTCACAGCTAGATAACATGACTGAATACTTTTCTACCCCAGTAGCATGCACAGCACACCCAAGCCCAGTGAAAGCTAGCCAGTTAGGATAAAACTTCTAGGCCAGTACCAGTTAGATTTCTCCATGTCCTATGATTCAAATATACAGCATCCTCAGTAATAGGGTCTTATCATTAAGATCCAGATAGTAACCAAGAGTAATGGCAGTAGCCTGTAATGTTTGTGGAGGGTCTACAGAACCCCACTGACCAACACCTCAAAAAAAGGCAACCTATACCCCGTACTGGGCTTTTAACTTAATAGCATTGCACCACCACCACCCCCATTACAGGATAATTCCAACCGGTCAAAATATAGAGAAAAAGAGACTTTGGCGTTCTCAGCACTAAAAGGGACATCTATATCACACCTCCTCTCACCAAGGTTCAAGGAGCATCATGGGAGAGGAGGCAGAAAGATTGTAAGAGGCAGCGGTAGAGGATGTCGGCAGTGAAACAGTATTTGCTGGACATGACAGAGCTGTTGCTCACATCAGCTCACAGTGGCTGTGAGTACATGCAAAAGCCCTGTGTAAGATCAGGCCATACAAACCCCAGCCTGGATTGGGTGGGGGTGGGAGGCTCATGAGTCCCACCCCTGGTTGAGAAGCTATTGGCAAGTGATGGATTCTGTGGAAAGGAGAGTAGGTTTTCTTCAGGGGTGTGGCCCCTCATTGGGGGAACACTTTCAAAACACACTCGGTGCAAGGAAGAGGGGGAAAGAGAGCTAGCTCATAAGTGATGGAGATGACACACATGTCCTCCAGAGGTTGGAGCAGGCGGCAGGATAGGAAAAACTGAGCCTTCCAGTCGTGAGAGAAAGACTCTTCTCTTTCCTTGGGGTAAATTATGTTCACCATGCAATGCATGTTATCAGACTTTTTAGGGTTATAAAACTATAATCATGGTACCCTGGCAAAGAATTCTTCCAAGATAGGGGACTAGGATACTTGAGTAACTAGTTACCAAGGAGAACCCAAAGAAGTAGGCAGATCTGTCTAACTAGAGAAAAAGTCCCTCCCATTTGAAGATGGTAATCATGGCTTGTGCAAGCGAGCTGAAAATAATTTCCTGTAAGAGGAAGAAAATCTTAGAGGATCCAGAGAAGGACCCAAAAGTAAACACAGAAAAAGAGATCACAGTGGGTTTGTCTGCTGGCTGGCTTCCTCTCATAAAGAACAGGCAGGACTCAAATCAAAGCTAAGTACTGTTTCTGTTCCCAGAAATACAAATTCCCACAAATACAGCAGCATAAACCAAGGTCTACTTGAGTTCACAGTTCAGCAAGGCGGAAGTCTGGCCTGGCCCAGCTACTGTTCCATATATGGAATCATAAGGCTGATACTGAGATGGTGACCGATCTGAGTTTTCATCTGGAGACTCTGGAGAAAAACCTACAACCTACTTCCATGATCACTCTTGCTAGCAGAATCCAGCTCCTCACAGCTGTAGGATAGGCCTGCATTGCCTCACTGTCATCCAGGGGCCACTCTCGGTTCCTAGACACCTCCATGGCTTGCCATGAGGCTCCCACCATCTTTAAGACAGCAGGTCCTTCACCTGCTTCTAAGCTCTGACCTCCTCCATGTCTGATTTCTTGATCTCTTACCAGGTTAAAGAGTTCCCAGCTTTAGGTCAGGTCCATCCAGGAAATTTCCATCTCAAGCCAACTGATGTGGAAACTTAGCTGCATCAGAAAAATCCTTCCACAGAACGTAAGCAGCATTTGGCTGAATACCTGGGAGGAAATGTGTATTCAGAAATCTGGGTTGCCCTCTTGGAGTTCTATCCACCACGTGGAAAGCCTGTAACCAGGGCTTGCGGTCTCACGTACAGCCATGGCTTGTTGCCTCGGAAACACAGGTGCAAAGCATCAAAGCACTTAGAGAGAAATGGATCTTGGGCAAAGGTAGAATTCTGACATTCTAGATGCACAGGAAAGAAAAGGGGAGGGATATATCTTTGTCTTCCACTCCATCATACCCAAGAATCAAGGGGGAGTTGATTGTCCCCATAAGCCAACCAATATACAGAAAGCATACAGTAAAGATGTCTCCCATAGTCTCAGGAATTTGAATACTTGGTCCCCAGTTCATGGCACTGTTTGGGGAGGCTAAGGAGGTATGGCCTTGATGGAGGGGGGCGTGTTACTGGAAGTGGGCTTTGAGAGTTCAAAGCCTCCCAGCATTTCAAGTTCGTTCTCTCTGCTCAGTGTTTTTGGTTGAAGATCTGAGCCTTCCACTCCTGTTGAGGCTGTCAGGCCTTTGCTCTGTCCTCATGGGCTCTGAGGATCCGGAACTGTAAGTTCAGAGAAACTCTTCCTTCCTTAAGTTTCTTTGGTCATGGTGTTTTATCACAGCAATCGAAAAGTAACTAAGACAGATGCTGAGTGGGTAATGTTGAATAAAGGGATTTGCTGAGTGAATATTAGTTAAGTAGAAGAACTAAGGCCATTTCAAGGCAAACATTAGTAAGTGAGTGGAGATTCATAAATCTCCAATCAGCATATTCTATGTGTCTTCTGCTTTCCTAAACTATCAGGACAACGTTCTCCTCTAAGGCTTCTCGCTGTTTCCCATCAGAGTGTTTCAGTGATCAGTTTGCAGCCTGTAGCAGGGACGGTAACACAGGGAAGGAGGGACGGCTGCTGTATGATCACCTTCTGCCTGGACTTCAGCTCAGGGTCACCTTCCCGCCAGCATCATAATCAACCAGGTTGAGGCCCTCAGAGATAAGGAGAGGGAGATATCATATCATGTGAGCAGCTCCCATGTGCCAGATCTGACATCACAGCTCTTATTTAATTCTCAAAATACACCCAGGAAATGAGTGAGGATTGTGTCACAGGAGGATACTTCAGTATGAGGATGGGATTTGTTTGACCCTGGATATTCCTGATTTGCAAACTCTAGATTGAATAGATGAATTGCATCCCATCTATTGCTAACTGTTAACCTGCAATGATTTCATCTTTCATGCACTGTTTCTTAATAGACTCTGTGTGAATCCCAGGTTTACAGCTTTGCTGGTCCCTGCTAAAACACTGTGCCTCCAGCCACCAGCCCAGAATACTTTTGTTCTTACTGTTGTCAAATTAATTTCCATCCATAGAATAAAGACCCAGTGAGACTATGGATGGTGTTCTGGGGGAGGCTTTTGTATCTGCATGGTGCCCTCGGAATTCCAAGATATTCTCATTTCCTTTGACACAGACTTGGCTTGGGCCTCCCCTACCCAGTTACATCGCTCTCTACCCCAGGCTCCTCAATGCCAGACACACTGTTCGGAGCCAGGCCAGCCAGTCCCATGGATTTATCCTCACTTATCCGTGGGTGTTTACGGCCAGTTGTTTAAAGGGAGAAAATCCATAAAGAAGACAACTTCGCTGAGAGAGAAATCACACCAACACAAAGTCACATGTCCCTTGGTTGCAGGCTCTGTCTTCAGCGTACACCACACTGAACAGGCGTTAGGGAAAATTAAGTGCGAAAAAAACGTTACAACAGCCCAGGGACACTTCTACCTAAATTTTGTGATTACATTTTAAGTGCTCTCTGTCACAGATATCATAAACTGATTAAATCATTTCATGCCTGACCCCTACCGACTATGCTAAGTGAAGAGAGAGGGCTATTAATAACTCCCCATTTCTGACAGCTGCCCAGGGGCAAGGCAGCCTTTTGCAGCAGGGAAATGACTCCCCAGCTCACTTACTGAATGCTGAATATTGATTCATATTATGAGTGTTGTCAAACACAGAGTGCAGTGCTGCAGATCCGTGGTGGCAGGTCATCAGGAATAGCATTAGCGAATGTCAGGTCAGGAATCAAAGGCCTGCTGGACTCTTTAGGGATGAGATTTATCGATTCCATCCAACGTGAAAGAGATCAAGTACGCGTGGTGATGGAAATGGTCATGGCAGAATGAGGCTGAGCCCGCTCGGATGGGGACCTCTGGAGAGACGCATCACACAGGTGACCACGGAAGAAAACGCTAAAAATTGGAAAGCTCAGGACAAGGACAACAGCAGCTTTGGGCTAGGATGGAGTTTAGGGCTAAATGTCAGATCTTAGATGTGAAGGTGGTCAAAAGGGTGAGCGTACATAAGTGGGTGCTGGCAGTCTACAGTTTTTCAAATATCCTAATGCAAAAGGATAGGGCTGTAACACAAATTGCTAAATACTCTTATTAATTAAAAAAAAAAAACAACAACAACCCGGAGCCAGATATTGGGGTGAAAGCTGAAAGATCAGAGAAACAGAGCACGCCACAGCCAACCTCACATCGCCAACTTCTCAGCCAATCCTGTTTCCACGAATCCTCAGACTGAAAGCCTCTGAGTCCTCACCCCTGAGGGTCTCAGTTGAACTGCAGCTTAGTTCCTGTCTCCTCAGCCTTATATACAGTTCTCCACCCAGCCATGTCACTTCCCTGGGATTAAAGGGGTGTGTGTGTGTGTGTGTGTGTGTGTGTGTGTGTGTGTGTGTGTGTGCACAAAGACATGAGATCTCAAGTGCTGGGATTAAAGGCATGTGTCATCACTGCCTGGCTCTGTTCCCAGTGTGGCCTTGAACTCACAGAGATCCAGACTAATCTTTACCTCCCAAGTGATAGGATTAAGGGTGTGTGCCACCACTGTCTGGCCTCTATGTCTAATCTAATGGCTGGCTCTGTCCTCTGATCCCCAGGTAAGTTTATTAGGGTAAACAATATATTGGGGTACACATAGGGCCAGATGCTGATGAATGTTACAGACAAGAGATAACTCTAGAAAAGATGCAGTCGATCACCTTACTGACACCTTCCTTGTTTCTGGATTTTCGTTATTTGAATTAATTTTTGAATCAAATATAATCATGCCAATCTAATTAACCTGTAAGGTCTCCATTAAAAGTATGACTTCATAAGCTCCTCTTCCTCTGCCACTGCCACAGTTAACAACAAAGACGGCCCTGACTAGAAGTGGGACTCTGGGTTCCTTCCCATTCTTATTCTACCACTTACGCTGTGATCTTTAGACAAGTCACAACCTCCCTAAACTACGTCTGTACACTAGCTCCGCAAATCGGTTTCACACGGAGGACCAATGAGAGACGACAAGTTCCAAGAGGCAGATTTATTACGACTCATTTTGATGCTTTTAATATCTAATAAAGCTCGGGATAGCCGCTGGCTTTTTAATTTAACTGAATAAGAGATGAAACACGCGTCGAGGCTGTAAAATGATTACAAAGTACTTGGTTCAGTGCTGCTGCGGATGTCTGGGGACTCACCTTGCTAATGGAGGACTGCAGAGGCCCCTTCTTTCCTCCCCCTTGCTTCAGAGCGGGCCACAATGCCTTCTTTAATTTTGCCCATACTGTGATGGAGCCTTGAATATTTCGCAAGGGGAAGCCAGTAGCCACCAAGTCCTAATTCTGTTTATTATGTGTGGATAGGTAAATGTAAGCTGGTTGTGATCGAACACTTGAGTTTTTACTTTCCATAGAAAATTTGCTCTTTGCCCACGCCGGCATGTCCTCATTGATTGCCTTTTATTCGCAAAGTGAATGGCCGAGAAGTAAACAGAACTATCCTCTAAAACAACAACAAAACCCACAGCTCTCACTACATAGTCCTAGCAGGCTTTAGAACTTCCTATGTACACCAGGCCGGCCTTGAACTCACAGAGACCCTCCTGCCTCTGCCTCCTGAGACATGAGCCACCACATCCAGCACACAATTATTCTTTTAAACATCACGAACAACCTAGGCTTGGATTACTTCAGATCCTCCTGCCCTTTAAATAAAAATGTTAAGGGCAATATACCGTTTCCCCTCTTTTCTCCAGTCTTTCTGCATTTCCCTTTGTGGAGCAGGGAACTGGTACTGGGAGCTTACAGCCCGCCTGTCAGAGGGTCTCTGCAGCTCTAAGCGGGCTGATGAGAGAAATGAACAGGTTACTCAGCTGTTCTAAAATTAAAGATTGATATTTTCCCTCTGGTTCTATTAGCAGACCTTTAGGGACACGTTAGCGCTGGATAATGGTTGCTGCAGTGTAAGCCACACGCTGAGATTTTTAACAGCAAGCCTGGCCACAGCAGCAAACAATGGCATCTCCCCACAGCCAGTAACCTAATAAGGAAGCCGTGGCAGCCTTGGGCAGTTTGACTGAACAGCAAGAGAAATCTGACTTCCAATGTACTGACTCCACTTAAAAGACAACGGCCTGCCTTAATTAACACTGTATTCATTTGTAACTCAATCAATTTAGAATTTCGTCCTCTAAGCATGGGCTCCACCAGCTTAAAAAGGAAAGGAAAAAGGAGGCTCTAGCAGCTGGAAATCCCCTTCCTTCCAGTTGTATAAACAGGCACCTGGGAGCCAGCAACAGAGCAAATAACCCTTGACATTAATGGCTGAGGTGCCCAAACATTCAGGTAACCATTAAAACCAGCCTATGAGATCATTTCTTTGACCATTTTTAGGCATAAGCATGAGATGTATTTAATGTAATACTAAAATTAAATTTTTTTTCTTATATCCCTCTTTTTTGGAGAGGGCATTAAACTGAAAACATTAGCTCTGTTACAAGCATATCTGTTCCCAAATGAATACTTTCACCAGTGACCTGGCAGATTTTGTCTGAGAAGCTCATGGGATACAATAAAGTTCATTTAACATCTTACTCCCCTCAATCTTTGCTTTGCCCACTACACATCATCTTCTGAACAGAAATGACAATATTGCAAATTCTAACTCCACTCAACATGGATTTTCATTTTTAAATATCAGTCAACAAATAATGAAAATTAAGCTGGGCGGTGGCGGCACACGCCTTTAATCCCAGCACTCAGGAGGCAGAGGCAGGCAGATCTCTGAGTCTACAGAGTGAGTTCTAGGACAGCCAGGGCTACACAGAGAAACCCTGACTTGAAACAAAAACAAAACCAAACAAACAAAAAAAATCAAAACAAACAAATAATGAAAATTAATGTGATAAGTCACTACATTAAAGCAGTATTCTGAATTCTCACAAATGATGCTATAACCTCATGAGAAATACATGATTCTGCATTTAACCAACTATGTTATATAAATATTTTTAACTATATGAAATACTTAACCCAATAGTCTGCCCTGAAACTGTATTCTGAAATTTTATGCACCAAAACTAACAGGCCTTATAAGAAAAATAGGATTGGGTCAGACCATCCAAAAGTTCCTCACCACTGAGACTAGAGAAGTGGCTCAGTAGTTAAGGGTACTTGTTGGTCTTGCAGAGGATCCAGGTTCTAGTCCCAGCACCCACATAGAGGCTCACAAACATCTCTAACTCCAATTCACCCTCTTCTGGACTCTACAGGCACTGCACACACATGTTCCACAGACATTCATGCAGGCAAAAGCATCCATTCACACAAAAATAATAACAAATAAAGATTTTTTTTAAAAGTTTTTCAACAGAACACTAAAACAAAACAAAACAAACAATCCTATTGAGAATACTAGCATAAGCATCTCTACTGGTACCTACAACTAGGCCTCCCCTCTCTACTGATACCTAAGCCAAGCCTCACATCTCTGCTGGTGTTGGTACTTACACTGAGCATCACATCTTCACTGGTACTTACACCTCCAGCTCAGTTCTGTCAGCCTTGGACCCCGAGCTCATCCTTCCTCCTGGAGGTGTGCAGGTCCTGAAAGGCCTTTGACTCCTTACTGAAGCTAAAAGCATAACTCATCAGAGCACAGCCTTCTTCATTAATCCATTGTTTTGATTCAGAAAACTGTCTCTGCGGCCTTGTCGTCTGCACTCTAAGACACACAAGAGGGCTTATTATACTAGGCGGAACAGAGGCTCTTAAAGCCATTAAATGAGCCACTGCTTCCAGCAGAAGAATACACTTGAACAAACATTCACCTTTTCCCTCAGAGTCTTCAAAAGTTTAAGGTTTAAACCGGGATACGTTTGCCCCAATTGCTTCTGAGTATTTATCAGAAAATCACTTGTAAGCAAACAGAATTTCGACATGTTAAGACAGACACAGGAGTGTGCAGCTGCAATCCCAGTTACCCAGAGGCCAAAGCAGGAGGGTTGCATGAGCCCAGCAGTTCACTGGACGACAGTGAGACATCCATCTTACATACGCACATGCATACATACATACATAGGTTTGTGTAAGTATGAGCCACACCTGCCCTTCTTATTTACTTCCCAATAATTTACTAACTAATAATAACTGGTTTCTCTGTTGCAGATAGAAAGCTTGGTTTTGAAGTGCTGGATGAATGTAGGGAATGCAGGAGGCAGGCCCATAGTCTCACCAAGTGACTGATGGTTTTCTGGCCCATACCTGCTCACCAGATGAAGCCAGGCAGGGGTCCCTTCTACTTGGCCCTTACCTGATGTCTCTCTTAACTGCTCCCTCAAGACAACAGTCTCTCTGGTCTATCTGGACACCAACCCTCTCTCCGGGCCTCATGACGGATCCTCCCTCTGCCAGAGACTTCCTCCTACTTTCTTGCTCCCTCCTCTGACCTTGACATACACCAAGTGCATTTAGTTTTTATGAAAAGCCTCCATTACTAGTCTAGATCTGTGTGTGCTCATGTCAGTGTGTGAGGGTAGGGAGTGGGAGGGGGGGAACTTTACACAACTTGAAGGGAGCTCTCTGTTGTCATTTTATTTTGTTGTTTTACTCTGTAATCTACAAATACCTAGTAGTATTTATACCTGGCAATAGTTTAGTAAGTATCAGTTTGTGATTTTCCTAGTTTTTTTTTAAACTAAATTTAGTTTGTTAACTACTACCTCAAATATAAAGTTGTACACTATCATAAGGCACCATATGATGTTTTGATACATGTATCAATGCTATATAATATTTTTCTTTTTCTTAAGATTAAAAATCTTTTTTAATTATGTACATGTGCATGTCTGTCTGTGGTATGGCATGTGAACGCTGGTGTCTGCGGGCCAGACTGCTTAGATCTCCCTGGATCTGTAGTTATAGGTGGTTGTGGGCTGCCTGACTCAGACATCTGGAAGAGCAGTATGTGCTCCTCATCACTGGACCATCTCTCAGCTCCTGCCCGTCCCCATCTCTGTCTCTGCAGCCCTTACTTCCTCCTTGATTGTTTACTTTTATTTTTAGTGATGTTAGGGACTGAAACTAGGGCTTTGAGCCTGGAAGGCAGGCACTCTACCACTGAGTTAAATCCCTAGCCTTTGTATACTATTTAAAATCAGGTTGAATGTACCTGTTTCCTCATCTTATCTTTACAATGAAAACATTTAAACTCTATTCTTTTTTTTTCTTTTTTCTTTTTTCTTTTTTTTTTTTTTTGTTTTGGTTTTGGTTTTGGTTTTGGTTTTGGTTTTGGAGACAGGGTTTCTCTGTGTAGCTTTGCACCTGTCCTGGAACTTGATTTGCAGACCAGGCTGGCCTCAAACTCACAGAGATCCACCTGGCTCTGCCTCCCGAGTGCTGGGATTAAAGGCGTGCACCACCAACGCCCTAAACTCTATTCTTATAGCTTTTGAAACACATAATACATGGCCATAATGTATAATTATTCTACTGTTCAATAGCACACCAGAACTTCTGATTCTGTTCAAGCTATAACTTAGTTATAACATAGTGTTGATTAACCTCTCCTCACTCTTCTCTAACCACAAATATTCTTATTTTAGATTTTCCAGTTGATTTTAAGAGACTCATATGAAAAACTAATGTTCATAATGACCACACTGTACTTGATGAATAACTCCAAACAATTAGGAAGAAATCAGGGACCTCCTTAATGCAGAGGACTGACTGCAATGACCTCTGCACTCAGGAGAGACAGGTTTGAACCGGTTGTATTTATATGCCTACTTTGAGTAGCTTTTTTGAAGCAATAGTCTTGGTCTAAAAATACAGATTTGAAATCTACAGTACATTATCATTATAGTACATTATAGTTAAACAGTAAAAATTTAGTTGTGTAGCAAGATATTATAAATTACATACAGAGGTTGGCCATATTCAAATGGCAAGTTCAAGGATATAATGACAGAGAAAAACCTTTTTATTGTAACAAAGGAGAAAAAATATAGATGAACTTTACAAGAAATGCAAGAAATGTGCAAAACCGGTATGAGGAATGTGTTTGCTTTTCCAGTGCTCCTGACAACCTCCAGAGTTGGGCAGGACAAATTGAAAGACCTTTCTATCTATGGTAAAATGGTTCCATATCATAGCGATGTTCATTCTCCCTAATTAATTTACAAATCCAGTACAATCTTTTTTTTTTTTCCCCCAGAGCTGAGGACTGAATCCAGGGCCTTGCACTTGCTAGGCAAGCACTCTACCACTGAGCTAAATCCCCAATCCCCCAGTACAACCTTCAAAAGTACAAGAACAGCTTCTTTAGATATTACAGCTTTCATTTTTTAAGATTATAATTACATCATTTACCCCTTCTCTTTCCTCAATCCAAACTCTCCCATGTACCTCCCTGCCCCTTGCTCTTTCAAATTCATGGTTATCACACTCTCTTGGCCATTGTTGTGGTTCATGAGTAGGACTATTGGTTGCCCCTTCCTTTGGGAAGCTTGCGTGGTGCCTCTGGTACTGTAAGAGCTAGTCCTCAAGGAAGATCCAACTTGGGTCCTCTAGGCCCTGTGTCCAAAGTGCCATCATCGAGTTAACCATTGTCAACATTGCCAATAACAGAACAAACCAATATTATGAATCTCCTGATATAATGTACTGATGAAGACATCATCACTTCTGCTAAACCTGCCAACAGGGCATGAACTTGAATTCAATCATGAGGAAATAGAAGACAAACCAGACTAAAGATCGTTCAAAAATATCAAGGTCAAGTTTAACACAGGGCTAGAGAGATGGCTCAGCTGGCAAAGTGCTTACTGCACAAACACCAGGAATTGAGTTTGAGTACGAACACCGACAGGTCCAGGTCACAGTCCATGATGGCAGGGAAGTCACAGCTGGTCACATGACATCCACAAGCCGAAGCAGCTAGCACAGAGGGCATGCAGTGCCCAGCTCAGCTCAGCTCACACTCACCTCTGCATTCAAGCCAGGGCTGAGCTCGTGAAATGGTACCACCCACATTCAGGATGGGTCTTCCCACCTCACAAGCAGCCCCTGCCAAAGCCTCATTGAGACCCCAGTGATTCTGCACTGCGTCCAGTTCTCTCTAGTGTTTAAATCCCTCTAGAAGATAACTTAGAACAATGCCATGGCATTATACACAAGGCAAATCAACAAGGGTTTTATGTTTGGTTTTTGCATGTACTCGTTTTCCTAAAAAGAACCTAATGTAACATAGGAAATATAAGGGTAGACAGCACCATGAAACTCAAAGGCTTCTCAAAATTGCTACGATGTGGGATATCTGAAATGAGAGATTTGGATTTTCGCTAAAGGGTTTTGCAATGTTACTATTTTATTTTACATCACCTCACGATGAGGGGAAAGTCCTGTGGAAAGAGGGCAGAGCACTTGAACCAAAATATTGGCTCATGTGAGCAAGAAGGCTACAGGCTCTGATAAAGCTCTCAATCAATGTCAGCTGTCTTTCTCACTCAAATGACGTTTCCCGAATCCACATCAGAAGAGCAGTGGTGGCTGCGGGCTGCCAGCCAGGACATTCAAAGATCCCGAGAACAGCTGGATTGTACAAAGAAACCCTTTCTAGCTGAGTGTGCAGTCTCAAATTATTCCATGGCACATTCAACAGGGCAATTTAAAAAAAGGAAACCCACATAAAACTCTGTGTAAGTAGAGACATCCATCTCTAACCCTATAGTATATTTCTGTTCAGAGCTCACTATGACCCTATTGTATTGTCCAAATATTTAAAGGAGATGTTCAGAATTGCACTTAATTCTTAACTGTAGAGACAGAGTGGGACAAAAACTATTAAAATTCCTTGAAATGATTTTCGGAAGAACAGAGTATCCTCCAGAGAGAAAAGAATTCTCACCAGATTTTCCTGTGATGAGAAAATGAGATTTCCATAAGTCATATACTTAAAAAAAAGAAAAGTCTCTCTCCTTCATACTAATACAGAAAGATGTATTTGGGTCCCAGCAAGTTCGTATGCACAGTGAAGAAGAACCTTGTTCTCAGCAAGTTCATATGCACAGTGAAGAAGAGCTTGTCATCATTCCCTGCTCTAATGCTGACACACTAGTGCCACCATAATAATTCTTTTTACAATTAACTTAGATTTTATTCATTTACTCTGTGTGTGTGTGGAATGTACACACATGTGTGGAGGACCATGGCACACGTGTGGGGAAAGCCATGGCACACGTGTGTGCAGGACCATGGCACATGTGTGGAGGAGAGAACACAGCTATCGAGAGGGAACCAGTTCTTTCATTCCACCAAATGGGTGAGAGCCACCAAACTCCAGCGCTCAGCCTTGCCGGCAAGGGCCCTCCCCAGCAAAGCCTCTCACCAACCCAGAGACAATTAAAGAGAACCTTGGAGAGACAGAAAAATTATGACAGGTTATAATAAATAATGGACACATTTAATACTTTTCACTCATTAAAATGTCACACTAATCTGAAAAACAGAATTTAAATAATTTCTTAAAATGTACCAGATAATATTTTTCTTTCCTTTTTCCTAGTATCTAAGGCAGGAGCCTGGAAGAGACATGCCCACCATGACCATAAAAAAAAAAAAAATATTAAATCATTCGTCAAGTGTTCGGCTTTGGCAATCATGGTACTGTATGAGCTTTGTTCCTTTAAGAACCTTAAAATCTGTACCGAGCTGAAGAAACCACGTGACTGGATGTGGACAAGGTACTGAGTTGTTGGAATAGCTCACATCAACACATCATCTGTGATTTTTTTTTTTTCAGATAAGATGTCAACAATGTAGCTAATCTTCTGCGGTTAAACAATGCTTTTAGATGTGCTTTAGGAGCTAAAAGGAGTATCTAAAAATTATTTCAAATGCTGAGGCCATTAGTAGACTAACACATTTGTCAACAATATAATTAAATATTTCTAAGTCATCTCAAAGTCACATAGTGGTAGATTTTTTTGTTTTGTTTTCAAAGCGTCGTGTTTGTTACTGATATGCTATATAACAGATAATACAGTCTGGATTTTTCTTTGTTTATTAACAAGCCCTTGTAATTAACTTGCTTTTAAATCATAAGTATGATACTATTTTAATTTCCCTCACACTCTCTACCCTATCATTTGAAATCACATTAAGCGGACTCGGAGAAGACCACCTGGTGTAATACTATGACATTGAAGTGAGCTGTTCTGGTATGCAGGAAATACTGACAGTCCTCTGTGCTAAAATCCATTTCTCCAACTGATGACAGAACCAGGGGAAATTAATTTTGGCTATTCATAAATAGCTGACAGGTTGAATGTAAATGTTGTGAAAAAGGCCTCTGCCTATGCTGCACATACATTACACATGCTGTACTGCACTGGAGTCTCGCGTGTGGAGCCCATTTGGATTTCGAGTTCGCTACAGCTCAAACTGTCCAAATTTCTCACTACTCACAGATGGCCATTTTCACCACATACATGTAAATAGCAACAGAGGTCCCCATGAAACCTTTCTGTCACTGGGGGGGAAACCAGCAATTGGACACTTAGGACAAATTTCGTGGCTAAGAATACCATGAAAACACTGGTAAACCTGACTAGCCAGCGGTGTCCTGTGGTCAGAACCGAAGAGTTTATCCCAGGTGGCCTCGCTGTATGCAACAGTGAGAAGATTGCCGCAGAACGGCTGCCACCCCAGCCCCTACAAATAACTGGGGTTCTTTTCAAAGCTGAGCATGGATTCAACCCTAGAGCAGCATTCGCTGTCTTGGAAATGCATGTGAACACATTCGTTCAGGTAAAAATAGGTAAATAAAACCCCTGCTCAGGTTCAACCCACTTTATGCCATAGATATATTAATAAAACACAGGGTATATTAATAAATAAATAGATATATTAATAAACACAGGGTAGGGCACACCTTCTTTAATGCCAGCACTTAGGAGGCAGAGGCAGGCAGATCTCTGGGAGTTCAAGGTCAAGCCTGGTCTACAGCAAGAGATCCAGGACAGGCCCCAGAGCTACACAGAGCAACCTATCTCAAACAATCAATTAAATTAATTAATTAATTAATTAATAACAAAAAGTTTTAAAACATGGGAAAATTTTCATTTAAATCAATTCTCTAAGGACATCAAAATTTGGAGCTGACTGCCCTGGGACTGAGGGTTGGAAGGAAATGGGCAGGATATAACACGTATGAGGCTGTTTCTTGAGCAATAAAATGCTCCAAAATTGTTCCTAAAGTTGTTCTGAAATGGGTTGTTCCACCCTAGGAACACATTAAGAATGACAGTCGACACAGAGAAACCCTGTCTCAAAAAACCAAAAGAAAAAAAAAAAAAAAAAGAATGACTGAATTATATACTCTAAAGAGATGAATTGTATGGCTTATGAGCTATACCTTAACAACACTTTATTTTCAAAAAGAAGATGTGGGAGCAATCAAGAGGATCGACTTTCTGCTTCAGTGGTTAAGGAATGCACAGACAGCTAGGAAGGCTTTATTTCTTATGTCTGTGAGGGCTGTTTCCAGAAGGGATCAGCATCTGAACTCGGGGATTGGGGGAGGCTGCCCTTAGACGTGCAGATGGGCATCATCCTATCCCACCTGAACAACAGCAACAAACACGGAGAAAGGGAACCATCAGTGCTCTGGGCGGGGACACCCGTCCTCTCTTTCTCCCACCAGCAGAGCTCCTAGTTCTCACACCTTCATATTCAGCTGGGACTTAGAGCACA